>NW_006399770.1:16368484-16373128 GCF_000299155.1 Elephantulus edwardii
TATGAGATGGATTGATTCAGTGACTTGGGTAATCGGGATGGGTGTGTTAGAGGCGGTGCGGTTGGCGCAGGATAGAGCAGGGTTTAGGGCTGTTGTGCATAGGGTTGCTATGAGTCGGAAACGACTCAGCGGCAC
Organism: Elephantulus edwardii; assembly: GCF_000299155.1. Taxonomy (NCBI): domain Eukaryota; kingdom Metazoa; phylum Chordata; class Mammalia; order Macroscelidea; family Macroscelididae; genus Elephantulus; species Elephantulus edwardii. The sequence continues at coordinate 16,368,620 of NW_006399770.1, forward strand.
ATAACAACAACAACAATATCCCTAGTATCACGACCCCTTCTAAACCCAGCCTCAACTTCTGGCAGTTCTCTGCTGATGTGTTGGTCCAGTATAAAATGGTGAAAATCTATGAGAAATTTCATGAAGCTAAAGGTCGTATAGTCCTAGTCTGTCCACTTGCTGTACAGAGGTAAATTGTGGTTGCTGTAAAGCTGAACACTCTGACAGTGATGTTTCAAATGCGAGAATGGTTACGCATTGTGGACAGTGTTTGGCAGAGCTCCCCGATTAAAACAAGCTTGGAAGCAGGAGTGGCATCCACTTCCGAAATAATTTACCTCCGGAAACCCTACGACCCTGGAGAAAGGATGAAAGTTTTACAGATGTCCCGGTCTTTCATTCATAAGGTCGCTATGAGTCATCTATGACTCAATGGAACTTAACAACAACAATAACAACAACAACAACAAAGAGTAAATACAAGGAGCAGGGTAGAATTGTATTAATTCAGCATCTCTAATCAAAGAGCTTATGTGAAGCCAATACTTGGGCCAGGAGACAGTCAGAACAGAGCAAAGAAATACTTCTTGTTCAAAATCGGGAAAGGTGTAGGGATGTATTCTGTCTCCATACCTTTTCAATCTATATGCAGAACAGATCATTAAGGAGGCTGGAGTGTATGAGGAGGAATGGGGCATCAGGATTGGAGGGAGATTGTTCAACAACCTGCATGATGCAGATGATACAACCCTGCTTGCTGAAACTGTGGAGGACTTGAATAGCTTATTACATAGGGTCAAGGACTGCATCCTTCAATATGTATTGAAATTCAACATCAAGAAAACAAAGATTCTTACCAGTTGGCCGGTTGGCAGCATCATGATAGATCGTGAAGAGACTGAGATTGTAAATAGCTTTAGTTTGCTTGGCTCCACTATCAACACTTTTCAAGAGATGAATTGCACTGGAAATTGGAAAGTTACATTGGAATTACATTGGGAAAGCCGGCTGTCAGGGACCTCTCCAGAGTACTAAAGAGCAATGATATCAGTTTGGAGACTAAGGAGCACCTGATACAGACCATAGTCTTTGCAATTGTTTCTTATGCATCAGAGAGCTGGACAATGTATAGGGATGATTGAAAAAAACTTGATGCCTTTGAGACATGGTGCTGGAGAAGAATGTTGACTATACCATGGACTGCCAGGATAATGAACAGGTTCATCCTGTAGAGGATGAAGCCAGGCTGTTCCTTGAAGGCAAGAATTCTCAGGCTTTGTCTGACATACTTTGGGCATGTTGCAAGGAGGGACTCATCCTTGGTGAGGGACATCATGCTTGGAAGGGCAGATGGATGGAGAAAGAGAGGGAGACGATCGATGAAATGAATTGATACAGTGACTAGAGTAATAAGGCTAGGTGTGTCAGAATAAGTAAAGTTGGCACAGGATAGAGCAGGTTTCAGGGCTGTTGTAATAGGGTCTCTGAGTTGCAAGCAACTCGACATCATATAACAACAAAACTCATCCCATTAACCTTTTTTATAGTGTTTAATCATAGGAAATCTACTCTTCTTATTTCCCTAATCTTTTAGTTACCTAGTGCTATTTTAATACAAATATCTAAGTGGGTAAATAAAAAATAAAAAAGTTGATTTTCTTATATTTCTGGGGTTTGAAAGTCCAAATTGGGTCTTGGCTATGTTGATTCCTTTTTTTTTTGCTAATAGCTTTCAGCATTCACTTGGTTTTCATGGTAATCTTTGGCTTGTTGCACTTCAAGATTTCACTCTATTTTTGTCTTTTGATCAGCGAGTAGTGATTTTGATCTAGAATCCACTCTACACTCATAAGACTTCATCTGATTGGTGGATTATATTAGATTGTACTTTGGTAGAGATTATGTTTAATTTAAAGTTGTTGTGTTTCATTGAGTGGGAACCAACTCATTACTTACCCTCCAGCAGGTAGTTAGAGGCAGTAAATTGTGTGAGAAGAAAATCCCCATCCTTCCTCTGAGTAGCAGCTGGAGGATTCAAACTTTATGCCTTTGAGATTGCATGACATCTTCTTAGACCACCAGAGCTCCTTTATGTTTTATTAGATGTAAAGAAATTGCATTAGAAGAAATTTATTAAAGAAAAAATTAAAGAAATTTATTATAAATTTATTATAAAAGTATTAAAGCAATAAAGAAATTTATTAGATGTAAAGAAATTGCTGTACTCAAGACTAACTGATTTAATTAGTGCAGCTATTTCATGACAACAACTGCACTAGAAAAGAATTAGGGTGATACATAAAATTAACTCCACTTTCAGTGAAAGTTGATAGATATTTTGAGGGAAGCAGGTAAGAGGTTTTTGTAGAGATTACAGATTTAGGTAGTGAAAGGTCATTGTTTTCATGTACCAATGCATTATTGTTAAGTGTCATTGAGTTGACCGGGGCCCTATATGAACAATGACACTGAACCTTGCCCTATCCTGAGCCGACCTCACCATCTCTGACACACCTGACCTCATTGCCACAAACACACCTGGACCCATTACCATAGTCGTGGTTTTGATCTACTTCATCCAGGATTTTCCTCTTCTTCACTGATCCGCTACCCTTCCAAGAATCATGTCCTTCTCTAAGGACCATTCTCTCCTGATGGTATGTCCAAAGTATGTGAGACAGCTTTAAAATCCTTCGCTCCAACTAGAAAACTGATTTCACCCTCTCCAGGACAGACCTGTTTGTTCTCTTGGCTATCGTCAGTATGTTTAACACTTTTCTTTAGCAAAGGCATCAATTCTTCTCTCCACCTTAGTCATCGTCAAGCTCCCACATGCATAGGAAACAATTGAGAGGGCTATGACCTGGATCAGTCACACCTTAATGTCTAGACTGACAGTATTGCTCTTTGTCCCTCTGGAGAGATCCTTGACAGCAGATTTTCCAAATGCAATTCATCTTTAAATTTCCTGACCACTGGTGCCAAGATTGTTAATTGTAGATCCAAGCAAGTTGAAATCATCAACAACCTCAATCCTTTCTCCATCTATTATGATTGGCCCAATGGTGACGATTTTTGTTTCCTTTATGTTATGATGCAATCAATACTGAAGGCTGTAATCTTTGCACTTCATCTTAATTGCAGCAAACACTTCGAGTTTGCTGAAGGAAACCTCCTCAGTTTCAGTGAGCAAAGTTGTGTTATGTTTATAATGCAGGTTGTTGATGCATCTTCCTCCAATTTTGATACCACATTCTTCTTCATAAAGTCCAGCCTCCTGAAGGATCTGTACAGCATATAGATTTGAAAGATATGGAGGAAAAAAATACACTTGTGACACACTTTCTTGATTTTGAACCATGCAGTGTTCCCTTGTGCTGCTCAGACAACAGCTTCCTGAAAGGTGGAAACATATTTATAACGCAGAATTCAGTCTCTCCTAGGGATTCTGGTTCAATAGGTAGAAGTCCAGGAATTTATATTTCTAATAACTTTCTCCCTCGTGCCAGCTGATTATAATGTTTAAGGAAGCCATTAGTCTCCATTTTAGAATACATTGATCAAGAGAAAAACTGCTAGCACTGTTGTTGTTGTTATATGCCTTCAAGTCAGAACAGATCCATAGCTGACCCTCCAACAGGTTTCGGAGGCAGTTAATCACATGGAAAAACCAATTATAATAATAAGGATTAATTGAACATTCAACCTCTTGGTGTGTGTTTTTTAAAACAAAAGCTGAGACATTTAAACGGGGTGTCCTGATGATAGTAAAAATTGAAATCAGCAGCAGTGGATTTCTCCCACTTGTTTATAAGTTTCTGTTTGAAAACTTTTGTTGTTATTGGGTGCCATCAAGTTGAGCATGACTCCTAGGAACCCTATGAATAACCAATCGGAAACCTGTCCTATCCTGTGACATCCTCATTATCTCTGATACACTAGAACCCATTGCTGCAGTTATCGTGTTAGTCCATTGCTCATGCATCTCTCAGATAAATAGCGAGTGACTGAAAAGATTATTACCTGAGTCAGAAACACCTTGGTCTTCAGACTTATATCATTGCTCCTCAATAATTTGGAGAATTCCCTGACAGTAAACTTTTCCAGTGCAATGATTTCCTTATTGCTGGTACCAAGAGTATTGTTTGTGGATCCAAGTAAGATGAAGTTATTGACAATTTCAATTTCTTCTCGGTCTGTCATGATACTGTGTTGGTCGAGAACAGAACCAGAAATTTTGTTTTCTTGACACTGAAATACAATCTATATTTAAGGCTATATTATTTGATCTTCTGTAGCAAATTCTTCAAGTTCTCCTCACTTTTAATATTCAAGTTTGTGTCATCTACACAATATAGGTTATTGATGAGTCTTCTGATCCTAATGCCACATTCTTCTTCATAGAGTCTAGCTTCTCAAATAATTTGCTCATCATAATATTGAATAGGTATGGAGAAAAGACACAATCTTTTTTTAATTATTATTAAATTTTATTAGTTTTAATGAACATTTACAGAGATTTTGGGTTCT
>NW_006399770.1:16374143-16381216 GCF_000299155.1 Elephantulus edwardii
TCTGTGACACTGTCTACTGAAGTGGCCCAGCTTTCCACAGTGGAAAAGACACAATCTTGATGCACACCTTTCTTAATTCTAAACGATAAAATGTTGCTTTGATCTGTTTGCACAATAGCCTCTTAGTCTAGATATAAGTTTCACATAAGCACAAGTGAGTGCCCCGGGATTCCCATTCTTCTCAATATCAGCCCAAATTTGCTATTATCCACAAAGTGAAATGCCTTTGCATAGTAAATAAAGCACAAATAGACACTCTTCTTGTATTCTTTTTTTTTTTTCAGCAAAGGTCCATCTGACATAAGCAATAGTGTTCCTGGTGTCACAGCCTCTTCTAAACCCAGCTTGAATTTCTGGAAGTTCTCAGTTTTTTGATAATTTCCACATTCTGCTGCATCATCTTTCTTGGAAATGAGATCAAATATGGATCTCTTTCAGTTTCTGTTTTGAGGTGGTAGTATTAAAAAGTTAGAAGTCAGCAAATGGATCTCAACTCCATTATGAGGAAAGGAAAGAACAGGCAGTAAGATGTTTTAAGTAGGCATAGAACCATTACTGTTAGACTTATGGAGATAACCATTGCAAAGTCAACCAAACTGTAAAGGAGGACAGCTTGGATAATAAAGAAGGGAATCTTCTAACCAGCCCAGGTCCTTGTGACAAGTCAATGTTTATTAATCTCAAGGTGTGAGAGTAAAAAAGGAATTTCACTCACTTTAATTTCATTCATTTTCATCTACTATCAAGAACCAACAAATGTAGAGTCAAAGTATAATACTTAAAAATTCTGTAAGTTTATGATTTTTCAGTTGAGTAATTGTGCAAATCATTGTTGCTAACTTCAAGGTCATGGTTGGAATGCTGTTGGTTTGATTAAATTAATGTTTTTCTTTATTGAATATTTTGCTTGAATATATAAAATGCCTGTCATTGGTCATTTATCTTTACAACCTGGTTTAAGCACCATAAAAACAAACAATCAAATATATACCATTGGTAAGAGCTAAATGTAGCTAACAAACACTATTTATGCTCATTGACTGGCTAAATAAACAAGATTAGTGGCTGCCTGAAATATTAAACACCAATAAAGTTGGTTTTTTAATTTAATTTTTATTAAGAGCTCTCAGTGCTTTTAATATATGGAAGTAAAAAAATATTCTTGAGCTCTCTACTGATCTGTTCAGTCAATGAATATATGGGGAAATTCTATTTACTCTTACAAATATGCTAATATAAGAAAACTTTTGGGAAGTATAGAAGGGAGTACAGTGGAATTTTCTCATGGTACACTTGATTACTTACAAGCCCTTTTCACCTTACATCTTTTAATTCTTTAGAGGAGCTCCAGTGGTGTCATCCATATGGTGTTGACTTTCTAACCCAAAGAGTACTTATTTCTAATGGTTCAAATCCGCTAGTGGCTTTTAGGGAGAGAGAGGGATAATCTCGTCCCGTTAGGAATTATAGCCTTAGAAAACCAATAAAGGGTAACTGTGAGTCAGAATTGACTTTATGGCAGTGGATGAATGACGATTTGTAAATATGGTTTACAAATGACAAATATGGTGTGTAAAAAGAACAAGGGCAGGTTGCATAGTGGAGTGTACTCAGGGTGGTGAGGAGGGTGCGGGGGGGGGGGATTGTATACCAGTGAACTAATTTTTCTTCTACTCTTCAAAGAGAAGGGAGAACTGAGGGTGGGAGAGGGCTGGGCAGGGAGAAAAGTGCAACAACAATGAATGAATGGAAATTGAAAACCTCTGCAAATGTTCCTTAAAATTAATAAAATTAAATTAAAAAAAAATAACAAAGGCCACATGGAGATGGTCATATCTGCTATTTACCAGTTTCACAAAGGAAAACGGTCTCTGTCAAACACTTCAGTAACACAAAACCAATTTCCATGTGCTTAGGCATGTCTCCCACACTCCTGCACCTCTTCTTACTCATCTCAACACTAATCTTATTGCTTTACTGCGTCTAAAATCCAATATGATTGCTCACAGACCACACACAAGCCTATTAGGGAAATGAAAAATGCTATCATTCAAGTTAATAGCAGAATACAATCTCTCAATCAGGACAGTTTCCAAAATGTGCTCAGAAGCCTTAGGTCAGTGTCACAAAGCTCTTAATCCTACCAAATATGACATCCTACCCACCACTCCCCCACTCTCCCACCGCACCCTCCAGCCCCTGGTCATTCAACAAACTTATGTGTTGTTTGAACAAAAGCTCTCATTCCAGCGGTCAGCAGTCCCAAGTTCAGTTTTGTCTCCTGTCAGGTCTTCAGTTCTTTGCAGTGGTTACTGCTGCTGCTGCTGCTGTAGATCTAGGTGGTGTCAGAATCTCTGGCCCCAAAGAGCATATACTGCGTGCTCCTTCTTCATTGTTGTTGGTGAGATTTTTCTGGACTGCTGCTAGATCCACTCAATTTATTGGTGAGACTAGCCAAGGCCCTTGTGTATAAGCTAACACATCTTATTCACATATTCCTGTTTATCCACATGGCAGTCAATGGGTAGGGATGCCACTGAACAATAAACCCTTACTTAACGACACAGTGTGCCTTAACATTTGCTCATCTTTCACACTTTTTCCCCCACTAGAGCACTTTTATTATTTCATTATCAAACTTTTTGTGTTTAAACAGGTAAAAATTTAGTCTTTTTCAACTAGAATCCACTTATCTCAGATAATTTCACTTGCTGAATTGATTCAAAATGGCTTTTGATTCTCATGGGATATCCAGTACTAGTTCCATCCGAATCACCCAAGAACTCTGTATGACAGCCCATTATTACACAGGTGATTTGTGGGAAAGCTTGTACGCTTTCTGTGACAGCTAAGTGCTTTGAGGATAACTTGGGACATTACCAATAATGAATAAAGGGAGTTGGGGAGTTCCCTAAATACAAAGTTACTTATATTTTCTCTGCTTTTCTGGGCTTTCTTTCTAAATATCTAAACATGCTCTCCTTATGCAGATACAGCTGAATGATGTAGCCGCTACAGAGATTTACTAGTAGCAACTAAGACTTACTAAGAAAAAGAAATTTTCTATAAACTAGTAACTTGCCTCTCTGAGGCTTTTATTAATTTGTTGACAACCTCACAGACTCATTCTCCTAACTGATAAATAAAATCCATTTTATAGAAAATTATCATTTTCCTTGAATTAAAACACTAAGAGTTTGCAACTTCTATTTTGCGTTAAGAGATTTACATCATCACTTAAATTCTACTGCACTAGTAAATGTAATCAATCAACAGAGAAAATTCTCTGAGGAATTAATTGTTGTCAGTTGATGTATTTAATGGGACATCACACTTCATTAACTTAGCTAACTCAGTAAGCGTAATCAGACATGTAAGAGAAAAAGTTAATGATGAAAGTTAAAAAAAAATCTGGACTCTAGAGAGTCTTCATTTGCTACATAGAACTTCACTTTCCACAGAACTGATTACTTTATTCCAGATGATTCTTTCTGTATGATCTGAACCTGTGCCAAGGAATCATTCAGGATTCTGTCTTCATTTAAAGTTTATAATGCATACACTATTAGTGTTAAAAAAATTAGTTGCTATGTTTTATTGTTGTTTTTGCTATGTTTTATACCAATGATTTATTTTATGTATCATTCTTATGTTGCTGTTGTGTACCATCAAGTCAGGACTGACCCATAGCTGACCCTCCAGCAGGTTTTCAAAGGCAGTTAATTGCACAGGAGGAGACTGTTCATCCTTTTCCTGTGGAGCAGCTGGTGGATTTGAACTGAATGCCTCTGGAATTGCATTTTGATTTAGCAAAGTCAACATAAAATTCTGGAATTCATGGGATTTTGCAGATTTCTGTGGATGCAGATATATCAAAGTAATGCTTACCCTTGAGTCACAAAATGTATTCAGTTCTTTGTACATTTCCCCTACATTTATGTCAGTTAATAAATTTGTTGTTTCATTGATCTTTTCAGATTCTTTTAACTTGTGAAGAACTGGTTGTAGCACACTTTGCAAGGATAGAGAATTGCTACCATTCCAGAGCAAAGCCAATTGTTTTCAACTGCAAGTCTCCAATGAAGCTTTGCCTTCTACGCGATAGGCAGTAGGTATACACCAGCTGAGGTTATTGATGTTCCTCTCCATTGCCTTTGTTTGCTCTGCCTTTCTGGTATGTCTGTGCGAGAACTGTCTTATTGTGCTGCTGCTGCTCTGTCAGCCCAGCCTTGATGGTGTTCCACACATATGGACACCATTATTCTTTTCATGTACACTAATTAGAGAGGCAGCAATTTTATCCCCACTGAGCATGGCTCTGCTGGTATCTAAGGTATATTTCTACCTAGTTAGGAAAGCCCTGTATGGCTGTTCTGATTATATGTTACAGCTATCTCCCTCCAGTCCCCACCAAGAATTCACATTAAGACCATATGGAATTTCAAGCTAGAAGACCTTAGGGTTTATGCAACTAAGCAACTTCCTCTTCTAGATGAGGAAACTGAGAGCTAGAGGCAAAACAGTTTACTTACCAGCTCACAGCTAAATTTTCTAGGTGTTGTTGTTAGGTGCTGTACAGTCGAGCATGACTCATAGCAACACTATGAACAAAAGATCTGAACGTTGCTCTATCATGTGCCAGCCTCACACTTTCTGACACTTAAGAGTTCATTGCAGCGGTCACCATGTCAATCTACCTGGTTGAGGGTCTTCCTTTCCTTCACTAACCCTCCACCCTTCCCAGAATCATGGTCTTCTCCAAGGAATAGCCCCTTCTAGCAACTTAGTCAAAATATGTGAAAAGCAGCCTTATTGTTCTTGCCTCCAAAGAGCACTCTATCTGCACCTTCACTAAGATATATCTGTTTGTTATTTTAGAAAATACCTATTTTCTCTAGCAGGGAGGATCTTATTATTTATTCATAAATTTATGGAGTACTGATTATAAACAAAATATTCTTATAATTATTATTGTTGTGGTTATGTGCCATCAAGTTGCCTGCAACTCATAGCGACCCTATATAACCCTATACCCTTCTCTATCCTGTAACAATCTCATTGTCTGCGACATACCTACTTCCATTACCTCAATCACTGAATCAATCTATCTCATCGAGGGTCTTCCTCTCCTGCACTGTCCTTCCACCCTCCTAAGCATGATGTTCCTCTCCAAGGACTGATCCATCCTTGAAATATGTCCAAATTATATCAGACGGAGGTTCAGAATCCTTGCCTCCAAGGAGCAGCCTGATTTAACACTCTCTCCAAGTCAAACCTGTTTGTTCTCTTAGCAATCTATGATCTTCAATACTCTTCTACAACACCACAGATCTTCAATACTCTTCTACAATGCCACAACTGAAAGGCATCAGTTATCTTTCTATCATCCCTAGTCATTGTTTAACTCTCTGATACATAGAAAGTGATTGAAAAGACCCTGGCCTGTATCAGGCACACTTTGGTCTCCAGACTGACATCGTTTCTCTTCAGTACTTTGGAGGTATCTGTGACAGCAGACTTTCCCAATGCAAGATTTCTCTTATTTCCTGGCTTCTGGTACCAAGAGTGTTGATTGTGGAGCCAAGTAAACTAAAGCACTAAAGCTGTTAGCAGTCTAAATCTCTTCACCGTCTGTGATGATGCTGCCAATTGGCCCAGTGGTGAGAACCTTTGTTTTCTTAGTACTGAGTTTCAATCCATTTGAAGGCTGCAACCCTTGATCTTCTGCAGCAAGTGCTTCAAGTCTTCCTTAGTTTCAGCAAGCAGGGTTGTGTCATCTGCAAAATGCAGGTTGTTGATGAGTCTCCTTCCAATCCTGATGCCATATTTCTCATCATAAAGCCCAGCCTCCACGATAATCTGTTCTGCATATATATTGAAAATATATGGAGACAGGACACATCCCAGGCACACACTCATCCCAATTTTAAACCATGCATTGTTTCCTTGCTCTGTTCTAATGACTGTTTCCTGGTCCAAGTATAGATTTCACATTAGCATGATCAAGTGTTCTGGGATTCCCATTTTTTTTTTTAATATTTATTTTATTATTTTTTTGTGTGAGTGTACCGTCAAATCAGATCTGACTGGTACAGGAGGAGATTGCCCCTCCGTCCCCGGCAGAGCATCTGGTGGATTCCAACCTTGCGCCTCTGGGATTGTAGTTGCAGTTCCTTGCCACTAGGCCACCAGAGCTCCCCTGGGATTCCCATTTTTGTCAGAGTCAGCCACAGTTTGTTGGGATCCACACAGTCAAATGCCTTTTCATAGTCAATGAAATACAGATAGACATTCCTCTGTTACTCCCACCTTTCAGCCAACATCCATTTAACATTAGCTAAAATATCCCTAGTAGCAAAGCCTCTTCTAAACCCAGCCTGCACTTCTGGCAGTTCTCTGTTAGTGTGCTGTCCCAGTCATTTTTGGATAATCTTCAGCAGAATCTTGCTTGCATGTGATATTAATTATATTTTTCGATAATTTCAACACTCAGTTAAATCACCTTTCTCTGGAACAAAGCTAAAAAGCAAACAAAGATCCTGTTATCTTGGTATTTATAGCTTGTGTTAATTTTGAGTACCATCATGTTTCACCACTGTTGTTGCTATGTGCCGTCGAGTCATCTGTGACTCACAGCAACCCTATGTACAACAGCCCTAAACTCCGCTCTGTCCTGTGCCAGTCGCACTGTCTCTGACACTCCCATCCCAATTATCCCAGTCACTGAATCAATTAACCTCATAGAGGGCCTTCCTCTCCTGCACTGTCCCTCCACCCTCCCAAGTATGATGTCCCTCTCCAAGGACCGGTCCGTCCTCACAACATGTCCAAAGTATGTTAGACGGAGCCTCAGAATCCTTGCCTCCAAGGAGCCACCCAGTTTAACCCCGTCCAGGAGAAATCTGTTTGTTTTCCTAGCAGTCCATGGTATTCTCAATACTCTTCTCCAGTACCACAGCTCAAAGGCATCAATTCTCCTTCTATCCTCCTTGTTCATTGTCCAACTCTCTGATGCATAACAGGTGATTGCGAAGACCATGGCCTGTATCAGACGCACCTTAGTCTCCAGAGAG
>NW_006399770.1:16383277-16416633 GCF_000299155.1 Elephantulus edwardii
ATCTTGATTGCATGTTCGATCAATCTCTGATTGTAAAAGTTGGAAGTTGGTAAAAATTGTCTATCTCCTCTTCCTTGGCTCTGGTTGTTGGTGCATGTATTGGAATGATAGCGGTATTCACTGGACTTCCTTGTATGCGTATAGACATTATCCTGTCACTGACAATATTGTACTTCAAGACGGATCGGAAACAATTTCTCAGTCTCAATTAGCTTGACTCCATACACTCAAAGATAGATGAAATGGTCAGAATGTATTTAAATGACACTCAAGAAAGTACATATGTACTTACAAATTCTCAGTTTTTTGCTGATATAGAAGTCTTTTCTTCTCAAAGAAATGGCATGTACTTTCCTAAGACTTCACTGAAGTACTTGACATGTTCAATGATTCTTTCTGCATTTCCCCCCTAGAATTTTCTTAACTTCTCATGCGTTTTTCCTACCACTGGTTTTGATAGTTTCCATATTTTGCTTTCCAAGTTCTTTAACATGTCAATTTCATTTCTGTTCCTTGGCGACAAGGCTCCTGTTTAGTTAAAGAGCTTATCTTTCCAATGCACAAATTTCTTTTCTTAGGTTTCAAAGTACAGTCTCTGGCTGCTATGCCTTTGAGAATTCAAGTCATATCTTAAATTTTTTTTTTTCAATTGTACTTCAAGTCATTATGTCTCTTTATCCTATAGATGTGGCTTTTAATATTTTTTGTAGTAATTGAACATTTATATTTGCTATCGTGTCAATGATCTCTAGTAAATAGCTGATATTTCTTCCATTTTAATAAAGTGTATTCCACTGCTCACTTCCTCTTTATTTGTTGTCAGAAAGAGATAGCATAGAAAGTCTGATAGTGTTAAAATCATACATAACATAAAAATCCATCATAAAAAGTGTATTGTGATGGGAAAGTCTGCTGTTAGGGACCTCTCTAAAGTACTCAAGAGCAGCGGTGTCTCTCTGGAGACTAAGGTGCGCCTGATACAGGTCATGGTCTTTGCAATCACTTGTTATGCATCAGAGAGTTAGACAATGACTAGGGAGGACAGAAGGAGAATTGATGCCTTTGAGCTGTGGTGCTGGAGAGGAGTATTCAATGTACCATGGACTGCCAAGGAAACAAACAGATTCATCCTGGGGAGGGTTAAACCAGGCTACTCCTTGGAGGCAAGGATTCTGGGTCTTAGTCTGACATACTTTGGACATGTTGCAAGGAGGGACAGGTCCTTGGAGAGGGACATCATGCTTAGGAAGGTGGAGGGACAGCGCAGGAGGGGAAGACCCTCTATGAGGTGGATTGATTCAGTGACTGGGGTAATCGGGATGGGTGTGTCGGAGGCAGTGTGATTGGCACAGGATAGAGCAGGGTTTAGGGCTGTTGTACATAGGGTTGCTATGAGTCGCAAATGACTTGACAGCACATAACAACAACAAACCACAACAAATGGAAAGTATATATCATTTATTGAGCAAAGAGCTAATCTGTTGTGTGGTGCTTTAAGCTGCTGCCTTCAGTGTATCTCAAAGGGTAGGCTGAATGTCCCTATTATTCCTCTTTACCTTCTCATTCTGTTTTTGTCTGTCTGCCTATGAATCTATTAAAACCATACAACAAAGGAAATACACATAGTAGACATTTTCCTTTTAAGAATAATTTAAGTAGAGAAAACAACAAAGAATAATATTGCAACAAGTATGTATTACTACAACAAATCTGTATTTTCTTGGAGGCACACATAATGACGTGCTTGGTTATCAACTGAAATGTTTATGGACTTGGAAGGCAAGTGTGGCAACTGCTTTGAAAAAGTCACAGCCTGGAAAACACTTTGGTGTAGTTCTGCTTTGCCAGTATTTACGAGACCACTGAAATTAACAAGAACAACATACCTAGAATTGATACAGATAAGGAGTAGGGAAAGTATCAGAAAGCAACCCTTTAGTCTCTGGGCTTTGAATTACCAGTTGAGTTTCCACTGGCTAGAAATTTTCTTAAGATGTTGGGTGTAAATTATGATGTACATTTGGAGACAATGAATTAAATTAAAAGAAAAATTTATTGTTTTAGTTATTTGTTATTATGTGTCAATGAGTCCACTGCCACTCATAGCTTACTTTATGAGCAACTAATGTGAGTCATATCTTATCCTGCATCATTCTCACAATTCTGTAATTAATTCCCAAGCCTATTGTTATAGCCATTGTAGCAATCCATCTTATTGAAGGTCTTCCTCTCTCTCTCTGACCCTCCACCTTTCCCACCATGAAGTCTTTTCCCAAGGAATGGTGCCTCCTGATATTCTAAATAGGTAAGATGAAGTATCATCATTCTTGCCTCTAAGATGCACCCTGGTAGCAATGCTTCCAACAAAGATAGGTTTATTCTTTTGACAGTCCAAAGGATATGCAATACTCAGTCAACACCACAATTCAAAGGCATATACTTACTTGAATTTGTTTTGTCATCTTTATCCATCGTCCAAATTTCAGATGCATAGAAACAAATAAGAATTCCATGGCTTGGTTCAGGCACATCATCATTAAACTGACATCTTTGCTCTTCATGACTTTGGAAAGGTCCTAGACAGCTGATTTCCCCAGTGCTATACATCTTTTTATTTCTTGATTGCTGCTACAATAGATGTTGGTTGTGGATCCAAGAAAAAAGGAAATTGTTGACAAACTGAAATATTTTTCCATTATGATGCTGCCTGTAGGTTCATTGTTGAAGAATTATCTTTTCTTGATGTAATCTACTTTGAGGAATTGATTCTTCAGGAAGTGCTTCAAAATTTCTTCACTTTCATAGAACAAGGTTGTGTTACCTAATCAATGCAGGCTGTTGGTGAGGGTTCCTCCATCCTGAGTTCACACTTTGTTTCATATAGTCAAGCTTCTTGAGTGATTTGTTCAAAACATAGCTTAAATAGGTATGAAGAAAGGATATAAAGTCATTAAGTGTTGCTGAAACGGAAATACCACAATTTGGTAGCTTTAACTTATAGAAATTTGTTTTCTTACAATATAGAAGGCTAAACTCTGAATTCAAGTCAATATTTCTAGGAAAAGGCATTTTCCCTGTTGTCTCTGGAGGACAGTCCTTGTGAGCTTATTTGGTGGATCCCTAGAGAGCTCCATGTGGATTCGCATCAATCCTCCCCTATCTTCCATTGCTTATTTAATCTTTTATATTTATTTCAAAAGTGATTTAGTTAAAACATCTCTTACGTTAATATTGTCTAAATATCATAACAAATACTTCCCATTACCAGTTAGAATCATGACCTCAGGTAAGCAAGTTAAAATTTTCAACACATATATTTTTGGGTATCAATCTTCACAATTTTGTGGGTGAGATGATGCGGTACTTTTTAGGGACATCTCAGACTTCCCCTAGATTTTGTTACTAACTTTGTAAAAGCACACATATTTAAGAATCAAATAGAAAAAACATCATCCATATCAACACATTTTAGAAGAAAAACTGTAGTTTGTTTTCTTTTCAACATATAAACATTTCTTTATCTAAGCTCAAGTATTGTTCTAACACTCCTTTGACAAATAGTCATGTCCCACAGTCAATATTACCTCATTCAAACTTGAGGAAGCAAGCGCTGTGAGTGTCATTTGCTTTAGGATAGACTCTTGCACAAATTTGTCCAACATTTGATCAATTGATCCCTTGAACTTGAGGGACAGAAAATCTATATAGTCATACTCTACCCTGATCAGCATTAGGCTGTGGAAACCTTCAGATTTTAAGAGAGGCTAAAAGATTGTCTTTAATATATACCTCTGAGATGAACAGTTTTTGTGTGCCCGTGTGTGTGTGTGTGCACGTGTGCGAATGCAGCAATGTGTGTGTGTGCATGAGATAAACCAGTGATAACTTCAACTTTTCAAATTAAATGTTGTTGTTGTTGTTGCTGTTGTTATGTGCCGTCGAGTTACTTGAGACTCATAGCAACCCTATGTACAACAGCCCTAAACTCTGCTCTGTCCTGTGCCAATCACACTGTCTCTGGCACACTCATCCTGATTACCCCAGTCACTGAATCAGTCCACCCCATAGAGGGCCTTCCCCTCCTGCGCTGTCCCTCCACCCTACCAAGCATGATATCCCTCTCCAAGGACCGGTCCCTCCTTACAACATGTCCAAAGTATGTTAGAAGGAGCCTCAGAATTCTTGCCTCAAAGAGTCTCCCAGTTTAACCCTTTCCAGGATGAATCTGTTTGTTTTCCTAGCAGTCCATGGTACCCTTAATACATTTTCTTCTCCAGCACCACAGCTCAAAGGCATCAATTCTCCTTCTATCCTCCCTAGTCATTGTCCAACTCTCTAATGCATAACAAGTGATAGCAAAGACCAATTAAAGAGGTAATTTATTTGTAAATATATCAAGAAAATGAGATAGTAAAATCAGAGTGTGGTGTACGTAAGAAAGACAAGTATCATTATAAGAAACTTTATTAGCTTTGTTCAATAGATGGAATTTATTGTTGTTTTTTTGGTGGGTTTTTTTGGGGGGTTCCCCTTCCTATAGGGTGGAATGTTGATTTACTAAGGGAAGTGAGATGATGTGATTTGGCCTCCTCTTTCAAAATCCTTTTGGTCAGTGGTATGGGGCTGGAATTTAGAAAGTCATCTGCAGGAGTTGAGTTCTAAAGAAGCTTGTTGGCTTGTTACCCATGGTAGACAGTGTTTGGTGGAGCTTCCTATGTTGCCCTAGTGGACAGAAAGTTATACTACCAAGCCACAGGTGGGTGATTTTAATCTGCATCCCTCAGGTCTGGTTTAAATTATTTTTTGTCAAACATTCTTCTAAGTGTTATAGCACTGGTCTGTGCTTTGCTGTACAGAGGTAACTAACTCATGGTTGCTAAACACTGTGACACTGATGTGCCAAGTGCGATAAGGGCTACCCATGGTGGACAGTGTTTTGTGGAACTTCCCGATTAAAACAAGCTTGGAAGCAGGAGTAGCATTGATAGGGTGGTATTAAAGATAGGGTGGTATTAAAAAGTTCAGAATTCTCTATATATGTATCAGTTATAAAGCTATAGTTATATAATTATAAAACTAACATCAGTTTTCTTCAGCCTGCAATACTAGTTACTTAGCTTCAGAATTCTGTTTCCTTTCTTTAGTCATGTAATGTAGTTTGATCTGTCTATTTACCAGAAGAGGAAATGCATCTCTTATAGATCTCTTTGAGGCTGTTTCCCAGTCATATGTGAATTGTATCTTAATATGTCTGTTTACCAGGAAAGGGACTGGGCACTTTCTGAATTATTACTACTTGAATATGAGCTATTCTTTTCAGATGTAGAATTTTTTTTTACTAATAAAAGTGCATTATTAAGTGAGTCTCACCCTCCTATGAAACCTGATGACTACTCCCAGACAGGGAGGCAGTCTTGGGGGTGACTCGCTGTCTCCCAGATCTGCATAATAAAGTGCTTAGGGATATTGTTTGTCTTATTGGTGATTGCATATGAAAAGAACTCCTTGTGTTCAGTAAGAGCATCCACTTCTGAAATTTCTTGCCTTCGGAAACTCTGTGAACATGGAGAAATGACAAAAGTTATACAAGTGTTCAGGTCTTTCATTCATAGGATTGCTGACTCGTCTATGACTCAATGGCACTTAACAACAACAACAACAAGATAGGAGACTGATGTGTGAAGTGGTTGGATTCTTTAAGGTGGAATGTTTTTCTTGGTCAGGTTGAGGTTGAGTATGTGGTTGTTTTTATTTCAGTCACAATTGTGTATGAGCTGATTGGGTTTGCTGAATTTAGCTAAGAGTGAGTTGTGAGAAGAATGTCTCTAGTTTAGCGTCAACAGGACCTGGTGGAGGGCCTTGGTATTTAAAATCTGGTTGGGCTGTACATCTCCAGTATGAACGATGATGATGATGATGATGATGATGATGATGATGATGATGATGTGTTAAGTGGATTCTTGAAGGTAGGATGTTTTGTGTTGATTAAGGGCTGGGTGTGGACTGATGGTTGTTTCTTTCATTCACAATTGTGTGTGAGCTGATTTGATTTGCTGGATTTTAAGAACAGTGAGCTGTGGGTGGGTGGGAAGCCTCTTGTTTAGAGTCAACAGGATCTACTGGAGGGTCTTTGTATTTAAAAGTCAGTTGGGCCCTGGTGTTAATTGTGTTTGGGACTAGCATTCTTTTAAGTTGTACCACATTGGTCTGTCATTTTGCTGTACTGAAGTAACTTGGGGTTGCTGTGATGCTGGACACTGTGCCATTGGTGTGTCAAATGCCATAATGGTTACCCATTGTGGACAGTGTTTGGTGGAGCCCCCAGAGCAGGAGTGGCATCCACTTCCTAAATAACATGCCTCTGGAACTTAGAGAAGTGATGATAGTTGTAGAACAGGGTTGAGGTCATTTGTTCACAGGGCTATTATGAGTTGTGTTCAACTCAATGACAATAACGACAATAACTATAGTTGATATTAAAAAAATGTCTGAAAGTCACTTACTTAGAGTAACCTTAACAAAGTCTCCTAACAAATATAAATCAATACATTGTTACCAGAGTCATACCTAAATGCAACCACTAGGAAAGTAACCACATAATAGAAATGATCATATTCCAAGGTTGTAAATCATTATGGGAAGAAATTCCACATTTTTCTCCCCAGGAGCTGCTAATGTATTTGAACTGCTAGAATAAGGCTACATTTTGGCTTGCAAACTCATGAATTGAGTTTATGCCATCAAAACTCATTTAAGAAGGTAATTAAAATAGTCCTTTAATTTCTCACTTTTAAAATCACAGTATTATACTACTTTCTAATAAAAATTAGAAAGACGAAAGATTAAAAATTCTTACATTTCTTAAAAAATATGAAGTGAAACATTTTGCTAAGAAAAAAAGATGATGGCTTATTTGAAAGGATTTTAAGACTGTTGAATTCAAGTGATACATTTGATTGTCACATTATGCTAGACTCATACCAAGACTTTTAGCACTTCCTGATAGAGGCCTACTGCAAAATTGGCAGAGACACCGGCAAAGAGACCTCATGTCAAAGTTAGGTTTCAGATATTCCAACTTGGTCAGAATGATGCAAACATGTTCAGATATTCATACTTGGTCAGCATCAAGGTGGAAGAAAAAAATTCAGAAAATTCTGAGGTTAAGAAATCATTTGAAAATGAAGATAAAGGATCTCAATGAAAATAGCAAGAACAGATCAGGCAGTAAAGGGCAGAGGTTGGAATAAGGCAATGTTGTTGTTTGTTAGATGCTATTGAAATAAGTACAACACATAGTAACCCTATGAACTACAGATCTGAACCCTGTCCTATCCTGGGCTATCCTCATAATTTTTTTTAATTGAGATTTTAATGAAAGTTTATCAAGAACTTAGAATGCCATTCATTCATTGTTGCACATTTCCCTTCCTGACCCCCTACCCCAGTTCACTTTTTCCTTTGGGAAAAAAAAGTTCTTTCATTGTTTGTTATACATTCTCTCCTCTCCCCAACATCCCTCCCTAGACCACTTTACTATTCAGCTCTTATTCTGGACTCTTATTTTGCCAGTAACACCTAATCATATATTTCTTTCAAGAGTTGATTTCCTTGTCTGTTTCAATGCCATGTAAATTATTTATCCCCTCTTCTCTTAGTTTTCCCCCAATCTCCTTGTCAGTCCTGTTTTATAACAGTGGCATTATGCAGTATTTGTCCTTTTGTGACTGAGATATTTCACTCAGCATAAAGTCCTCCAGGGTCACCGATTTTGTATATTTCATGAGTTCTTTGTTTTTCAATGCTGCATAATATTCCATTGTGTGAATATACCACAACTTTTATATCCATTCATTTGTTGATGAGCATATGGGTTGTTTCAAACTCTTTGCTATTGTGAACAAAAGAGCAATAAACATGAGTGCACATATATCTGCTTGGGTAGCAGTTCTGGGTTCGTAGGATATATTCCCAGTGATGGAACTGCTGAGTCAAATGGTATTTCTATTTGCAACTTTTTGAGAAAGCACCATATTGCCATCTATAGTGGTTGCACCATTTTACACTTCCACCAACAGTGAATAAGGGTTTCAGTTTCTCCACAACCTCACCAACATTTGTTGTTTGCTGCTCTGTTGACTATTGCTATTCTTACCGGGGTGAGATGATCTTGCATAGTTGTTTTGATTTGCATCTCCCTCAGAGCTAGGGATTTTGAACATTTCTTCATGTGTTTGTGTGCCATCTGAATGTCTTTTTTGGTGAATTGTCTGTTTATATTCTGTGCCCATTTTGCAATTGGGTTGTTTATCCTTCTCTTATTATGGCACTCAAGTATTCAATAAATTATAATTATAATTCCCTTATCATACATGTAATTATAAAATATTTTTTCCAGTCTGTGGCTTCTTTTTTTACCCTGTTGGAGAAGTTTTTGGATGTGCATAGGGATTTGATTCTTAGAAGGTTTCATTCATCTATTTTATCCTCTCCTGGTTGTAGGTTTTTCATGATGCATATAAGTCTGTTCATGTTGTGGATTAGTGATTCTAGGATTTTTCCAAGCTTTTCTCTAATGAAGTTTATAGTCCTTGGTTTTAGTCCTAAGTTTTTGATCCACTTTGAATTGGTTTTTGTGTATGGTGTGAGGTATATGTCTCAGTTAAGTTTTCTGCAGATGCTTTTCCAACTTTTACAACACCATTTGTTTAAAATGTTGTCATTTCCCCACTTACCTAATTTCATCTACTTGTCAAAAATCAGTTAACCATGGGTAGATGGACTGATTTCTAGGTTCTCAATTCTAGTCCATTGATCTATGTGCCTGACATTGTACTAGTACCACACTATATTCACCATCATGGCATGGAGTAGGATTTTAGATCAGGGAGTGAGATGCCTTCTATCTTGTTTCTCTTATTAAGTAGTGCTTTGCTTACTGGGGTCTCTTTCCATAACAAATGTAATTGGAGATTGCCTTTTCCATCTTGTTGAAGACTGTGACTAGTATTTGTATTTGGATTGCATTGAACGTGTAGATTGTCTTTGGTAAAATTGTCATTTTCACAAACTTGAGTCTTCCTATCCATGAACAATGTATATTGTTTCCATTTCTCCAGGTCTCTGTTTCTCGTAGTAATGTTTTGTGATTTTTTTTTAATGTATCCTTTGCTTTTCTAGTTAGATTTACTCCCAAGTACTTAATCTTGTGATTAGGTATCGTGATGGATATTGTTTCTCTTAACTCCAATTCTATATTCTCTTTGGCACTGTAGAGAAATCCAATTGATTTTTTGTATGTTGACCTTGTATCCTGCCACTTTGCTGAATTGGTCAACTATGTCCAGTAATTTTGTTACTGAGTCTTTAGAGTTTTCCACGTATACTATAATGTCATCTGTATACAGAGATAATTTTACCTCCTCTTTGCCAATTCGGATACTGCTTATTTCCTTCTGTTGTCTTCTTGCTACTGCTAAGACTTCTAATACAATATTGAATAGGAAAAGTGATAGTGGACATCCTTAACTAGTTCCTGTTCTCAAAGGGAATGCCTTTAACCTCTCTCCATTGAGAACTATGTTGGCTCTTGGGTTTGCATATGTACTTTTAATTATGTTGAGGAAATTCCTTTCTATTTCTATTTTGCTTAGAGTTTTAATCAAGAAAATGTGTTGGATTTTGTCAAAGAACTTTTCTGCATCAATTGATAGGATCATGTGGTTCTTGTTCTTTGTTTTTCTAATGTGATGAATTACACTGATTGTTATTCTTATGTTGAACCATCCCTATATACCTGTTATGAATCCCACTTGGTCATGGTGAATTTTATATATATATATATATAACTTTGATTCAGGATTTTTGCATCTATGTTTATGAGAAATACTGGCCAATAGTTTTCCATTTTGGTGGTATCTTTAACTGGCTTTGATATCAAGGATATATTTGCTTCATAGGATGAATCTGAGAGAATCCCATCATCTTCTATTTTCTGAAATAGTTTATGTAGAATTGGTGACAGTGCATCTCTGACTGTTTGATAAAATTCACTTGTAAAACCCATCTGGTCCAGGTATTTTTTGGCTAGAAGTTGTTTTATTGCCTTTTCAATGTCTTTTTTTGTAATGGGTTTGTTCAGGTGTTCAATTTAGGTTTGTGTCAGTTTAGGTAGGTTGTGATTTTCTAAGTCTTCGTCCATTTCCTCTTGGTTTTCATATTTATTTGAGTATAGTTTTTCTTAATATGACATTGTTAACCTTTTTATTTTAATTAATTCTGCTGTGACATTGCCCATTTCATCTCCTATTCAGATTGTGTCCTTTCCTTGTTTTCCTTTGTTAGTTTTGCTAGTGCTTTGTTGATTTTATTCGTCTTTTTGAAGAACCAACTCCTGGTTTTGTTGATGGTTTCAATGGTTTTTCTGTTTCTACTTATTTCTGCCTGAATTTTCATAATTTCCATTTTTTTAGTGTGTTCCTGGGTTTTCTTGCTGTTCTTTTTTAAATTTTTGGAGATTTTGAGTTAGGAGTCAATGGTCATTTTTTTCTGTCTTTTAACGTGTTTGCTTATGTCTATAAATTGACCTCTAATTACTGCTGAGGTTGTTTCCTAGAGGTTTTGGTAAGCTGTGTTTTCATTTGTTTCATGAAAATTTTTTATTTCCCTTTTTTTTCCAATTTCGTCTAGTACCCACTCATCTGGAACAGCACAGCAGCAGAGAACTGCCAGAAGTCCAGGCTGGGTTAAGAAGGGGTCGTGGTACTAGAGATATTGTAGCTAATGTTAGATGGATCTTGGCAGAAAGCAGGGAGTACCACAGGAATGTCTATCTGTACTTCAATGATTATGCAAAGGCGTTTGACTGTGTGGATCATAACAAACTGTGGCTGGCTCTGAAAAGAGTGGGAATCCCAGAACACTTGATAATGTAATGCAAAACTTATACTTGAACCAAGAGGCAGTTGTCAGAACAGAGCAAGGAAACACTGCATAGTTCAAAATCGGGAAGGGCGTATGCCAGGGATGTGTCCTATCTCCATAGCTTTTCAACCTGTATGCAGAACAGATCATGCAGGAGGCTGGACTCTATGAGGAGAAATGTGGCATCAGGATAGGTGGATGATCCATAAACATTCTGCGTTATGCAGATGACACAGCCCTGCTTTCTAAAACTGAGTAGGACCTGAAGCGCTTGCTGCTGAGGGTCAGGGACTGCAGCTTTGAATATGGATTGAGGCTCAATGTCAAGGAGACAAAGATTCTCACCACTGGAACAATTGGCAGCATCAGGATGGATGGTGAAGAGATTGAGATTGTTCACAGCTTTAGTTTGCTTGGCTCCACAGTCAACACTCTTGGCCCCATTAGCCAGGAAATAATAAGACGTATTGCCATAGGAAAGTCTGCTGTTAGGGACATCTCTAAAGTACTCAAGAGCAACGGTGTGTCTCTGGAGACAAAGATGCGTCTGGTACAGGCCATGGTCTTTGCAATCACTTGTTATGCATCAGATAGCTGAACAACGGCTGAGGAGAATAGAAGGAGAATTGATGCTTTTGAGCTTTGGTGTTGGAGAAGAGTGCTGAAGGTGCCATGAACTGCTACTAGAACAAACAGATTCATCCTGGAGAGGGTTAAACCAGGATGCTCTTTGGAGGCAAGGATTCTGAGGCTTTGTCTGACATACTTTGGTTATGTTGTAAGGAGAGACCGCTCCTTAGAGAGGGGCATCATGCTTGGGAGGGTGGAGGGTAGGTGCAGGAGGGGAAGGCCCTCTGGGAGATGGACTGATTCAGTGACTGGGGCAATTGGGATGAGTGTGCAATGAGATTGGCACAGGACAGAGCGGAGTTTAGAGCTGCTGTACATAGGGTCGCTATGAGTCACAAGTGACTCGATGGCACATAACAACAACAACAACACCCACTCATGCTCAAGGAAGGTGTTGTTCAGATTTCAAATATATGCGTTTTCTTCTTTATCCTTTGTTGCTAATTTATAATTTTGTAGCATTGTGGTCTGGTCTGAGAAGATGTTTGGTATTATTGCTATGCTTTTTAATTTATTGAAGCTTACCTTGTCTCCTAAAATGTGATATATTCTGGAGAACGTTCCATGCACATTGGAGAAGAAAGTATACTGTGCTTTTTGAGGGTGCATTAGCCTATAAATATCTATGAGATCGAGTTGGTGTATTGTGTCATTAAATTCTTCAGCATCCTTGTTGAATTTCTTTCTGGAAGTTCTATCTTTTTTTAAGAGTGGTGTATTGAAGTCTCCAAGTACTATGGTATAGTTGTCTGTTTCCTTTTCCAGTTTTGTTAATGCTTGTTTTATATATTCTGCAGGTCTTTCATTTGGTGCATAGATATTTATTATTTTTATGCTTTCTTGTTCTACTGAACCCTTAATCATGTAGTGACCTTCCTTGTCCTTTATAATAGTTTTTGCTTTGAATTCTATTTTATCAGATATTAAAGTCACCACTCCTATTTTTTCTGGTTGCCATTTGCTTGGTATATTTTTTCTACCCTTTTATTTTTGCTCTTTCTTTATCTTAATGTTTAACGTGTGTCTCTTGTCGGTAGCATATTGATTGATTTTGGGGTTTTATCCAATCTGCTACTCCTTTTCTCTTCGGTAGTGCATTTAAACCATTTACATTCAGTGAGATTATTGAGAGGCATGGTTTCATAGCTATCATTTTGTTATTTTTGGTGTTGTTTCTAGTTACTATGGTTCATCCTGCTTTCTGTGGCACCTCCATCAGAAGAACATCTATCAGTGTTTCCTCCACACTGACCTTGTTTTTATAAACTCTCTTAGGTTCTGTTTTTCTACGGATATCTTGAACTCTCCTTCGTATTTGATGGACAATTAATTTTACTGGGTACAATATTCTTGGTTGAGAGTGTGTTCCTTGAGTGTTCAATATATGTTATTCCATTATTTTCTTGCCTATATGATTTCTGCTGAGAAAGCGTCACTTAATTTTATTTACTCTCAATTCTAGGTAACTATTTGTTTCTCCCTAGTTGCTTTTTTTATCTTTGGTTCTGGCAAATTTGGCTATGAAGTACCCTGGTGGTTTTTCTTTTGGAGTCTATTCTGTACGGTATTCTCTCAGCTTCTTGAATATATAGTCTCTCATTCTTTATTATGCCTGGAAAATTTTCTTCTTATAATTCTTCCACAACCTTTCGATGTCTTTAGTTACTTCTTCCTGTTCTAGGCTTCCAATTTTGGCCATATTATTTCTCTTGACAGTGCCCACATTATTAATAGATTTTCTTAGGTTTCTATGTTTTCTTCTTTTTCCTTCCTTTTTGATTCTGTTTTTTGTACCTGCAGATCAGTGCTGACAATTCTGTCTTCTATTTCACTGGTTCTGTGTCCCATCTCTTCAACCCTGTTCTAGTGTCACTTCATCATGTTGAGTGCATCTGAAACATTGGTCCTCATATTTTGGATTGTGGTTTCTTAATTTGTTTTATCTGCACTGTTTTGGATTTTTTTTAAAAGCTTATCCCAGTATCTTTTTGTAGTGTGCTGTAATTCTTCAAGTTTGTCTTTCATCCATTAAGAATATTTAATCATTGTTCTTTTAAATTCTGTGTCAGAAAATCTAATCAGACTTTCTGGCTTCAGGAAATCCATTGATACTGTGTCAATTTTTTTTTACTTTCTTTATACCTATTCATTTTTTTACTACTATTAATTTTAATGAAAGTTTACAGAGACTTAGAGTTTCCATTCATTTATTGTTGCACTTTTATCCCTGCCCACTCTCTCCCCCACAATTTTCTCTTCTTTTTGAAAAGTAAGAGAAAAGCTCTTTCATTGTTATACAATCCCTCCACCCAAGTCCACTCCACTTTTTTTGATGACATCTTGCTTTGGGCCTGCTTCTCACGTGATGTTGCTGTGGTGGAGTGTTTATGGTAGAGTTTTTCATGTCTGAGGTGATAGGTTCTTGATCTGAAGTCACCACTCCAGAAGAAGGTGGGATAGCTAACCTGCCTTGGTTTCTCTCTGCCTTCTGACACAAGGGAAGATATGCTTCAGTTTGATACAGAAAGGACTGAGGAAGCAGCCTCCTCTGTCCTACAACTGCCACAGGTAGGATAGTCTAAGGTGCTCTAAGCTAAAGGCAGTTGAGGGACTGGACCTGAGGAAACACAAGGTGGAGTTCAGATACCTGATTGGAAAACCAGGAAGCCTTGGTTTTCCTTTCACGAATGAGCTGCTGCTATCTTGCTCCCTTCTGACTGAGCTTAAGGGGTCTCACATGATCTTGCCAAACAGCAATGATTTCCCACAAAGTACCTCAATCAAGTTCCAGCATTGTTCCTGGGGAGCATGGAGCATCAACATTGGGACCAGAGTTCCAGTCATGCGATATTGGCATAAGCACCATAGTTTCAAGGGTCAGAACCAGAGTTTCTGGCACAGGACATTGATTGGGACTGGAATTCTGGGCCGGGGGCTTTGGGACCAATATTCTGGGCCCAGGGTGATGATGATGGGACTGGATTTCTGGGCTCACTCTCACTCAAATTCCAGCTGTCCTGCTTGCTCCTAGTGGGTTGATGGGTGCTGGCGGGTCACTCAGTCCCAGCATGTCATGGCTCTGGCGTTGTGGTCAACTCAGTTCACTCTGTTTTGAAAGTGGTGTAAATTTAGTTTTTTTCCTAGTTAATAGTCATCTGTGGCCTATGCTGATGTGGCACTTATGTTTATCTTCATCATTTCTGAAATACCTGAATCCATTGCTATAGTCACTCTGCCAGTCCATCTTGTTAAGGGTCTCCTTATATTTCATCTACCTTTGCAAACATAATTTCTCTTTCCAAGGGATAACCTCTCCTAATAATATTCCTAAAGTATAGAAGACAAAGCTTTGTCATCTTTGCCTCCAAGGAGTATTCTGACTGCCCTTTTTCTCCAAGCATATCTCTTTTTTCTTTTTGTAATGCTTGGAATATCTAGTACTCTTCCCCAACACTATAGCTCAAAGGCATCAGTTTTCCTTCTGTCATCCTTTCTCATCATCCAGCTTGCAGATATATAGCATTTTACTGAAAAGATATATCTAAGTCTGAATCAGGTGCATCTTGTCTTCACTCTGACATCATTGCTCTTCAATAATTTGGATAGGTCTCTGAATGCACATTCTCAATGCATTGTGTCTCCTGCTTTCTTGACTGCTGGTACCAAGAGTGTTGATTGTGGATCCAAGTAAGATTAAATCATTGCCAATTTAAATCTTTTCTCCATCTATCATGATGTTGCTTATTGGTCCAGAGATAAGAAATTTTGTTTCTTGATGTTGTGATGTGATCCATATTGAAGGCCGTAGTCTTTGATCTTCTGATCACTTTGAACAAATGCTTCAAGTCCTTCTCACTTTCAGCAAGTAAGGTTATATCATCTATATAATTCAGGTTGTTGATGAGTCTTCCTCCAATCCTGATACCATATTTTTCTTTATAGAGTACAGCTTCTCAAATGATTTATTCAGCATATAGATTGAACAGATATTGAGAAAGGATACAACCTTGATACGGAATAAGATGAGAAGGTATGAATTCAACAAGTCCAGCTACTATATTATTAATGTGAGTCCAGTGGACAGATCTACAGCAATAGGAAAAAACAAAAAGGAAGAGTCACAGAACAGAATACTATAATACTTGGAACACTCACCTCTTACTTTAAAAGGCACACATATCAGTGTGAAAGAGCATTCATGGAAAGACCAGAAATACTGGCTTTGAATATAGAATACATTTGCTGGCTATACTAACTGTTGTTGTTGTGTGCTGCGAAATCAGAAACCACTCATAACTGACTCACCAGGGATTTTTCAGAGGAGTCTTACAGGAGGAGATTGTTAATCCTTATACTAAATAGCAGCTGGCAGATTGGAACTGTGTGTACAGAATTACAGTGCAGCTTTTTACCACTAGGCCACTCTCTACACTAACTAGAGGAAATATATTGATCTTCATGCCTTAATTTCTTCAGTGGAAAATTAAGATAACTGTTCTATCTACTTTATAGGATTGTTTTATGGATTGAATAAGGGAACATTTTGAAGTGCTTAGACTCAGAGCTGTGCTGGCCCATACTAACATTATATAAAGGTGTGACAAGCAAATAACTAAATTGTCACCCTGACTTTTCATTTGTGGAGGCACAGTTTCTGGACACATTAATTCATGATTCATTTACATATGATTGCCTGCTTTCCTTTTCTTTATTTGGGCAAGTCTAGTGAGCTGGACAATGATCAAGGATGCTTGATAAGAAGAACTGGTGTCTTTGAGTTGTAGTTCCAGAAGAGAATATTGAATATACCATGGACTGCTAGGAGAACAACAGGCAGGTCCTTCCTGGATAGGGTGAAAACCTGGCTGTTCCTTGAAGGCAAAGATTTTGAAGCTCCTTCTGACATATTTTGGGCATGTCACCAGGAAAGATCTGTTCTTAGAGAGGGACATCATGCTTGCAAGGGTAGAAGAACAGTGTAAAAGAGAAAGACGCTGGATAAGATGGATTGACTCAGTGTGGTAATGCAAGTAGGTGTATAAAAGACAATAGAATTGACTCAAGATAGAGCAGAGTTCAGAGGTGCTCTATATAGGGTCACTATGAGTAGCAAGGGACTCAATGGCACATAACAAAAACAACAATGGTGTGATGGAACTCTGATGGCCTAGAGGCAAGAAGCTGTACTACAATCCCAAAAGCATATAGTTCAAGACCACCAGATGTCCCACAAGAGAAGGATGGGTACTCTAACACTAACTGCCTCTGATAAGTTGTGGGTTGGTTCCAACTCTACTATACACAACAACAGTGTTATGGAAGTTTAGGGACAGAATTTCTTTTTTCTCTTTTTCTCAATATATGGAGGGAAAAAATTAAATTTTTGCATCCCCAGGTTTCTAACCTGAGATACATGACATAGTCATGTTTTTTCATAACTTCCTTTCTCCATTTGCTATTAAAGTTGCTCTTCCAACTGTAGTGCTCTTGATAAAAAGTAATAGTAATGACAAACAAAATCCATAGCCTTTCTGTTTGTATGTTTCCATTTTGACAATATCTTATGCCAAATTGGATCATAGAAACATGTTTTCAGTTCAACTGTCTCCCCTTACCCTACAAAACCACTATGACCTAGTTTCTGGGGTCTAGAGAGGAAAAGAATCTCTCCAATATCTGAGTTTACACCTCAATTATCACCAATATAAAAAAAAAATCTTTGCACCAACTTGTCAAGCAAAAATTGTTATTCAGGATTCAGACAGCTGCCACAATAATGAATACAAGCTTCCCTCAGGAAGGCACCAAACAAGACAGAAATGAAAGCCAGCCAACCCGAGAACACAAAAGAGGGCCCGTTAGCATTCATGTTCAAATTATGATGGGTTGAACATAACACACTCTCTTGAATATTTGGGGGATTTGTTAGGAAGTGTTCCCCGCATGTCCAGAATCAGCCTCACCATTCCCCAGGGCTGCTTTCTGCTGTGTTGGTCTGCTGCACTATCATCTAGACTTTTGTGTTCTGGCATTTTCCACAACCTGAGAATTGGATGCCCTAAATACTTGCTGATCTGGCTGTTAGTAAATCTTGGATTCCGCAGCTGCTGCCTTTGACAGCTGAACAGTGCTGCT
Organism: Elephantulus edwardii; assembly: GCF_000299155.1. Lineage (NCBI taxonomy): Eukaryota > Metazoa > Chordata > Mammalia > Macroscelidea > Macroscelididae > Elephantulus > Elephantulus edwardii. The sequence continues at coordinate 16,400,966 of NW_006399770.1, forward strand.
CTGCACTCAGCACTTGGGACCTGCCAGGGTCAGATTTCTGCTGAATCACCTCACACATTAATGTCACCTCTATTTTATACTCAAGTTGGCATTTCCAGTATTGTTTGAGTGCTGAATTACTAAAGGGGTTAATGATGACGCAGGCTTCTTTCACTCCAGGAGAGCAACTGAGTTCTGAAAGACTCAACTAATGGCTTCTATATGTACCATAAATAACTGTTTATCTCTGATATTTATGACCTTTTCATATTATATTTATGAATAGACCCTTTCCCCTTCAACTACTTTAAGTGACGGACACAGGACCCTTCTGTAGCCTCATAGTCTGACTCTTTCTTGTGAATGAGTTAAAATTTATATGTTAAGAGCCTCCTTTGTCCCTAGAAAAAGCATTGGATGTACGCCCCCATACCCCCAATTTTCATAATAAAAATATCTGAGTTTTAGTTCAATCTGGACTTATTCATAAATGCTATTTGTATTTGATCTGTGGTGTTGGGGCAGAGTATTGAATGTCCCATGGACTGCCAAAAGAACAGTTATGTCTTGGAGAAGGTGATACTAGAATGCTCCTTGGAGGCAAGGATGGCTAAAGTTCATCTCATATATTTTGGGCATGTTAACAACTTTCCTAACAGGAAAGGCTATTCTTTGGCAAGGGACATCATGCTTGGCAAGGTGGACAGTCGGAGAAGAGGAAAACCCTAAGATAAATTGATACAACGACTGTGGGTCAAGTGTATTTGGTATGATAAGGATTCAGAATATGACTGGGTTTAGATCGGTTGTTTATAGTATTGCTCTCTTATATATAGGGAGCTCCGGTGGCTTAATGACAAGAAACTGTGCTGCAATCCGAAAGGCACATGCTTTCAGGCTCTGTGGGAGAAGGATGGTCAGTCTTCTCCTGTGTGATTAACTGCCTCTGAAAACCTACTGGAGGGTCAGCTATGGGTTGGTTTTGACTCTATAATATACAACAGCATCATATGCTTTGGGCATGTGACCAGGAGGGATCAGCCCCTGCAGGACATCACGCTTGGAAAGGTGGAGGGACAGTGCAGGAGAGGAAGACCCCAGATGAGATGGATTGACATAGTGACTGGGGTAGTGGGGTCGGTGTCCTGGAGATAGTGAGACTGTGTCAGGATAGAGCAGAGTTAAGAGCTATTGTACATAGGGTTGCTATGAGCTGCAGATGATTCAATGGCATATAACAACAACACAAGATGAATTGACATAGTAACTGGGGTAACGGGGTAATGGGGGTAGATGTGTCAGAGACAGTGAGTTTGGCTCAGGATAGGGTAGAATTCAGAGCTATCATATATAGGGTTATTATGAGTCTCCATTGACTTGACTGCATATAACAACAACAGCATGAGTCATACTTGACTCATAGAACATAACAACAACATTTGTATTTGGAGTCCACTAACAATGATCATCTTCATTACTTAGTGCTAAAGTAATAAAAATGCTAAAAAAGGAAATGATTCTAGGCTAAAAATCTGATCAGATTCTGAGCCATATTAATTCAATGTCTTACAAAATTCCTTTGTTCTTTAGTGCTCTTGATTGTAGGAAATCCTCATATGATATTTATCTCCCTCTGTGTATAGCTGTGTCTCTAAGTTTACTTTAATTTTTTTAAAAAAATACCAATCGTTGGGCTAGCATTTCCTTTATCCTGCCATAACCTCAGCTATTTTGATTGAATAATCAGTAGAGTAGAATGCTTTATAAAAAGTGAGTACAGTAATTTTCAGAAGATAATCTGCCCTACCTAAAAACAATTTATATTATAACTTGTAATTACTCCGTGATAACAGTTATATAGGTGTTTGGAAACTATTGGAAACTGTAGCCTAGTCAAGTTGACATATAATAATGATAATAATAATAATAATAGCCAACATTTTCAAGCTCTTAACCATTGTACTAATAATATAAATGCAGTTGTTTTATCTAATCCTCAAAATTACTCCCACAAAAAAAAATCATTGATGTGTCCACAATGACTACAGATAAGGCATAACAAGGCTTAGTAATGTGTCTGAGGTTCTGTGATTAATAAACAGTTGAAAAAGTAATAAATTTCAGGAAAAACTGGTTCCAGAATCTCCCATTGTGTCCATGTAAGAGGTTATATTTTGCAACTAAGCTCTGTGCTCTGACATGGAAAGAGAGACTTTAAGTTTGTGGTGGTCTCAACTCTTACTCTCATCTATAAGAAGGAGATACCAATCAAATTAACCTTGACAAATAATATTTAGTTAACTCTTTGCTCTATTCTGAAAATAAAGTGGCGAACTCTTGGATTATTATTGCCTGAAACTAGTGCTCCACTGAGATACAGCCATTAGCTTCTTTTTCCAGTGGTATACCGGAAGTACAAAAGATATTTCATAGGTACACTAAAAATTATAGCAGTTGTATTCACTTGTCTTTTAATGTTTTTGAAGGTAGATCATCGGCATAGCACCAAACAATCTGCTTATCAGATGGTTCCATTGTTGTACAATAAAATGCTATGAAATATTTTGACTACATTATTATTCATGAGATGAGTAGGATCTCTTTTCCTTTCTCAAATGTCTCCACTTTCATTATTTAAGGCAAAGGTGATTATGGTATTTTAAAGTTATTTCTAAAGAAAATACACTACCTAGTGGTGAGAAGCTCTTCTGCAAGGCACAGGGTTCAAGGCCACCAGCTGCTCTGTGGGAGAAGGATGGGCAATCTCCTGCCTTGCAATTAACTGCCTCTGAAAAGCCTCAGGAAAGTCAGATCCGGGATGGTTCTGACTCTTAGATACATAATGACAAGAACAACAACAACAACACTGTAGCTAGTTTTGAAAATCAGCAGCAAGAAGGATTTTTTGGTAAAAGATACTAGGCATTGTGACTGGTTACAAGGAAGATTGACTCTTAAAGATCTTGGCCTTGAATGGGCTAGTGTACCCAGAGGTCTGTGTCTTGTCTGGGAATGTTTATTCTGTTTTTCATGGTAAGAATCCGTGTTGCAATCCTGAACGTGTCAGTTAGAACCCACCAGCTGCTCTGTGGAAGAACGGGTGATCTACTCCTATGTGATTACTGCCTCTGAAAATCCACTTAGGGTCAGCTATGAGTTGGTTCTGACTCAATGGAACACAACAACAATAACATTTTTTACTAAACAGGTCACTTTTAGAAACATTGTCTATTCTTACTAACAAAAACTAGGATTCACCATTTTCCCCAATGAAACCTGGAATGATAGCTTGATTTTAAGCACTATAAAACAGTTCTTAAGTTTTTTTCGGGAGCTTTCCATAGGGAGTTGTGCTGTTAACTTGAAGTTCAAGGCTCTCTGGTGATTCAAATTTATTATATGATTTAAAGGAGTAAGATGGGCAATCTCTTCCCCAGTGACTTACAGCTTCAGAAACCCACCGGAGTGTCAGGCACAAGTCAGTTCTGAGACCATGGGCAATGAATAGTGGGTGTAACCATCTTTAACTATTAATTATGATAACAAGAATAACAAGGAAAGAGTACTACAACTTGCTTTCCAGTTTAATATATTTCTCCCTTTACCACCTTAATTCATCATACTATATCCCATATTCTTAACATGTTTTACTTATACGAATTGATTTTGAAAAGCATACTTTTAAACATATTCACTCTTTTGATGGCAAATGGCTTTTGTTCCAAATCTTCTATTTAGTTTCTTATTAGAAGATGGTAAAACAAATTATAAAATAAATATATCTAAGACACACATACATTTTTCAGATGATTCATAATATTTAGCATTTTGTTAAAAGCTTTGAAAACAATTAAAATTAAAAACGCCTTAATTGCCAGTAATATATTATCAGAATCAATTTCTGATAGACATGCATTTCCACAATAGCAAAGTTTTCTCCGTTTGCATAAGTCAGAGCAAGAAAATTATTTCCCAAATGTTATTTTTTGTTCATAGTATTTTTGTGAGCAAACTTTTTTTTTTTTTTGGTGAGGCTGACTTTCAGTGACCTTCTCTTTCCAATTACTTATAATATTTTGAGAATTATCTCTTTTGAAATGAAATTTTTAAAAGGACATATTCCTCTTGTCTAAATGAATGCTAATGCCTTCAATGTAGTTTCAACTTCCTCCTTCATTACTATTTGCTCCTCATATGAATATGGTAGGTACTTCCTGAAATTTTTCCAAGTAAGTTAGCTCTTTTTAGTACAGTAGTTATGTGAATTCTTTCCATCTTTTTTTTTCTTTCCATCTTTGAATACTTTCTGGGTCATTAGCATATTGCCCATAGCATCTTTTAATATTCTGACTTGAGGCTTCAATTTGTCAGTTCTCTCAGCTTGAGAAATGCAGAGTGAGCCCTTCCCTCTCTATTCTTCAATTCCAGCTCTCTGCACATTCCATTATAATACTTCACTTATCTTCTTGAGCTGTCCTTTGAAATCTGTTCATTTCTTTTACTTTGGCATGTTTCCCCTTAGATTTGGCTTCTCTTCTGACATCTATCGTGGTTTTACCTTTCTCCTCTGTCTTTGTGATGACCTTTTGATTCCTTAATGGATGATAACCATGATTATCATCCCATTACTCATTTGGTCTTTGATCATTGGTACTCAGTGCCTCAAATCTATTTTCAAGGTGATCTTGAAATTAAGATGGAATAGAGTCAATATCATATCTTGGTTCTTGTGGACCTATTTTAATTTTCCTTGGCTTCAATTCAATCTTGTACACGAGTAATTGGTGCTCTGAACCGCAGTCTGACCCTGGCCTAGTTTTGACTGTTAATATTCTGGCTCTCCAACAATTCCTTTGTAATTGGTGCTCTGAACCACAGTCTGACCCTGGCCTAGTTTTGACTGTTAATATTCTGGCTCTCCAACAATTCCTTTCACAGATAAAACCAATCTGATTCCTTTGTAGCCCATCAGGTGAGATCTACATGTAAAGTCTCTGTTTATATCTTTTTTAAAAAGGTATTTGTTAGACCTCTAGTGACCTAGTGGCAAGAAGCTGCATGACAATCCCGAAAGTGTGCAATTTTTTTTTCTATAATTATATTTTATTAATTTTCATGAACATTTACAGAGATTTTGGGTTTCCATTCATTCATTGCTGCACCATTCTCTCTACCCTTCTCCCAGTTTGTTCTTGTCCAAATGCCACAGTGCTTGTCAAAGCCAGTTCTGATTAATCTTCTTTGTCTGTGTGTCCTTTGCCATTCCCTATCACTCCTCCCTGAGAGAGACTTCACCCTGAGTCATAATGAAAAGGGGATGGCGTATTCTCTTAGCTACTTCCTGCTGAAAAGGGACGCTGTGGGTTTCAGGGTGAAGGTCTTCTCTCACTACTCTAAAGGGCCCCTTTGGCAGTAGGAAACACATAGACTATTATGGAGATTGATTTTGGAATTTAGATGCACTCTTATTGATTGTGCTTGGCCGTACATGTTCATATCCTTGAAGATGTATCATGGGGGTGTTGCAACCTAGAAGACACAAATTTGACTAACAAGTTATAAGTACATGAGTCAAAACTTATGGAAAAGTAAAAGAAAAGATTCTTTCATTGTTTTACAAACCCTCCCCCAGGTCCCCTCCACCATGTAGCCCTCGTTCTAGTCTCCTGTGATGACAGAAATTCCTAGTTATATATCTCTTTTAAACAGTTTTCTCCCTCCTCTGTTTCAGTGCAGTATACATTATTGAACCCATCTTACTCAGTCTCTCCCCAACCCCAAGGACAGTCCCATTCTACAACAGTGGCATCATGCAATATTTGTCCTTTTGTGACTGGGATATTTCACTCAGCATAATGTTCTCCAGAGTCAACCATTTTGAATAATATTGCATGAGTTCCTTGTTTTTTAATGCAGCATAGTATTCCATTGCGCGAATATACCACAGCTTCTCTAGCCATTCATTTGTTGATGGGCACTTAGGTTGTTTCCAACTCCTTGCTATTGTGAACAAAGCTGCAATAAACATGGGTGTGCATATATCTGCTTGGATGTCAGCTATGGTCTCTTCAGGGTATTTGAATCCACCAGATGCTCCGCCGGAGAAGTAGGGACAAGTTATTCCTATGCCAATCGGGCCTGATTCAATGGCACACAACAACAACAACAATAAAAAATGTAACAAAAAGGTATTTTCAATGAATAAATAAGTGAAAATATAAAATTTGATTTTTCTATTTCCAGACTCATTTCTATCACCAACCCCCATATTTTCCCACTACTATTCCTTCTTCACCATTTCTAACTTTAGCATTTTGTTCACCAATGATCATTAACACATCTTGATCGCATGTCTGGTCAATTTCAGACTGCAAATTTTGGTAAAATTTTTTAATTTCTACTTCTTTTTTTAAAAGGAACATTTTATTTCCCTCCCAAATAAAGTGAACATGAAAATCTCAGAGTTTATTGTCTTTTTTTAAAAAAAATTTTAAAAATAATTTTAATGAGCATTTACAGAGATTTTGGATTTCCATTCATTCATTCACTGCAGCACTTCTCTCCCTGCCCAGCCCTCCCCCCCCCCACTTCACTCCTCTCTTTCAAAAGTAAAAGAAACATTCCATTGTCTTGATAAATAAGATAAAACTTAGAACTGGATCACTTGACCCTTTCGCTTTTAATCTCCTCCCAGTTCAAATTGCTTGCACTTTTTGATAGCCAATATTCTTTTAGATCTGTAGTTTGGCTCAACACATTTGAGTCTTAACACAATCTTCTTTGTAGTTTTCTCCTTTTTCTAAAAAAATTTTCTTGGTCTGCCCACCATAGCCATTCTGCTTCCTGTCATAACACTGCTTTCTCTGGGCAAACAGAGAATCTTTGCTTTTCTTATATTGTGTCACTTTGTGGGGCTGATGCTTGCTACACTTTTTGCACAAAGCCTGGCAAGTTTTGGTAACATTGACCACGTTCGTGGGAGCCCTTTCTTCTTGAAAAGGAGGGAGAAGGGCTAATTTCCTGTCTTTTTCTCTAGATGTAGCAGTGTATACTTGATTAATAGTCATGTTAACGAGTCTTCCTCATACACTTATGGATAATATCTTATCACTCACAACATTGTCTTTCAGGGTAGAACTTGAAATTGACTATGAATACAATAACATTCTTCTGTTTTTCATTCCCAGCATAATATATCATATGATTAACTGATTCAAAGTGGCCAAAACTAGCCCATTTCATCTCACCTATGTGTGGTATGTCAATATTCACGTGTTCCATTTAATATTTTTTTATTTTCTAGTTTTCCATAATTCAAGCTACACACATTCCATGTTCCAATTATTAAACAGTGTTTACCACTGTTTAATATAAACATTAAACAATATTTATTTTTCCTCATTTCAACTGACTCCCTATATGGCTCTACTACTACTAGTACTACAACTATAAGAGTTCCTCTAAAGTTCATAGGGGTTGAGAGGCATGTTATTTAAGAAGCGGATGGCCAACCTGTTTCCTAGTTTGCCTTAATATGTGAGCTCTATTAAAACTTGTCCATAATAAATACACACAACCTTGCTTAAAACTGAGGAGTAAAGAGGACTTGAAGCAGTTGTTAGAGAAGATCAAAGAATGCAGCCTTCAATATGCATTGCATCTCAATGTCTAGTAAACAGATTATTACTAATTGGACTAATTAGTATTATTGGACTAATTATTACTATTGGACTAAGAGACAAAATGATGATCTATGGGGATGATACTGAAATTGTCAATAACTTCATCTTAATTGGATCCACAATTAGCACTCTTGGTACCAGTAGTTAGAAAATCAGGAGACATATTGCACTGGGAAAATCTGTAATTAGGACCTCTCCAATTACTGAGAAGTAATGATGTCAGTTTAAGAAATAATATGCATCTGATGTAGGTCACGGTCTCTCCAATCACTTGCTATGCATTTGGGTCTTGGACAGTGAATAAGAATGTCAGAAGAAAAGATATCTTTGAGCTGTGGTGTTGGAGAAGGGTATTGAACATCTCATGGACTGTTAAAAGAACAACCAAATAATTTTTAAAGAAAGTGTAGCTAGGGTGCTCTGTGGAGACAAAAATGATGAGGCTTCACCTCACTTATATTGCATAAATTGTTGGAAGGGGTTATTCCTTGGAGAGGGACATTAAACTTGGAAAGATAGAGGGTTAGTGGAAGAGAGGAAGACCATTGACCAGGTGGATTGTCACAGTGACTGCCTCAATGGGTTGCAATGTGTCAGGAAGTGTGAGAATGGCACAGGATAGGGCAGGGTTCATAGCTGTTATTCATAGGATCACTATGCATCTTACTTGACTTGAAGGCACCTAGCAATTCTATTTTGTTTGTTGCTGTTATGTGTTGTCTAGTTGCCTGAGACTCATAGTGACCCTATGTACAACAGCTCTAAACTCTATCCTGCTCCAGTTTCATTGTCTCTGATAACCTATCACCATTAACCACAGTAATCAAACCATCTCATTGAGGATCTTCCTCTCTTGTGCTGTCTCTCCACCCTCCCAAGCATGACACCATTTCCGAGGACTGGTCCCACCTTGCAACATGGGAAAATTATGTCAGATGAAGCTTCAGAATCCTTGCCTCCAAGGATCAGCCTGACTTCCCCCCTCTGCAGGATGAACTTGTTTGTTCTCCTAGCAGTCCATGGTCTATTCAGTGCTCTTCTCTGGAACCACAGCTCAAAGACATCAATTCTTCTGTCATCCCTAGTCATTGTCCAGATTTCTGATGCATAGTAAGTGATTGCAAAGACCATGGCCTATATCAAGAGTACCTTAGTCTCTAGAATGACATTGTTGCTCTTCAGCACTTTTGAGAGGTCTCTGACAGCAGACTTTCCCAATACAATTAATCTTTTAATTTCTTGGCTGTTTGTACCAAGAGGGTTCATTGTAGAGCCAAGTAAACTGAAGTTGTTAACAATCTCAATCTCTTCACAATCTACCATGATATTTCCAATTGGCCCAGTGTTGAGAATCTTTCTTGATGTTGAGCTTCAATCCATACTGAAGGCTGCAGTCCTTGACCTTTTGCAGCAAGCACTTCAGGTCCTCCTCAATTTCAGCAAGCAGGGTTGTATCATCTACATAATGAAGACTGGAACAGCACATCAATAGAGAACTACCTGAGGTGCAGGCTGAGTGTAGAAGAGGTCATGCCACTAGGGATATTATAACTAATGCCAGATGGATCTTAGCTGAAAGCAGAGAGTACCAGAGTAATGTCTATCTGTGTTTCATTGACTATGCAAAGGCATTTGATTTTAAATATTACAACAAACTATGGCTGACTGAGAAAAATGGACATTTGATTGTGTTTATGCAAAACCTATACTTGGACCAGGAGGCAGTCATTAGAACAGAGCAAGGAAGTACTGTAAAGTTCAAAATTGGGAAGGCTGTGCCTCAAGGATATGTCTTATATCCATATATTTTCAATCTATATGCAAAACAGATTATCCAGGAAGCTGGGCTCTTTTTGAAAAAATTTTTTTCAAGAACTTTTTAATTAAAGTTATGAGACGGTCTGGGTTTATTTGTTTAGAATCGGAAGCTGGGCTCTTGAGGAGAAATGTGGCATCAGAAACAAGTCTGTAGGAATATTTTAATTTTTTATTTCTCTAACTGGAGGTTAACTTTTCCAAGGAGAGACAATCTTCCATTTAATAAGGCAATTCTATACTGGACCTGATTTAAATTAAAAGGAAGCAGAATCTCACCCCAGTGATATTTTTCTATCACTGTTCTCTCGATAATTATCATTTCAATAATACTTTGCTATCTTCCTCACTAATTCTGTCCTGTTGTCTTCAGCTTTAATCTCGGAGATAAATATATGAGTCTGTTCCCCAAAGGTTTCACTTGTCTTCTCATGATATTTGGCATATTTGTTTGAGCTCTGTATAACAGAAGTCTTCATGCCAACATATATTTATTTAAATAAATATGAGTGGTAACATGTAGTATGGTGCACAGTCAGAGGCAGAAAATACACAAAAGAGATTAAAGTTGCAGGAATAGTTACGAATAAAGAGTAACCTTAAAAGACTGTAGGAAGTAGAAAGAATTAACTTCTTGTTGTTAGGTGCTCTCATTTTGAGTACTATTCACAAAGACCCTGTGAATACTGTCTTTCTCTCTGTGATTCTCATCATCTCAGGCATATTTAGCCATTGCTGCAGTCACTATACCAGTCCATCTTGTTGGGCTTTTCCTCTCTTCTTCTTTCACCTCTCCCCCATCTTTCTAAGCATAGTGCACCTTTACAATGAATAGCCTGTCCTACCAACATGTCAAAAATAAGAATGTCAAAGCCTCAAGCCTCCAAAGAGCACTCTGGGTGCACTTTTTTCCTGAAACGTGTCTGTTCTTTGGGAAGTCCATGTGATATTCATTGCTGTTCTCTAGCACCATAGCTCAAAGGCATTAAAAACAAAAACACCTTCAAAAGAATTAACTTAGCAAATACATATTTAGGATATTCTCTGTATTAGAAAACATGTTGTTGCTATTGTTAGATACCATAGAGTTGGTTCCCTACTCACAGAGAACCTATGTACAACAAAGCCAAAACCTTCCTGGTCCTGAGCACCATCCTTACAATCAATATTAGGTTTGAACCCATTGACTCAGCCACTGAGTAAATCCATCTAACTGAAGGTTGCTGTATACTGAGTTCTCTAGAAAAGCTAAACTAGTGATGTTTATATGTATATAAAAGCATATAGAGGCAAGGGTCTCTCCGAATCTCAGTGTCAGCTGGAGGGACGCATGCTGCCTCTGGAGCCTGGAAGAGAGAGAGAGGCAAGTTGTCAGGAACGCTGGGGTGTTTGTTGGCTTTCTGTTTGCCCCAAGTGGGTGACAGCAGAATGGGCTTGCTAGATGAGTTAGGGATCTCTGGCCCAGAGTTTGCCAGCGTTTGGATGTGCCAAAATGGCAAAATACCATAGGGCCCTCGGGCCTGTGCCCCTCGGGTCAGTTCTTAATTGTTTCTGGTCAAACATTCTTGTAGCTCATATAGCCCTGGTGTGTCCACTTGCTATGCAGAGGTAACTTCCAGTTGCTGTGAAGCTGAACACTGTGACACTAATGTGTCAAATGTGATAACAGTTACCCAGGGTGGATAGTGTTTGGTGGGGCTCCCCGGTTAAAACGAGCTTGGAAGCAGGAGTGGCATCCACTTCTGTAAATAGCTCCGGAAAGCCCATGAACCTGAGGAAAGGATGAAACTCACTCAAGGATTGAGAACTTTTGTTCATAGGGTCACTATGAGTCGCCTATGACTCAATGGCACTTAACAATAACAACAACATATATGTATATACTCCTACCAGGGGAATCTGGTGGCCTAGTGGCAAGAAGCTGCACTGCAATCTCAAAGGGATGCATTTGAAGGCCACCAGCTGCTCCATGAGAAACAAGGACAATCTCTTCCTCTGAAATTAAATGCCTCTGAAAACCCACCGAAGGGCCTGCTTTGGATCAGTTCTAAGTCTATGGTACACAACAATTCACCTGGTTTCCTACACAAGAAGTCAAATTGACTATATCTATGGCAATAATCATGGAGAACTCAATATCCACAATCAAAATAAGGCCAGGGAATGGCTGTGGAGCAGAGACCAATAACTACTTATATGTAAGTTGAAATTAAAATGGAAGACAGTTGAAGCAATTCCACAAAAGCCAAAATATAATCCTACATTTATTCTACCTGAATTTAAAAACTTTTTCAAGAATATATTTGGCTCATTGAACATTAAAGATCAAAATCAGCTGAGTTGTGGGATGGCATCAAGGACATCAGTTATCAGGGAAGCAAAAGGTCATTAAAAGACAAGGAAGAAAGCAAAGACCAAAATGGATGTGAGAAGATACATTTGTAATAGACCATTCTTGTTGTTGTTGTTGTTATGTGCCATCAAGTCGCTTGCGACTCATAGCAACCCTATGTACAAAAGCTCTAAATGCCGTTCTATCCTGTGCCAACCTAGTCATCTCAAATGCACTCATTCTCACCACTCCACTCCTCTTCTTCACCGTCTCTCAACTCTCCCAAACATGATGTCCCTTTCCAAGATCCAGTCCCTCCTTGAAACATGTCCAGAGTATGTTAGACAAAGCTTCAGAATCCTTGACTCCAGGGAACACCTTCTCCAGGACTAACCTGTTTGTTCTCCTAGGAATCCATGGTATATTCAACACTCTTCTCCAGAACCACAGCTCAAAGGCATCAGTTCTCTTTCAATCATCCCTATTCACTGTCCAACTCTCTGATGCATAGCACGAAAACTATAGCCTGTATCAGGCACACCTTATTCTCCAGCCTGACGTTGTTGCTCTTCAGCACTCTTGAGAGGTCCCTCACAGCTGACTTTCCCAATTCAATTCGTCTCTTGATTTCCTGGCTGCTGGTACCAAGAGTTACCAAGAGTGTTGATTGTGGAGCCAAGTAAACTAAAACTGTTAACTATCTCAATTTCTTCTCTATCCATAATGATGCTGCCAATTGGCCCAGTGGTGAGAATCTTTGTTTTCTTGATGTTGAGTTTCAATCCATATAGGAGGCTGCTGTCCCAAAATAAAAGGAAGAACTGTTGAACTGCCATCAGAATAAACACATCAATTTTAAAACAAATACAACCAACACAATCCTTAGAATTAAAGTTGACAAGATTTTAGCTTATTTACAGTGGACCTATCATCTCATCAGGAAAGAATAGAATGACTATTAGAGAAGAGAATTGTGTCATTAAAATGGAGGAAAATGCTCAGTGAATAAGATTGGCCACTTCTTCTGTTACATATAACATTGTTGTGAAGCAGAAATGACATGATAGCAATTTGTTGTTATTGTTGTTGTTAAGTGCAGTCAAGTAGTAGGCGACTCATAGCGACCCTATGAACAAAAGGACTGAATACTTGTGTAACTTTCATCCTTTGTCCAGGTTCATAGGGTTTCCGAAGGCAAGCTATTTCAGAAATGGATGCCACTCTGCTTCCAAGCTTGTTTAATCGGGCAGCTCCATCAAACACTGTCCTCCATGGGTGACCATTATCGCATTGGACACATCAGTATCACAGTGTTCAGCATCTCAGCAACCACAAGTTACCTCTGTACAGCAAATGGACAGACAAGTGCTAATAAAACCTAGAAGAGTGTGCTCCCCAAAAAAAATTAAAAACAGGCCTGTGGGCCCCAGATTAAAGTCACCACCTTTTCTGTCCACTAGGCCAACTAAGCTCTCTCTATGTTGTTGTTATTGTTGCTAAATGACATCGAGTTGTAGGTGACTCATAGACATCAAATTGATGGCAACTAGCAATAATTTTTAAATTTATTTTTCACTTTATCTTTTTTGGTAATCTAGTAAAAAAGGAATTCTACCACCAACCAAAGGTATGCAGTTCAAATCCATCAGATGCTTCTCAGGATAAAGATAGGCAATCTCCTCTCTTACAATTTACTGCATTTGAAAACTTACTCCAGGACCAAACTATAATTTGGTTTCTAATCTATAGAGTTACTAACAGCAATAATTCTCAGAGGGAGGTCTGCCAGCTCAATGGTAAGGAGTTGAGCTGTTTAATCCTAAAGTACTCAGTTGGAGTACCAGCTGCTTTCAAGAGAAAGAGGGACACTCTCTCCCAGGTGATAAGTCACTGGAGCTATGAGTGGGTTCCAACTGGATGGTACTTAACAAAAGCAACAAAAACCACAACACACAATGGGGAGCTATGGTGATCTAATGGATAGAGTTGTGCTGCCTAAATTCTCAGCTGCTCTGAAGGAGAAAGATAGGCAGTCTCCTCTTCATGTGATTCACAGCCTTTGAAAACTCCCTTTAAGGTCATCTATGAGTCAGTTCCTACTTTATGGACAAAATTTGAGTTTAGTCTTTAAAGCTTTTGGCTGCTAACTGAAAGGTCCAAGGTTGGAATCTACAGCCGTTTTCTGGTAGAAAGATATGGTTCTATACTTCTTGTAAAAATTTGATACTCCAGCGAGTTTTCAGAAAACTGTAAATCACAAGAAAAGGGAGAAAAATTGTACATTTTTCCCCTGAGGAGTCGCTCATAGATTAGAACTGCTAGAGTGATGCTGCCTTTGAGTTAGCAGTACAGCTCCCTACCAACTATGCCACCAGAGACTACAGTCTTGGAAACCCTATGGAAATGTTATGCTCTGTCCTATAGGGTCTCCAGGAGTCAGAATCAATTTGGCAACAATGAATACTTATTTTCTCCTAATTTTTACTCTATTTTTTGACTTCTCTTAATATAGATGTTATTCTCATCACCCTATTCTCCTTTATACCTCTATTTCCCATTCAAACAGTTTCTGCTTTGATTTCTCTTTATCCATGAATTTGTTGGTGTATACTGTTGAGTAAGAACAGACTCATAGCTAACTCTTAAGCAAGTTTTCAGGGGCTATAAAATCACATAGAGGAAAATGTCCATCTTTTCTCCCTCAGAGCAGAAAGTGAATACAAACCATATATATGCCTTTGAGTTGGCAGTGTAACTCACTATCACTAAGCTACTTATTCAAGTTTTGTCTGTCTGTGGTTTTGTTGTTTTTTTTTTTTAAATTTTTATTTGTACTTTCCACAAAAGATACAACAATGGACTTGAACATGCCAAAGAAAACTACAATGGAACTAAGCAGGGTAAAGTTTCCTATTGTTATAGATGGAAGAGTATTATAGCTACAAGAGCAAACTTGATGACACTTGGCAACAGCATTCTCTAATGATACGTGTGTGTGTGTGTGTGTGTGTGTATTTATTCCCTCTATTATGTAGCCTCTCTTCCTTTGGAACTTTACACATATTTAATACTTTCTTTAGAGTTCATCAGTAAATATATTTCTTCTTTATGCTTAGTATCATTGTAGTCTTCAAGTTTTAAAATTTTGTTTTATGCTCTATTTTCCATTTTAGCATTTAACTTGGTTCTTGTTAAAGTTCCCTTTATCATGTTTCATAGCTTCC
Organism: Elephantulus edwardii; assembly: GCF_000299155.1. NCBI lineage: Eukaryota > Metazoa > Chordata > Mammalia > Macroscelidea > Macroscelididae > Elephantulus > Elephantulus edwardii. Next base: position 16,415,998 of record NW_006399770.1, read on the forward strand.
AGCTCCCTGCCAATATCCTCACAAAGCCTTTAGTCTGTTATTTCTATTTGTTCTTTCTTGTGTTCTCATGGTTTCTTGTCTTCATTATGTTACCTGATTTTCTTGTGAGCTAAAAATTGTCTTGAAAAAGTGAAAGTTGCTAAAATAGTTAAAGGTTTAGCATTGTGTCATCTTGTCAAAAACATCTTCATTTGCTTTCTCAATAATTCCAGGGGTACAAACAATCAGAGTTTGCCTTAACGAAGGTCAGGGTCTGAAAGTTTCTGGGTAACCTATATGACTCCAAGCCAGGCTAAAGTCTATGTCTGAGACAGTACTTATTAGACACTTTCTCTATTCTAAAAATCTAATAGATACGCGTAGTTTAAATGCAGAAAAGTTTCAGTGAAGATGGTTAAGGAGCTGAAAAAATAATGGTCATAGAAAAATTAAGAAAAAAAACTAGAATTATTAAAATTTTTTTTAGAGCAGAAAAATGTAGGTGTTGAGATTTTGATATTTAATAATAGGATACAAAGAGTCATCATTCTAATAATTATATCTACTCAATAAGAGATTGAGATTGTTCACAGCTTTAGTCTGCTTGGCTCCACAATCAACACTCTTGGCACCAGCAGCCAGAAAATTAATAGACGT
>NW_006399770.1:16417803-16464074 GCF_000299155.1 Elephantulus edwardii
AACAAACAACAAGTTGTGCTTAGACTTCCTATGGGATTCTTTTCCTAGGATTTCTCTGCTATATGTTGATTCTTACATAAGTTGTACGTCTTTTATTAAACTCACAATGATTATCAAAAAACTTTGGTGGTGTAATTTATAGCTAGTTCCACTGCTAACCCAAAGACCACTATTTCCTGGCATTTTGAATGCACTGTTGGCTCTTTGGGGAAAGGTAGATAATCTCCTTTGTGCTTTACAGCCTTAGAAACCCAACTGAGGCTCAGTTATAAGTTGGTTCTAACTCAAAGACAACAAGGTGGGGGTTTTTGTTTGTTTTTAATCTGTCTTTATAAATTCAATTTTTCTTTTTTTGAGATTGGAAGCATCATATTTGAGAATGATAATAACTTACACACTGCTGCATTATTATATAGTTCAGATTATTAATGTTAAAAACCCACAAGAAGAACAATAATATTTGGGGTAATTTAACTCAAATACCTGTAAGTCAGAGACTATTTACAATGAGTCATTAATCTGGAGTTGAGGATATTAAACTCTAAATCATTCAGTGATACTTTTCTTACTCAACAGTGCTTTGCTATCTCACCCAAACAATGGGGGGAAATGCTGTCATGTAGGCAAAGATGACTTGATTAATTTCCATTGTATAATTGATGACATAAAATTCCAGAAAAATTATTATTTTCTAAAAATTGTTGATAAGGGGTTTGATAAATAAGCAATAATTTACAGACTTCCTTTTAGCAAACTTGACTGTGGATGAAATATTATGAGGTAAAGGTGTTTTAAAATTTAAATACAGAACTTGTTAATGAATGCAAAACCATGATTAAGGTATGTAGGATTTCACTTACGTATTTACTTTGCTTTGATTTTGTACATCCTTGGTTTGAATGGAGACATGCTTCCTTGCTTTGCTTTACTGTAGGCTCTTTGTCCATTGTCTCTTACTTTAAACTATACAGCGGCAATATCATAAGTAAGAATTGGATATTGTTATCTTTATTGAAGTCTTCCTCTTGAAATAGCTTTTCTTTTTTCATTCCTGTTTCTTTGAGCTTCTATTCATCAATATTTGCACACTAGTAGTAGCCAGAATTTATTCTCTCAAATACATCTCTGTTTTTCCTCTCTTGAAGGCAGGTAACTATGTAATTGGATAACTTTCCACCTACTATCTTCAGAAAATATCTGGTGAAAAAACTAAGTATTTTTTTTCTTTTGAATATGCAGATGTATGGAATTCCTGATATGGAAAATAATATTTTTCCAAAATGTTTAATTATTCAATGCATGGATAATCTTTGTAGAGTATTTAATATGATATATGACTCATGATAACTATGTAAAAATGTCAGTTGTTATTACTACTATTACCACCAGAAACCTAAAGAAATAGTGCACAATGTATTGGACTGCTAAAAAAAAAATCTGGTCATTCAAATATACCAGCTGCCCCTATGGAGAAAGATGAGTAGTCTTCTAATGCCTCGGGAACCAGGTAGAAGTAATCAACACAAGGACTGGGGGTTTGATAGTTTTAATACCAGAAATAATAAATATAATTCCTCCTTTCAAACTTAATGTATGAGTATAAATTCCTTAGGCATAGGGTGGCATGATGAAACAATATGGTACCTACTTTGAGGAATACCTCTGCCTCTGGTTTGGCAGTATACCAAAGTTAGAGAAATCTTTCCTTAGAAGATAAGGAACTTTCTTATATCAAACTTACTTAGTTTGGAAGTAGGTAAGTATTAGAAGTAATATATCACTAGTGTACAAAAGATAATTGTCCCACAGCTGTGACAATGTAAGAATTACTTTCTGATGTGATTCATTTCTGAAATGACATCTTAAGCTGGAGATTTCAACATAGCCAACCCTCAAGTGTTCAGGTAATGCCTGGCAAAAACAATGTGGAATGGTTTTCTTCATGCGGCTTTTTATTTCTTTTTTAAAAATGAAATTGAGTTTCAAGATAATTTTTAAATAGATTGTCAATGTTGTTCTGAAAGAATAGAGTTGAAACTATAGAAAAATTTTGGGGTAGAAGAATTAGTTTTTAAACAAGTTAGTCTTAATTTTGTTGTCTGAGTTGCTGGGGACAATTAAACAAAAAGATCCTTGTGTTTGGTATTTCTTAGGCATCGATGAATAGTCTTAAGAGGGTAAAGAAATTTATTTACCAGTTGTGGTAGAAGGGGAAGGTACTGAGCCTTATTTGGGAACTACAGATGCTGCTATTTTAATTTAATGTTAGTATTTTTATATTAGGAAGCTGCACTGATAACCCAACTGTGGTACCTCTCTGAGGTTTGAGTCTCTAGTTCTGTGAGAGAAATATGGACAATCTCCTCCTGTGCAAATAATCTGCAGCTATTTAAAAACCCTCTGGAAGGTCAGTTATGAGTTGATTATGACTTAATGACAAAGAACTTTGAGAGTATTTATGTCATTGGGCCCTTGGGACCCAAAAGTTTCACTAAGCATAAAGTTGGTAACTTGAATCCAACAACTCCTCTGTAGGAGAAAAACATGGTAGTCGGTGTCTAGAAAAGAATGTCATTGAATCCCCTTGGTGTAGTTTTGGTTATATAGAGTTACTATGAGGTAAAATCAACTCTATGGTAACATGGTAGTGGTTGTTCATTGAGAAGGGATTAGTTATGTATTAACAAATAATAGAATAGAAATTTCAACAAAGTCATTCTGTTATCCCTAAGAAAATTAATTAAAAAAAATAAAATGAGGGATCCAGATGCCTTATCTTTAGGAGAAGACAAGTTTGTCCTTTATTACTAAACTATTCTCTAAATACTTTAACTCTTCAGTCTAACAAACTGAAAGTGAGATGCAGTGCATTTTTTTTTTTAGCTTTATATTACAGCTTTGGAGAAAGTGAAAGAACACATTTATTTTCCATCCAATAATTCATACAGATTTTGTTTTATGACATTAATTGCTCTTCCCACTTTGTAGCAAAGCTCTTTAAACTTCCCTCCTGCAAGCTCATTTCCATTCATCTTCCTATCCTATCCTTCCTGCTTTCCAAGCTTTAACTCTGGGCATACACTGCCCTTTTGATCTTGTATGATTGACTGCTCCAAGGAGTGAGCGCATCCCTGCTGTTATTGTTCACCTCATAAGCCTATCTAGATGAAATAGAATTTTATTGCCTGAGCTATAAGAACTTCTCTACTATATTAAGGAAGGCTTTGAGTGTAATTGTGATGCAAATGAATAGGAGATTTCAGAAGATGAGATTTTCTCCCTCCACCCCCCCCCCCCCCCCCCCCATGCACCTCTTATTCTGGACTATTGTCATGCACATAATACCTAATCATATATTTCTTTTACACTGTTTTCTCTACCCTCCTCCCCAGTTCATTCTTCTCCCCCCCCCCCCCCCCCCCGCTGGCTTTGAACCAGTTTAGAGTATGTAAGCTCTTTCTTCTTGATGAAATCTCAGAGCTAGTGACCAATAATGTCAGAGATCTTAGATTTATATTTTATCAAATAATAGAACCCAGCTATAGATGTGTTCTTCTTCAGAAAAGTGAGCCACATACCATACCATTTATTAAGGTTTCTTCAGATGATCCGACTAGGCAGAAACTGTCCTGGGAGATCTGACAAAATCATAAATGAGGGTAATTTAGCTTCAAGGGATATTTTAGAGCATCCTTAGTTTAGTGGGTCTTGCAATATCTGAATCATCTTTTGTTTAGATGAATCAGAGTTTTCCTTTCTGAGCTTCAAAAACAAAGCTCAATGCATTTGAAGTGTAATTACCAATATTGAGGATTATAGCCACCTAACTTGGCAGACTATTACTCTTTCTTTGGCTCACTTCTTTAATCAAGGGCATTTTAGGGGCCAAATTTGACAGCTGCAGTGCTAGAGACAGATTGGGAACAAGGTTCTGGGATAAGTTACATTTTCTCTAGCTTTTGTGTCAAAGCAATTGGCAATATATTAGAGAGTTTCATTGTCTGTATCAAAGCTACCAGGGTATAATGCACCATCTATCTGGCAGAAGAAACAATAGGAAAAAGTGATTTTGATAAAATCTTGTTATATTAGAATCTATGGAAGAGAAAAATAACTCATTTTTATAGAGAGGAAATGTTGTTGGTGTTACATGGTCTTATTTCTCTGCATATAGGAATTCCCTGGGCAACTCAGTTTACATTATAGTGTGGGGTTTAACGATTATAATAAAATGTTGTTCTTTAAACATATCAGAACTTCTGGAGGAAAAACAACAGCAGCAACAACCATACAACTACAATAACAGCAAAAGCATTTTCTGTTGTTGGGTTGTTATGATCCAATACATTTGTTGTTGTTGTTGTTGTTGTTGTTAAGTGCCTTCAAGTCGTAGACGACTCATTGCAACCCTATGAACGGAAGACCTGAGCATTGTTCATAGAGTTTCAGAGACCAAATGATTTTGATTTTTCACCAAATTCAGAAATTATAAGATCATGCTCATCAATAAGCATGGTTGCTGCTGAGTAGATTTTGACTCTTGGCACCCCAAGTGCTTTAGGGTAGTACTATGTTCTATAAAGTTCTCAAGACTGTGTTGTTTGGAAGCTGATCACCAGGTGTTTCTTCTAAAATGCTTCTGGGTAGCCCTTAGCTATTCACACCACCCATAAACTCCTAAGGAGACCATGCTGTTGAGTGCTGTGCAGTCATTTTCTCTCTCATACAGATACAGATACAGACACACTTCATCATTCATCATCGTCATCCATCATCATAAACCTTTCTCAGTTCTTTTCCTCTCTATCTCTCCTTTCTTTTCTCTGCTTCAGTTGCCAAGTCATGTGGCCTTTAATCACTAGTTGTTTGATGCATCCAAGAAATCTGGTGAACAACCACTTGGCCAACTGATTTGAAGAGATCTATATTTGTTCCCATTCCAAAGAAGGGTGACCCAACAGAGTGTAGAAACTATAGAACAATATCATTGATTTCACATGCAAGCAAGATTCTACTGAAGATTATACAAAAATGACTGCAACAGCACATCAGTAGAGAACAGCCCAAAGTCCAGGCTGGGTCTAGAAGGGGTCATGGTACTAGGGATATTGTAGCTGATGTTAGATGGATCTTAGCTGAAAGCAGGGGATACCAAAGGAATGTCTATCTGTGTTGACTGTATGGATCATAACAAACTGTGGCTGACTCTGAAAAGAATTGGAATCCTAGAACACCTGATCATGCTAATACAAAAACTATACTTGGACCAAGAGGCAATCATCAGAACAGAGCAAGGAAACACTGCATGGTTCAAAATTGGTAAGGGAGTATGCCAGGGATGTGTCCTATCTCCATACCTTTTCAACCTGTATGCAGAACAGATTATCTGAGAGGTTGGGCTCTATGAGGAGAGGTGTGGAGTCAGGATTGGTGGACGATCTATCAACAATCTGTGTTATGCAGATGACACATCCCTGCTTGCTGAAACTGAGGAGGACCTGAAGCGTTATCTGCATAGGGTCAAGGACTGCAGCCTTCAATATAGATTGAGGCTCAATTTCAAAAAGACAAAGATTCTCACCACTTTACCAATTGTCAGCATCAGGATGGATGGTGAAGAGATTGAGATTGTTCACAGCTTTAGTCTGCTTGGCTCCATGATCTCGTGGCAGCAGTAGCCAGGAAACTAAAAAATGTATTGCGATGGGAAAGTCTGCTGTTAGGGTCCTCTCCAGGGTACTGAAGAGCAATGGTGTCACTCTGGAGACTAAGGTATGTCTGATACAGGCCATGGTCTTTGTAATCATGTGTTATGCATCAGACAGTTGGTCAATGACTAGGGAGGATAGAAGGAGAATTGATGCCTTTGAGTTGTGGTGCTGGAGAAGAGTATTGAATGTACCATGGACTGCCAAGAAAACAAACAGATTCATCCTAGAGAGGGTTAAACCAGGCTACTCCTTGGAGGCAAGGATTCTGGGTCTTTGTCTGACATACTTTGGACATGTCGTAAGGAGTGACTGGTCCTTGGAAAGGGACATCATCCTTGGGAGGGTGGAGGGACAACAAAGAAGGGCAAGACCCTCTATGAGGTGGATTGACTCAGTGACTGAGGTAATCGGGATGGATTTCTTAATGAAAAAAGTGCATGCTGTACTGAAGGAATTAGCAAAAAATAAGACCCTTGGAACTGATGAGATACTAAGTGATATATTCCAAAAAATAGATGTGGTCTTGGATATGCCAACCAGTCTGTGCCTGGAAATGTAGATGACAGTTTCCTATCAACTGAATGAGAGAGAACAATATTTCTCCCCATTCCGAAAACAAGACATCAATATGAAGTATACCTCAACAACAATCCTCACCACTGAATCTGTCAGCAATATCAGGATTTTTTGTTGTTTTGGGGTATCATAGAGTCAGTAACAACCCATAGATAACACTTCAGCAGGTTTTCAGAGACAGTTAATTGCACAGGAGGAGATTTCCCATCCTTCTCCTGCAGAGCAGCTCCTGGTAGCTTCAAACCATATGCATTGTGCATTGTAGTGCCACTGCTTACAACTAGGCCACCAGAGGAGATAATATTGAGTTATCAACGCATTAATTTGATTTGCATCTACTATCAACAACCAGGTAGCAGCAGACAAGACATTAAAAAGAGTGTTGCTTCCCTTTTTACCCTGTTGGAGAAGTTTTTGGATGTGCATAACGATTTGATTTTTCGAAGGTCCCGTTCAACTATTTTATCTTCTCCTGGTTGTAAAATTTTCAGGATACTTGGAAGACTCTTTATGTTGTGGATTAGGACTACTAAAGTTCTTCCAAGCTTTTCTTTAATGAAGTTTATAGTCCTTGGTTTTAGTCCTAGGTCCATGATCCACTGTCTACCTTGAGTGGTTTTTGTATATGGAGTGAGGTGTGGATCTTGGTTAATTCTTCTGCAGATAGTTTTCCAATTTTACCAACATCATTTGTTAAAAAGGCTGTCATTTCCCCACCTAACTGATTTTATCTCCTTGTCAAAAATCAGTTGACCATAAATAGATGGGCTGATTTGTACCAGTGCCATGCTGTCTTAACTACCACGACAGTGTAGTAGGATTTGAAATCAGGGAGTGAGATGCCTCCAACCTTTTTTCTATTTTTAAGGAGTGCTTTTCTTATTCGGGGCTTCTTTTGGTTCCAAATGAAGCTGGAGATTGCCTTTTCCATCTTGTTGAAGAATGGGATTGATATTTGTATTGGGATTGCCACAGACTGGGAAAAGGTGTTTGATAAGGTCAGATAAGGAACTTATATCTAGAATTGATAAAATACTTGAGCACCACAACAAGATAAAGATAAACAATCCAATTGAAAAATGGGCACAGGATATGAACAGACACTTCACCAAATAAGATATTCAGATGGACAACAAGTACATGAAGAAATGTTCAAAATCCCTAGCTCTAAGAGAGATGCAAATCAAGACAACTATAAGAATAGCAAAATTTAACAGAACAGCACGCAATAAATGCTGGCAAGTTTGTGGAGAGACTGTTGGTGGGAGTGTAAAATGGTGCAACCACTGTGGCACTTTCTCAAAAAGTTGCAAATAGAGATACCATTTGACCCAGCAATTCCTCTACTGGAAATACACCCTAAAGAGATCATAAAGGACATCCAAGGAGATATATGCACACCCATGTTTGTCCCGGCTTTGCTCACAATAGCAAGGAGTTGGAAACAACCTAAGTGCCCATCAACAAACGAATGGATAGAGAAGCTGTGGTATATTCACACAATGGAATACTATGCTGCATTGTAAAACAAGGAACTCATGCAATATTATTCAAAATGGATAACCCTGGAGGACATTATGCTGAGTGAGGTATCTCAGTCATGAAAGGACAAATACTATATGGTGCCACTGTTGTAGAATGAGGCTGACATCAGGGTGGGGGTAAGACTGAGAAAAACTGGATAAATTACGTTTACTGCATTGAAGCCGATGAGGGACAGAATAGTTTAAAAGTAATATATTTTAGGGAATTATGATTATCATAAGAGTCCGAAATGAGGGTTGCAGAGTGCAGTATACTCGGGATGGGTGTGGGGATGGGGGTGTGCGGGGGGTGGGGGATTGTGTACCAGTGAAGGAGTTTTTCTTTTGCTCTTCAAGGAGAGGAGCAAACTGGGGGTGGGGATGGGGTTCAGATAATCTCACTATGAGTTGTAGTCAGCTGATGACACCTAACAACAAAAACAACAACAGGTGCTCAAAGAACTTCATACAATGACTACAGCTTTGCTTCTTATACTCCTAAGATACTATGCAAAATAATGGCTTTCTTCATTCTTTATTTAGTAGTCATAATCTCAAAGGTCAATTTGTAGAGATGGGGATTGTGAATTCAGCCTAGTTAAGTTACAAGTAATGAAGTAATACCAGAGCAGACCTTAATTTGTTTACCTCAGAAACTATGAGTGAACCAGAATGCCCACTGGAGTGGGAAATATTACAAGTAAAAGACATGTTGGAAGTTTCAGTTCAAGTCATGCAGCATAGCAAATAAGTCTCTTGACAGGCTAAGTTGAATGTATCTGGTTTAAAGATGGCAGCCAGCCTCACCTAATTGAATGTGTGATGCTTTTTATAGTCTTAGCAATAATCGAAACATCTGACAGAAACTCATTTTAGTGAAAGGAGCAAAAGAAAGACTCTTCCTCTTACAGAGATCACCATACATGCAGTGCCCTCCTCCCTGCATGTGTGTCTTGTCCCTTCCCTCTCCCTGGATATCAGGGTCTTTGCACTCCCTCCTACCCCGTTTGGCACCTCCTTTCCCCCTAGCAACCCTTTGATATGATGGCTTAGGCCACAAGTCACTTCTGTGATATCTTATCCCTCACAATGTTGCTGGTCTTTCACACTGATTTCTATCTCACCTTTGGAAGGATTTAAGTCCAAATTCCATATCAGTTTTAGTGATGGACTTTCATCTTGGCAGTACTAGGGAAAGTTTCTTACCCTTGAGTTTCTGCTCCAGGACTGTTGACTTGTGTCATAGTTTCTCTGCTCTTCCTTTTGTACCACATAGCTGTCACAATACAATAATTTCCAAGGTGAGGACTTATGTCTCCTTTAGATCTGGCATGCTAGTGTTTTTTATTTGGCCCAAAGGCCACAGACCAGAGGCAAGACAGCATTCTCAGTTTCCTACCATTTGCAATCTGCTGGGGTTCCCAACATGAATTAGGGGTGCGAAAGGTGAAACTGAGGCATCCTGAGACTGCCAGCTTGACATGAGTAGTGCCATATTAAACCTGCTAACCTCTCACCTAAAAATATTGAATTTTTTTCTTCCTAATTGTGCTTGATTTGGCTTCTGTGAAACCACTTGCATATGCTAATAAACAGGTGTGGGCAGCTTAGCACAAAAACCTGCCACCGTTGATAGCATTTGCTTTGAAATCATATAAAATGTCTGGCTAATTGGTAAGGGGTTGTTGTTCTCTTTCATCTTTGTATAAGAGATGACAACCCTTTGCTAGGAAATAAATCCGCGGCCCTCAGGCCTGTTTTTAATTCTTTTTGGTCAAGCATTCTTGTAGGTCGTATAGCCCTGGTCTCTCCACTTGCTGTACAGAGGTAACTCATAGCTTCTGTGATGATAAACACTGTGACATTGATGTGTCAAATGTGATAATGGTTACCCATCGTGAACAGTGTTTGGTGGAGCTCCCCAGTGAAAACAAGATTGGAAGCAGGAGTGAAATCCACTTCTGAAATAGCTTGCCTCTGGAAACCCTATGAACCTGGAGAAAGGATGAAAATTACACAAGTGCCCAGGTCTTTTGTTCATAGGGTCACTATGAGTCACCTACGACTTGCCAGCACTTAATAACAACAACAAACTGTGCAGCTGGCTATGAAGGCTTCTGTGCTGTGGCTCCATTCCAGAAGTCCAGTTTCTTCTGTCTTGGTGGGGGTCATGTAAGGAAAGTCTTGGTTTGCCTTTGGTCTGTGTTTGACTTGGGTTATTGGTAAAGCAATCAATATTGAAAGCTGCATTCTTTGATGATGTTTGGTTTGTGTCAATGGTTTTTCTCTCCACAAGCGACTTTTGCCCTAGTTGACAAGGGTCCAAGGGTGGAGCACAGTCAACAGCATTTGCTGGTCATGTCTTTAAAATCTGTTAATATGAAAATGAACATTCTTTATGTGGTACAACAGTCATTTGTCTAATTTGTTGTACTAAATAACTTAAGAGTTGCCAATCACTGTGCTATAGCTGTATCAAATGTCATGACGGTTACCCATCATGGACATTATTTGAAGGAGCTTCCAGATTGATTCAGGTTTGAAAGAAGGAATGGCATCCACTTCTTATGCCAGATGCCTCTGGAAACTCTATAAGCTCCATAAACATAAGGAAATGACATTAATTATAGAACAGAGTTCATGTCTTTTGCTCATAGGGTTGCTGTGTATTAGGTTAGATCAAACTTAATCACTGCTAAGTGAGATGACTAGTGTTGCTATATTTTGGGGGAACATTCTTCTACTTTGTACATCGCTCCTTGTCAGTTTGCTGTATTGAGGTAATCTGGGTTTGCTGTAATACTGAACCTGGACCATTGGGCTATCAAATACAATAATGGTTTACCAAGGTGGGCAGTGTTTGGGGGAGCTTCCAGTTGACAGGTTTGGAAGTAGAAGTGACAATCTGCTTCTGAATCCACAGTCTCATGAAAACTTTATAAACTTGGAGAAACTTAAAGGCATTAGGTCTTCTGTTCATGGAGTCACTATGTGTCATGCTCGACTCAACGGCAATCAACAACACATAAAATTTAAAGAATGGTAATGTGTGTGTGTGTGTGTGTGTGTGTGTTAGTTAACATAATTTTTAGCTGCTTAAGTATTTTCCCCCAAATGTTTCAGGAAAAAGTCCCACTAAAAATGTACTCATATTTTTCTGAATGTAATGACAGGAAAAGACATGTCCCTGAGTATCTCAGAGTATCATCAGATTGTAGAGGAGTGGGTGACAAAAGGGAGGAACAAGTGGATCAAGTGGCGATTCATGCAGAAGCAATGAGTTTGAAATAGTCACAAGAACTGACCAAACATGCAGCAGACATAGAAGCTGATGGCATTGCTGTCATTGCACCTTTCTTTCTCAAACTGTGGAACAAAGAGACTCTGATTAGTTTCCTAAAGGAAGCAGCGGTGGCTGCTCCTATACTGCCATTTTATTACTATTGCATTCCTGCCTTGACTGGGGTGAAGATTCATTGTTGCATGGGATTCAAAATAGTATCCCCACCTTCCAAGGGCTGAAATTCAGTGACACAGATCTCTTAGATGTTGGGCATCATGTTGATCAGAATTGCCAGAGGCAGTTTGCATTCCTTTTTGGCATAGATGAGCAACTGCCAAGTGACATGGGAGTGACTGGAGCAATGGACAGTACCTATAACTACTTTGGAAAGAAAACAAACCAGATGTTAGAAGCTTTTGTAAAGAAAGACTATTCCTTCTGCTCTGAATTATCAATTTTGTATCCAGAGATTTATAAACTTTGCGATTAGATTGGGTTTTGGAGTGTTGCAGACCAAAGCCATCATGACTTTCACCTCTGGGATTCCAATGGACCCATTCCAACTTTCTATGCAGAAAGCCTCCTGGGAGTTTACTGACAATGCTGAAGCTAAACTGAAGAGTCTGATTTCCTTCCTTTCAATGATTTAAAGGATAGAAATTTGGAAGCTTGTAGCTAAGTCCCTCTTGATCAAATGTATAAATTGAAACTCAATCACTTCTTGGCCTTTTTGGTGAGATCAAGTGAAATATCTGTCCTTATCAGCCTAGCATCTGATACATCCTGTATTAGAGGATGGTATTAAATGGATTTGGGGATTAGGAGACAGAAGAGAAGCTTGCTCTGTCCACTGTACACATCACTTGCAGTACCTCGCAGTACTCCTAGGAATGATGTGTAAACAACAACAAAATATATAGTGCACCTAGTAACCCACATAATTTGTTGTTGTGTACTGACGTTGGAACCAACCCACAGCTGACCCTCTGGCAGGTTTTCCAAGGCAGTTAATTGCACAGGTAGGAGATTGCCCATCCTTCTCCCAAGGAGCAGCTGGTGGCCTTGGACCGCATGCCTTTGGGAATGCAGTGCAGCTTCTTGCCTCTAGGCAATGACTAGGGATGATAGAAGGAGAACTGATGTCTTTGGGCTTGGTGCTGGAGAAAGGTATTGAATATACCACGTACTGCTAGGAGAACAAACAAGTTTGTACTGGAGAAGGTGAGATCAGACTGCTTCTTGGAGGCAAGGGTTCTGAAGCTTCATCTGACGTACACTGGACATGTTGCAAGGTGGGATTAGACCTTGGAGAGGGAAATCATGCTTGGGAGGGTGGAGGGATAGTACAAGAGAGGAATACCCTCCATGAGATAGACTGGTTCAGTGACTGGGAAAAGGCGTGTAGATGTGTCAGAGACAGTAAAACTGGCACAGGATAGAGCAGGGTTTAGGGCTGTAGTACATAGGGTTGCTATGAGTCACAGGTGATGTGATGGCACATACCAACAACAACAATCCACATAATATACTAATTTCTCAGGGATTTTTTTTAGGTGAACTAAATTTTCTCTTAACAAATTAAATAATACCATCAGTAAATAAATAATTACTTATCAAGTACCTATTAGGATCTCATAATAATTTTTGGGAATGAGCAAAAATAAGAAAAGCATTTATGAGCTCTAAATTATTTGCAACAGTTTGCAAATATTTTTGTAGAGAAATTTCTGCTTATATGGAAGAAATAGAATGAAAAGGAAAAGTATAACTGATTAAAACTTATTTATCTCCCTTAGGGAGTTCTCATTATCTTAATTTCCTCTTCATAATTTTTTTCTAAAGCTTTCTAATTTTAAAGCTTTATAATGTATTTCCATTTTAATAAATATCAATTTATAATATTAGAAAATGCTAAAGATAGATGGAAAGAGTACGCAGAGTCAGTGTACCAAAAGGAGTTGCCTGACAGAAGAATTTCAAGAAACAATATATGATCAAAAAGGCAATGGTGACAAAGGAGGAAGTTCAGGCTGTTCTGAAGGGCTTGACAAAAAATAAACCCCCAGAAATTGATGGAATACCACTTGACATATTTCAATAAACAGATGCTGCCCTTAATGTGCTCACCAGGTTGTGCCAAGAAATCTGGAGGACAACCTCCTGACCAACTGAATGGAAGAGATCTATTTTTATTCCATTCCAAAAAAAAGGTGATTCAACAAAATGTGGACATTAACAAACAGTTTTACTGATATCACATGTTAGCAAAATCCTACTGAAGATTATCCATAAATGACTGGAACAGTACATTGACAGAGAACTACCAGAAATACAAGCTGACTTTAGAAGAGGCTATAGAACTAAAGCACCAGAGGGATGACTCTCTGTGTTTCATTGACTATACAAAGGCATTTGAATGTGTAGATCACAACAAACTGTGGCTAAATTTGAGGAGAATGAGAATTCTAGAACACTTGACTGTGCTTATGCAAAACCTATATATAACTGGACCAGGAAGCAGTCCTCAGAATGGAGCAAAGAAACACAGCATGGTTCAAAGTCAGGAAAGGTGTATGTCAGGGATGTATTCTGTCCCCATACCTTCTCAATCTATATGCAGAAGAGATCATTAGAAATGTGGCATCAGGATTAGAGAAAGACTCATCAACCACCTACTTTATGCACATGACACAACCTTGATTGCTGAAACCATGAAGGACCTAAAACACTTGCTGTATAAGATCAAGGACTATAGTCTTCAACATGAATTGAAGCTCAACATCAAGAAGACAAAGATTCTCACCACTGGGCCAACTGGCAGCACCATGATGGATGGAGAAGAGATTGAGGTTGTTAACAGTTACAGCTTGCTTAGCTTCACAATCAACACTCTTGGCACCAGACATCAGGAAATAAAAATATAAATTGTATTGGAAAAATCTTCTGTCAGGAACCTCTTTAGAATACTGAAAAGCAATGATGTCAGTCTAGAGACTAAGGTGCACCTAACCCAGGCCATTGTCTTCTCAATCACTTGTTATGCATCAGAGAGCTATCATCTAAGGAAGATAGAAGGAAAATCATTGCCTTCTAGTTGTGATGCTAGAGAAGAGTCTTGAATATGCCATGGACCACCAAGAGAATAGGTCTGTTTTGGAGAAGGTTAAACCAAGTTTCTCCTTGGAAGCTAGGAATTTGAAACTCCGTCACACATACTTTGGGCATGTGGCCAGGAGGAATTAGTCCTTGGAGAAAGACATCATGCTCAGAAGTGTGGAGCGACAGCACAGGAGAAGAATACCCCCGATGAGATGGATTGGTACAGTAATGGAGCAATGGGGTTGGTGTGTCACAATCACTGTATCTGGCTCAGGACAGGTCAAACTTCAGAACTGCCATACATACGGTTACTAGGGGACATGGGAGACTGATACATAACAAGAACAACAATAACAATTCTGCCAGCCAGTGTATGAAAAATTTAGGTTTTTATTCTTAGGCACCTTAAAACTCTCCCCAACTCTGTTTATTTTCCAATTCCCAAACTGCTTCCACACTTTGGATATCTGTTAGAGCAATATTCCACTTTAGTTATCTAGTGCTGCTGTAACATAGATACCATAAAGGATGACTTTAATAAAAAGACATTTATTCTCTTTCAGTTTATCAAGCTAGACATTCAGTTCAGAGTACCAGTTTGAGGGGAATGTCCATTCTCTGTTGGCTGTAGAATAAAATTCTTGTTTCCTTTAGCATCTGTAGACCCTGCACTCTCTGACAGCCTCATATGTCCTTGCTGTGTCCCTGTTGTCAAGGAGTTTCCTCATTCAGAAATGCAAGTCCAAAAGGACACACTCCACTTCTAGAGAGTTTTCTTGGGCACTCAAAGTCCCACTACTTCTATACTTCTAAAGGAATGTTTTGTTTGGGTGCCTAGTGAAAGGATATTATAGTGAATTGTATTTTATAAAGAAAAAAATGAGAATTATACTTACAGTTAACCTTAATTGCTATTCTGCTACCCACAGCAATGGCCAAACTACATGGTCTCACTCTTTGAAGTGAGTGCACATATTATAGATAAAGGATTATTAGAATTTAAATTGTCAGTATAGAATGAAATTGTTTCCTTTGTTGATTATACTAGTTTGTAATTACTCCAATAAGCTATCTTTTACATTAACTCAAAAGTCTATTTATGAGAATACTCAAACCATATTAACCTGAAAAACATTTTAGAGATAATTTTTTTAGTTTGGAGAAATAATGAATACATTTCAAAACTGAAGCCTCTTTATTTTTTTCTACTTCTAAAAACATTTTCCTTAAGTTAGAAAGTGGTTAACTACTAATTCTTCATCATCCAAAGTGGCAGCCTCCTTATTATAATGCTAGATCGTATACTGAAATGTCCCTTATCTAACATGACTAGTTTAATTATTAAAATATTTCATTTTTTTCTCCAGCTGTTTTCCTTCTGAGTAAACAAATTGCTAAGTTCAATTGGCTTCCATTTTCACTTCATTGCTTCTTGACAGCAAATACTCTTGCAAAAATGAGTTGCTTGTGGAAGTTTCTAATCTCCAAGGATAGAAGAAACAAATGTGTTCATGAGTTCCAAAACTTAAAACTTAAGTTTTAAGTCTTGAAAACTAAAACTCACTGTCCTTAAAAAATAGCACATTTAAAATTCTTGACAACCATTATTGTTTCTTATACTTTATCAAATCATCACATCTGCTTATGGACTCATCAAATTTCTAAATTTGATATTTATAAATGTGATTTTATTAAATGAGAAAGAAGGTGCCATATTCAGGGATTAAGATTATCAAATATCATATACATAAAATGAAACAAATGCTAAAGTATTTAGACAATGTTGAAACAAATGTCCATTCTTATTAATCAGTTACATGGTTGCTGAGTTGAGAGACTGATGATTTCTTTTCTAATCATTCTGGTTTTATTGCATGTCAATCTTTGCAAGCAGCATTACAGTACAGTGATCAGTTTTGTTCAGCCTTTGGTGACTGAGGAGCAGGCATTTTTGCATACATCAGACTTAATTACAGTCACAACTTTGCTGGTTTCTTCAAATCTAATGACCAGATTCGTTTGTAGAATTTGGTTTTTGTTGTCTTTGGCCTATCTCAGGGAAAGGATGGCACGTTGGGAGCTCAATATACTTTATAACCAAGAACTAGTTTGAGAATCAAAAAATTGAAAATGTGTCTTGGACATGAATTCATGTTTCTTCTTTAAGTGATGAAGTGGTTAGAAGATTGTTCTCTGAGACATGGGATTAGAGATTTAGCTCATCAATTTTTTAAACGCCATGATGTTATTTTTGTTGTAACATGCCATCAAGTTGCTTGTGACTCATAGTGACCCTATGTCCAACAGCTCTGAACCCTTCCCTATCCTGAACCAATCTCATACTCTCTGACAGACTCAATCCCACTTCTCCAGTCACTGAGTCAATCCATCTCTTCCTGGGCAGAGAAAAAATTAATAGCTATTAATTGTAGTACTTTTACTGAAGGCTCTACTTCTTGATCTTCTGCAACAAGTGTTTCAAGTCTTCTTCACTTTATGAACAAATTTGTGTCATCTGCATAAATCAGGTGGTTTTCAAAAAATTAATTAATTACTCAATTAGCAACAACAACAACATTTTCATTAAAGTTGATACAGAACTTGGATTACCATTCATTTATTGTTGCACGTTTTCCTCCCTGACCACCCTACCCCAGTTCACTTTTCTACTTGAAAAAACAAGTCTTTCATTTTTTACAATTCCCCCTCCCCCCAGTCCACTTAAAATTTCATCATTACTCACTTTCACTTTACTTTCTGATCAAGAATAAGTTTCAGAGTTCCTTCCAATATTTATATGGATCTTTTCTTCTTTTAAATATTTTTATTTACTCACATACAATGTCCTCCCACAACTTGTCTGCTCTTTGGTCATTATCATTCACTGCATAAAAAATCTATCCTTGAGATAGTTTCTGAATCCAGGTTGGATATACACAAGGTTTAGTTTTACATGTGCTTTGATTTTCTGCAACTTCACCTTGAACATCCTTATAAACATTTGATGGTCTGCTATACATCTCGCCACTGATCTTATTCTAATAGATGATACTTGAGATTCTTCATTGTCTCCATTGTTATTTGTAAGTATTATTTTTTAATTTATTGATATAAAAATATTCATATATATTGTGTTTCATTCAAGTACATTGTGTTTTACATTATATTTCACTTACATGGATGTTTTATATAAGCATTCATATATATATTGTACTTTATAAAATTAGCTATTATTGATTTATGCTTACTATTATCCCATGTATTTGAGTCTCCACTGAGTCTTTCTTATTCCTTCCCCATCTCCCTTGCCCTAATGATCTGTCTACTGCATTCTGTCTTAGTGATTTCTCACTTTCCCCATTTTCTGTTCCCTTCTCTCCTTCTCTGAACTTTTATACACATCTTACTATTTATCCTTATATTTTAAAACATTTTTAAAAGTTTATATTTATTTGTATTCATTATTTCACACTTTTCCCACTTTCCTTCATTCGCATTGTATTTCATAAATTATTTTCATACATTGTGTTTTATAAAATTAATCACCATTGAACTAGAAACACCATTACCCTATCTTTTCAGGATCTTTCTTGTTTCCTTCTTTTTCTCCCTTTGACCACCAAATTGTGTGACCTCCGGACTTCCCCCTTGCCCATCTTTGGTCCCTTCCCTTTCCAACTTGGACCTTCATATACTTTTTTTTTTTTTAGTTTAACATTTTATTTTAACATTAATGGTCTTATGAAGTATTTTTAAAATTGTTTCTCCTGAGTGCTGCATAGTAGTCCACTGTGTGAATGTACCATTATTTTTAATCCATTAATTAATTGCTGGACATTTTAGCTATGTCCATGCTCTTACATTTGTGAATAATGCTAATATTATGAACATTGGTGCACAATCTCCATTTGTGTCTCAATTCTCATTTCCTTGGAGTATATTCCTAGCCTCAAACCTGTTGCTGAGATGATTTGGAAATTCAGGTGGGAAAGACAAAGGTCATGTATTGGTTCCCATAGATTTTATTTCATTTTTCTTAGCTTCAGCATAAATTTGCATATGAACAGATGATGGTCTGTTACACAGTGTCTTGCCTAGTTTTCATGCCTTGATAATGAGCTTCTCCAGCAGTTCTTTGATTGATGTAATCAATCTGATTCCTGTGCTTACCAGCAGGTGAAATTCATGTGCATAGCCTGCGTGTTTATTTCTTATAAAACATATTTGTAATGAATAAATCATTGTTTGTGCAAAATTCTGTCATTCTTTCTCCGGTTTCATTTCTGTAACCAAGTCCATGATTTCCAACCACTCATTCTTCTTCTCTGTTCCCAACACGTGCATTCCAGTCACCCATTAGTATTAATGCATCTTGATTAAATGCTTTATCAATCACTGACTGCAAAAGTTGGTAGAAATCTCCCATTTCCTCTTCTTTGGCTCTGGTTGTTGGTGCATATATATGAATAAGGCCTTGAACACTAACGAGAGAAGACCAGATGAGCTGCAGGACGATATTGAGAATATCATCAAGGAAGAATGCAGGGGGTCATTACAAAGGCAGAGGAGGAAGCAAGACCAAGATAGATGTCAGAAGAGACCATAAATATTGCACTAGAGCACTGAGAAACCAAAGAAAAGGGAAGTAATCAAGACATTAAGGAGCTGAACAGAAGATTTCAAAGGGCAGTACAGGAAGACAAAGTATTATAATGAAATGTGCAAAGAGCTGGAGTCAGAAAGTAAAAGGAGCCAAACTCACTCAGCATTTATTAAGGTGAAGGAAGTGAAGAACAAATTCAAGCCTTGAGTTGCAATTCTGCTTTAGGCAGAATATTAAATGATCCAAGAAGCATTAAAAGAAGGTGGAAAAAGTTTACAGAGTCACTGTATGAAAAGTAATTGGCAGATGCAGAAAAATTTCATGAAACAACATATAAGCAAGAGCCTATGATGATGAAGGAAGAAGTTCAAACTGATCTGAAGGAATTGGCAAAAACAAGGCCCCAGGAATTGATGGCATACCAATTGATATATTTCAACAAGCAGATGCTGACCTGAATGTGCTCACCAAGTTGTGCCAAGAAATATGGAGGACAATCACCTGGCCAACTGACTAGAAGAGATCTATAGTTGTGCCTCTTCCAAAGAAATATGATCCAACAGAGTGTGGAAATTACCGAACAATATCATTAATATCAAATGCAAGCAAGAATCTGCTGAAGATTATCCAAAAACAACTGGAAAAAAATATCAACAGAGAACTGCCAGAGGTGCAGGCTGGGTTTAGAAGAGGCCATGGTACTAGAGATATTATAGCTAATGTTAGATGGATTTTTTTCTGAAAGCAGGGAATACCAAAGGAATGTCTATCTGTGGTTCATTGACTATACAGTGCTTTTGACCATAACAAGCAGTGGCTAACTCTGAGAAGAAAGGGAATCCCAGAATACATGATTGTGCTTATGCGAAACCTTTACTCGAACCAGGAGGCAGTCATCAGAACAGAGCAAGGAAATAATACATAGTTCACAATTGGGAAGGGTGTATGCTAGGGATGTGTTCTATTTTCATACCTTTTTAATCTATATACAGAACAGATTATCTGGTAGGCTGGGCTGTATGAGGATAAATGTGTTCTCAGGACTGAGGAAGACTCATCAATAACATGAGTTATGCAGATGACACAACCTTGCTTACTGAAACTGAGGAGGACCTGAAGTGCTTGCTGCAGAGGATCAAGGACTGCAGCCTTCAATATGGATTGAGGCTCAATATTGAGAAAAAGAAAAAAAAAATATTCTCACCACTGTACCAAATTGGCAGCATCAAGATACATGGTGGAGAGATTGAGATTGTTACCATCTTTAGTTTTCTTGGCTGCACAATCAAAAATCTTGGCATCAGCAGCCAGGAAATTAAAAGACAAATTGCATTGGGAAAGTCTTCTGTCAGAGACCTCTCCAAAGTACTGAAGAGCAACTATGTCGGTCTGGAGACTAAGATGTGTCTGATACAGGCCATGGTCTTTGCAATCACTTGCTATGCATCAGAGAGCTTGACAATGACTAGGGATGATAGGAGAATTGGTGCCTCTTAGCTGTGGTGTTGGAACAGAGTATTGAATACACCGTGGACTGCTAAGAAAACATACAGATTCGTCCTAGAGAGGGTGACACTAGGCTGCCCCTTGAAGGCAAGTATTCTGAAGCTTTGTCTGACATATTTTGTCTGTTGCAAGGAGGGACCAGTCCTTGGAGAGGGATGCTATGCTTGGGAGGGTGGAGGGACAGCCCAGGAGAGGAAGATTCTCAAGGAGATGGATTGATTCAGTGACTGGCGTAATGGAAGTAGGTGTGTCAGAGACAATGAGATTGGCACAGGATAGAGCAAACTTTAGGGTTGTTGTACACAGGGCTGCTATGAGTTGCAGGTGACTTGACGGTATATAACAATAACGACATCAACAATATTCTTTACAGTGGTATAGCGGGGTCATATGCAATTTCTATATTTAGGTGTGTGGGTTTTTTTTTTTTTTTTTTGAGAAAACATTAAACTGCCTTCCAGAGTAGTTGTACCATTTTACAATCCCATCAAGGGCATGAGAGCTCCAATCTCTCCACTTCTTCTTCAACATTTATTACTTTCTGTCCTGTTAATCTTTACCAGTGCTTCTGGGTGAGATAATATCTCATTGAGGTTTTGATTTGCATCTCTCTTCTTACCAATGATTTTGAACATTTCTTCATGTGTCTGTCAGCCATCTGAATGTCTTCCTCTGTGAAAATTCTTTCCATATCATTGGCCCATTTTGTGATTGAGTTATCAATCTTTTTCTTATGGAGGCTCTATATTATTCTGTAAACTTTTATTGTAAGAGCCATTTCTGTGATGTCATTGCCAATTTTTTTCAGTCAATTTCATGTTCGTTAAAATTATTAAAATAAAATCTAAAAAGAAAGATTAAAGTTCAATTAAAAAATACTGTAGTTCAATTCTTTCTTATACTAGTATAAGAATATTTCTTATATTAAAAAATACTGTAGTGTAATTCTTATACTAGTATAAGAATATTTCTAATTACTAATATAATGCTTATATTAGTAATTAGAAAGAGCTCTGAACTAAGAAGTGTTCATGAGAAGTGGGGTATGGCTGTACAGTTAGAGAGTTCTGAGAAATCAGAATTTTAGAAGTGAAACAAACCTTATGAATAATTGAAACTCTGAGAAAGAAATTAATAGTCTAGGATCATCTAGGAATTTATGAACCAGAAGTTAGGACATTAGCATCTCTGGTTACTACCCATTCTTATCACTTGGCACTATATTATGCTATGTTTTGTGTCCATAACACCTTTGCTAGGAATTTTTTTATGAAATTAAACTGCCTACCTTGATGGATAGATGTCCATTCTTGGAAATGATGAGGTGCAATTACATCTAATAAAGGTTTATTTAGCACATCACTATGCTTGGCACTCTGGAAATCTAAAAAAACAAAGCAGATAGAGTTCTTGCAGGTATAATACTAAACTAAAATTATTTAACAATAACTTTAATTCCCTGCCAAGACATAACCTTAAGCTAGAAAAACAAGCAGTCGTAGAGTTGATGTTGACCTATAGCATCTGCTTAATTTTCAAGTTTATATTCTTTAAGTAAACAAATTGCTGAAACTTTTTCTCATAGAGTTGCTGACACTTTCCAACCACAGACTATCAGACCAAATGCTTACTTATTGTTATACTTGGACTTTTCCACAGTATGCTGTTGTTAGAGGTTGTCAAGTTGACTTAAACTCATGTTGCTGTTGCTGGTGTTAGGTGCTGTCAAATCATAGACAACTCAGCGACCCTTTGAACAAAAGACCTGAACACTTGTATAACTTTCATCATTTAGCCAAATTTGTAGAGTTTCTGGAGGCAAACTATTTCGGAAGTGGATGCCACTCTTACTTCCAAGCTTGTTTTAATCGGAGAGCTCCACCAAACATAATGGGCGACCATTATCACATTTGACACATCAGTGTCACAGCATCCAGCACCACAGCAACCACGAGCTACCTCTGTACAGCAGATGGACAGACCAGTGCTATACCACGGAGAAGAATGTTTGACCAAAAGCAATAAAAATCAGGCCTGAGGGCCGCTGATTAAAATCACCCATAGTGACCTTATATACAACAGTTTAAAACTGGCCCTACCTGCACTATTCTAACAGTCCCCACTGTGCTCAAGTATAATAATTACCTCACTTTATCTAATTTAAATTCTTCCTTTTTTTCTCTAACGCTCTACCTTTCCAAGAGATTCCTTCTTTCCAGAGACTGTTCCTTCCTAATAACATGACAAAATTATCTTGGGAGATGATATGTCATTATCTTTATTTCCAAGGAGCACCCTAACTGTAATCCTTTTAAGATAGATTTGTTTGTTCTTTTAGCAGCCCATGGTATACCCAATAATATTTGTCAACACAACAATTCATAGGCATCAATTTTTCTTTAATCTTTCTTATTCATTGTCAAACTTTCACATACATATGAAACAATTGAATATACCATGACTTGCATAGACTCACCGTAATCTTTAAATTGGCATCCTTGCTCTTGAACATCTTAAAGATATTAACAAAGATTGTGCAATGTAATGCATCTTTTGATCATTTCACTGCTGTTTTCATAGGTATTGACTGTAGACTCAAATAAAATGTAGTCCCTGACAACTTCCAACTTTTATTCATGTATCCTTTGACTATTGTCTATTGGTCTTTGGAGATTTTTTAATTTCTTTAAGTTGAAGGGTAACCCAAATTAAAGTCAATGGTCTTTGATTTTCTCCAATAAATACCTAAGTCTTCTCTATTTTCTGTCAAGCTAAATTGTGTCATCTGTACATTGCAGGTTATGGATGATGAGACTTCCTCCAATTTTTAAGTCACATTCTTCCTCATATAATTTAGCTTCTCGGATTATTGTCTGAGCATACAAATTTATCAGTAGGGTCATATAAAGTTAGGATAGGCTCTAGTATGTAATATATACTAAAAACTTGGACTATGGCTCAACCTCTTAAGGATGGCATTCAAGACATAACAGTCTCCTTTATCATCAATTAATAAATTTGGAATGATTAAACAGTAAATTCTGAGCAATTGTAAGAAGATGAGAAAGTCTAACAGTGTGACATCCTGTTTTATAAATAATGAATCAATTCTTTTTCCACTTGAACAAAATTTAGTTTATATTTTAATATTTTTAATAGAAAGATAGTAGTGATGGATAAAGCCAAATTTGTCTTTTTCATAGCATAGTAGAATGCGGAGAAGGGAGGAAGGAAGAAGATATCTTCAAAAAGAAGAATAAGCAGATATTTTGGACAGTATATCAAAGAGAGATAGGTAATACTCTTTACAAAGTGAACTTTATGAAGTGCTTTTTTGTGGTAGGATTTTTAAAAATTACTTTTCTATCCATTGTCTTAGACCTTGCCATTCAGCCAGGTGAGAATATGTAAGAAAAATCAAATATTTGAGGTCTTACCAGCCAGTCTTAGCTCCTCTGTGTATGTGCTCACCAGATGCCTCAACTGCAGATATGGAGCTTGCTGTTGATTAGCGTCTTCAACATTATCAACAGCTGTGAGAATAATATAAAAGAGCGAGCTAAAGAGTCAGAGCCCTTGAGACAGGAACCTCAGCACCAGGAAGGGAGAAGCAAAGAAAGCAAAGCATGCAAACTTCAGGGCCAGAAGTTTCTTCCAAAAGAGGTACTTTGAGAAGCTATCTAGGGATTGGGTCTTGTTGTTAACCTGGCTTGGGACTGTTCTTTCCTAAACCTGGGCTTTTACTGTGTGACATCTTTTGCCTCTCCATACCCAACCTGTTTCTTGAGTAAGCCATACAATTGTGACTAAAAAGAAATTTTGTAAAGACTTTGCGGTCATTTGCAATAAATATAGGACCCGGTGATGAGAAGAAGTAGGTCCATCAGTGTGAAGGGCCATGTCTGACTTTACAGGGATCACTGTTATGTTTTGGATGTTGTTGAGGAGACAGTTCCCCTTTGTGGAGTTAAGAAAGGTCTAGCTCAGTTTTTCGCCCATTGTCTTTACATTATTTACATATGGATGCAGATGCACACTTGATGATTTGTTCCATAATCAGCACCTGGTCTAGTTTTCATGGCTGCTATTAAGCTTCTCCAGTGATTCTTTCCACAGATGTAATCAATCCGATTCCTGTATAGACCATTAGGTGACATCCACGTGCATACTCACCATCTATGTTTCTTTTGTATTTGCAGTAAATAAATAATTGATTTACAAAATTGAGTATACAAAATTCTCTCATTCTTTCTGTAGCCTCATTTCTGTCACCAAGTCCATGTTTTCCAATTACTGAACCTTCTTTTTTGTTCCCTGATTTTGCATGCCTGTCACTCATTAGTATTTATGCATCTTCGTTGCATGTTTGATCACTTTATGACTCCAAAAGTTGATAGAAATAATTTATTTTCTCCTCTTTGTTGTTCACTCTGGTTGTTGGTGCATATATTTGAGTAATAGTGGTTGTAACAGGTCTTTCTTGTATGCATATTGACATTATTCTGTTGTGTACAACATTGAATTTCAAGATGAATCTAGAAATTTTCCTTATAAGGATGAATGTGACCCTGGTTTTCTTCACTTTTTTCGTCTGCGGAGTAGTAGATTATGTTCTTGTATGATTCAAATGTCCAGTGCCATTTCATTTCATTCTGCCAATGCCTAGTGTACCAATATTTATACGTTCCATTTCTTCCTTAACAGTGTTCAGTTTTCCTACATTCCAATCACTGGTTCCAACCATACTCTCTAACAACTAACTTGCAACTGTTCTTCCTCCTTTATATTTTTTCCAATATGAGAGTTCAGCCTCTGGTGCCATATGTGCTAGCCTAATCTAAGTGTCAGGTGTTGAGGACTCTCCTTCATAGGGTCGCTATGAGTTGCCTGCCACTTGACGGCACTTAACAAAAACAATCTAAGTGTACTCTGTTGTACGTAGGATTTACAAGGGCCTGTTATTTCAGAAGTGGATAGGCAATCTTTCTCCCTAGTCCCTCTTACTTGGGATGTTTGGCTTTATAACCAGGTCTGATAAACATTTTACCAAAAAAAGGAAATGAAAGAGCCTTCCTGGCACATGCATTATGTTGCCCATTCCCCCTCACCACCTCTGCACCAGCATCACCCTCTATTCTCTTACCTGACTTCACTACACCAGCACCTCTCTTCCCCTTCCCTACTAACTCCGATATGATGACACAGGCCTCTGGCCACTGCAGTCTGCTCACTATTACTTGACCACTTCATGATGTTGCTTCTCTGGGCAGGTCTTAGGCAGGGCTTCGCAGGCACAAATGGCAGACTGGCTGGATGTGGGTGGTGGCTTCTGATGGCATCAGGGCCAGGAGCCTGACAGTTATGAGGCAGAATATGACATCAGGATTGGAGGAAGACTCATCAACAAACTGCATTATGCAGAGAACACGACCTTGCTGGTTGAAACTGATGAAGACCTGAAAATTTGCCACAAAAGGTCAAGGACTGTAGTCCTCAATAGGAATTAAAACTCAACACCAAGAAGACAAAGATTCTCACCACAAGGCTAATTGGAAGCACCATGATGGATGGAGAAGAGATTGAGATTTGAGATTGTTAGCACTTGTAGCTTACTTGGTGCCACCATCAACACTGTTGACACCAGTTGTCAGGAAGTCAAAAGGCAAATTGCATTAGGTAATCTGCTGCCAGGGATCTCTTCAGAGTGATAAAGAGCAACAATGCCCATCTAGAGACTATGTGTGCCTGATCCAGGCCATAGTATTTGCAATTGCTTGTTATGCATCAGAGAGCTGGGCAATGAAAGAGAAGATTCTTTGACTTTGAGTTGTGGTGCTGGAAAAGAGTGTTGAACATACCATAGCCTCCCAAGAGAACAAATAGTTCTGTCCTGGAGAGGATGAAACCAAATTGTTCCTGGCAGGCAAGTATTTTGAAGGTCCATCTGGCATACTTTGCGTTTGTTGCCAGGAAGGACCTGTCCTTGGAAAAGGACATTATGCTTGGAAGAATGGAATGAAAGTGCAAGAGAAGACCTGGAGGAGATGGATGACACAGTAACTGCAGTAATGGAGGTAGATATATTGGAGATGGTGATACTGGCTCAGGATAGGACAGGGTCCACACCAATAATGCATAGAGTGACTATGAGTCACAAGGGACTCGATGGCACATAACAACAGCAACTAAAAGATTAACACTAAGACACTCTGACAAAAGAAGATTCCCTACTGGTTTCTGACTTGCTTACACCTAATAAATACTAAATAGACACTTGTATTAACTTTCCCAGAGATGGCCTTGAAAATAAGGGTTTATTTATCTGGTGGCATAATCCATACTGAGTTGCACTGCTAACCCAAAGGCTACATGTCTCCAGCTGTTCAAATCTGCCAGTGACTCCACGGGAGCCCTACAAGTAATCTTCCTCCATTATGTTTTAACACATTGGAAAACTGGTGAATGTTCAGCTGTGAGTCAGTTCCAACTTGAAGGCATTGAGTTTGGGTTTATAAATAAGTGCTTGGTGGAGAAATTGATAGAAGAAGAAGAATGAAAAAGGGGAAGAAACCAAAGGTGAGATTTCAGGTAAAATCTTAGTCTCAGCCTCATTTCCTGGGAGACTATGGAATATAAATTACTCTTCAAAATTTATGTAAACCTCACACACAAAAAAATATTTTCATATCTATCTATCTATCTATCTATCTATCTATCTATCTATCATATATAATATCATGTATCTATCATATATAACACACACACACACACACACACACACACACACAGTGCATGTACCATCAAATCAGATCTGACTAGTACAAAAGGAGCTTGTCCCTCCTTCTCCAGCAGAGCATCTGGGGTATTCAAACCGTGCACCTCTGGGATTGCAGTGCAGCTTCTTGCCAATAGGCTACCAGAGCTCCCTAAAAAACCTGTTTTCACATTCCCAAACCCAATGTCATTTCCTTATAGTTGTGGTGGGAGTGGGTAAAGAAATGTCCAGACCTTTCTTTGTTTGAAGTGAAGCTAATAGTCCAAGGCCAGTTCTCCAAAGAGTCAGTACTGAAAAAAAAAAAAGAGAAAAGAAAAAAAGCCTGAAGTGAGTGTACAGAACTAGATGATAAAAGTGTAAACTGGGAAGAATAATTATTTTTCTTTAAAAGGCCAGATATAACTATTTCAAATCTCATTGTTTTGTGTCATAGATTGAACCAACTCATACCTGACTCTCCAGTGGGTTTTCAGAAGCTGTAAAATGTATTTGTAAAGATTGCCCACAAAGCAGCTGGTAGGTTTGAACTGTGTGCCTTTGGGTTGGCAATACCAAATTCTTAAGCCACCAGAACTCCCTGTAAATATTCTAAGTCATATAATGTACTTTATAACTAATCAACTCATGCATTACAGCACACAGACAATACATACATGAGTAAGTGTAATGGTGTTGTAATAAAGCCACTACGGATATTGAGCATAGAGCTCTCAGTGCAGTGGTTAAATACCAGCTTCTCACTGAAAGATTTGGGTTCAAATCCACCAGTTGCTCTACTGTGACCATCTTTTTAAAATAGATTCAGCTTTGAAAACATTATGAGGCAGTTCTCTTTTGTTTCAAAGGGTTGCTTCAGGCTGGAATCCATTTGATGACAATGCATTTGGTTTTATTTGTATCATCCGTTGCTATTAAGTTGGAATCAACTCATAGCAGAGTCTCTACCAGTTTTCTGAAGCAGCAATTTGCAAGGAATGAGAATACCCATCCCACCCCCTCCACCCCCCACTCCCCTGCCCTTGAAGGCACTGCTGGAATCGAACCACCAGAGAGGTGTGGCCTTTGAGTTTTCAGCACAACTCTCTATAGAGTAGGGCACCAGACCTCCATGTGTAGTTAGCCTGGACACTGAAATTTTTATTTCATATAATTTAGTAACACAAAATATTATTCTTCCTGTGACTACTTCTTCAACTACTTAAAAAAATAAAGGTTATTCTAAGCTCCCAGTCTGTAAACAAACAAACAAAAAATAATGGACAGTGTGCTGATCTATTTGTGCTAAAAATTTATCTGTGTCCTTCAGAAAGCCATATTAAATGTAAGCCATGTACCTATGTTAGTGACTCTGTTTGGAAATAGGGGTTTTTCTGTTGTAAGCAGGAAGAGTTAAGTCTTACACTTAATTCCTTTTGAGAAATACCTTATAAAAAAAGGTAAGGCATGCACACCACCATGTAATAATTTACACTGATGCATCTATAAATCCAAGCATCCCAAAGGAATTGGCAGTTTTTAGAATTTGAAAAAGGCAAAAGACTTTACTCTGGAGCAAACAATGCCTGATTTGGACTTCAACCTTCAAGATTGTAGGATAAAGAAATATCTGTTCTTTAATGACATCTACTCAGTATTTTGCTACAGCAATACTAGCAAACGATACATAGTCCTTTGTTCTATCTTTTTAGAAACACTTGATGTTTATGAGCTCATTTTTATCCTCATAGAAACCTATGATACAGGTACTCTTATTAGCATCATGTTACAGATGAGAAAGCCAGCCACAGGTTGGTTAAATCATTTACCCATGTTCACTTGGCTGGAACATAGCAGACCTAGATTTGATTTCATTCAGCGCAGCTAGTCTGTACATTTCACTACAACCCCACATTGTGCCTGATCTGTGCAGAAATTAGCTAAAACTCTGTCACACAGATGATACAACCACTCACGCCTTACTAATAACTCTAGAGGTGTACAGGAAAAGTTGTTGAGAAGGAAGAAGAGGATATAAAAAAATCCAGTTGCTATGCTTGATACATGGGACTATATCTTCTTTTCAGTGTCCTGAAAGTCAGTAATAAGCCGTATTTTCAGTATTACTGGAAAGATAGTCCATCAAAGGACAAAATACTTTCCCTGGAAGTTCTGTAGTTCTTTTCATGCCTGAAACAGAGAATAAATGAAGACCTGCATCTGAGAAAGTACAAAATCTTTTTGTGGTACATCGGATGCCAATTTTGTTCAGGAATATTTTTGTTTATATGTGTTGTACCAGTAAAATTATAATAGGAATGCTGCCTTTCATTGTCTAAGATTTATTAGTTTGGATAATATATTGTATGGTCATTATGATTATGGACTTTGAGAAGCAAATAATTTGCACCAACATAATTTACAGGATCTGTCTTTGCTCACAAAATTCTTGCTCAGGAAGACTAAAGTTATGGCTGCTTTTATTGTTTATTCCAAGAATTTCCTAAAATTCTACTTAAAAGAGCATTTAACTGTTTAACTTTTCAATACAAAGAAAACCCCCACTATTAAGAAGCAGATCCTTGATGACCCTCCACTAGGTTTCCAGGGCTGTAAATCTCAGTGGAGGACACTCTCCAATTTGCTCCTGAGGAGCATCTAGTGGATTTGAACTGCCAATCTTCTGCTTGCTATTGTTGTTGTAATGTACCATTAAGTCATATCTATCCATAGCTGATCCTCCAACAGGTTTTTAAAAGCAATTAATCACACACAGAGAGACTTCCCGTCCAATTCTGGTGAAACAGCGGGCGGATTTCAATTGTGTACCTCTGGAGCGCCAGTGCAACTCCTTACCATTAAGCCTCCTAGGAGTTCTCTAATCTTTTGTCTAAGAGCACCAAATGTAATGCATTACAACAACACAGCTTCTTAAATCTCCAATAGAAGGCGTTTAATGATTATTTAGTCTCTCTAACTACTGGAAATCCCCACTGCATCAGGTCCAGCAATATTCAACTACTATATCTTGATTCCTAAGCAATCTTCTAGATTAAAAATATCTCCACACTGCCCTTTCTTCTCCCGGTGTCTGTCAAGCTGGTGTATTTCCTTATAATGGCATGAATGATCTCAGCTTTGCTTTATTAAAGGTTGCTTTGACAATATTTTCATGGAACTTGTATTTTACAATATTTTTTAGTTTCCTAGAGGCTGGTTGATGTTTATAACTTGGCTTGTGAAATGGGCATTATATGATTTATGTGTTGTATCAGTATTATAATCTATATAGGTGAATTTGTTGTTAAGTCCACAAAAAGCTTATTATATTAGAATCTCCTGGGCTTCCAGAGGCACAAATCTCAAGATACAGTAGACCAATCATGTTGAATATGTAGTTGGGCTGTAGAGACTTTAGTTAGTAACCAGAATGGGACTTTTCCAAAGTCCATTGAAAGATATGGGATGCCACACAAGAATTCTAGGAAGAAGACCAAGTGAACCATGTGTTTGTATGTCGGGGAGGGGGGTGGGGTCGGGGGAGCTATGTTTGGCTATCCTATTGGTGCAAGAGCTTCCTAATTATGTTCTGATAGCACGATCTACACATGAGAACGCTTGGGCACTGAAAATCACCACCATTTCCTGGATCTGGAGCAGCTGAGCCATGGCTCTGCAATGGGAGTGAGAAGATGCTTTCTGTTAGGCAGCTGAATGAAGCCAGTAGGAGGAGAACACCTAACTCGGGAGAGGGGTTGGAAATGGGATCATCCCTGAGCCTACTCTCATACTTCACTTAAAGATTTGGAATCTTAACGATCATTACTCACCCACTGTTGTGATTCAAGGAAACTTTTCACGGGGTTTCTTTCCAAGGAAATGAATTTTTATGGGAGGAAACAGACCAGATTTTTCTGTAGAACATGTGAATTTACACAACTCATGCTTACAACTTGAAACACCATGATTAGTGAGAAAGATTGCACAGAACAGTTGTTTTTCCTATAAACAAACCAACCCAGCAACCACCCACAAAAACTCAGGAAACCACAGACATATATGTGTTTGGACATTTCCAGAACTTATGATAAGCAACACATGCTTGCACTTGAAGCTTGAAGATTAGTTAGATGTCAGTCAATCAACAAATGAACCATGTTCAGTTCATTCCTTTTGTCATTATTTATGTTAGAAAGAATTTGAGAATTGGATTAAAGAATTTATTTGTCTCTGTTTTTTTGTCATTCATATGCAAATTAATTTTAAAAATTTATAGTGCAAATGGAACTTACTATAAATCATAGTGTTAGGATGCTTTAGTAGTAGAATTAATTCTTGCCTTCTGTAAAGGAAACCTAGAAACGTGGATTTGATTTTTGGCCAGTGCTTTTTATGCATCTGTCAGTGGAGGCTTCTGTTCTGCTATGAAGCTGAGTAAGTTTTAGCCAAACTTCTAGACTAAGACAAAATTAAGATAAAAAATCTGGTAATTGACTACTTAGAAAAGTCAGTCAGTGAAAGGCCTGTGGATTACAATGATCCAATTCTTAACCAACCATGGGGTTAGTATGGGCAGGACAGCATTTTTTTTTCATTTTGTAAGGAGTCACCATGATTTGGGGTCTGATTTGATGGCAGTGAAACCTATACTTGGACCAGGTAGCAGTCCTCAGAACAGAGCAGGGAAACACCATATGGTTCAAAATCAGGAAATGAGTACATCAGGGATGCATTCTGTCTCCTATCTTTTTAACCTATATGCAGAACAGATCATTCGGGAAGCTGGGGTTTATGGGGAGGAATGTGGCATCAGGATTGGAGGAAGACTCCTCAACAACCTACCTTAATGTAGATGACACAACCTTACTTGCTGAAATTGAAACAAACTTAAAGTGCTTGCTGTAGAAGGTCAAGGACTATAACCTTTAATTTGGATTGAAGCTCAATATAAAGAAAACAAAGATTCTCACCATTGGGCCAATTAGCAGCATCATGATAAACAGAGGAGATTGAGGTTATTAACAGTTATAGTTTACTTGCTCTACAATCAACACTCTTGGCACCAGCAGTCAGGAAATCAAAAGATGAATTGCATTTGGTAAATCTGCTGTCATGGACCTTTCCAGAAGATTGAAAAGCAATAAAGTCAGTCTAGAGACTAAGGTATGCTTAATCCAGTCGATGGTCTTTGCAAATTATTCGCTATGCATCAGAGAGCTGGATAATGACTAAGGATGATAGAAAAGGAATTGATACCTTTGAGTTCTGGTTCTGGAGAAGAGTCTTGAACATACCACAGACTGTCAAAGAAACAAATAGGTCTGTCTTGGAGAGGTTGAAACCAAGTTTCTTCTTGGAGGCTAGGATTTTGAAGCTCTGTCTCACATACTTTGGACATGTGGCCAGGAGGGATGGATCCTTGGAAAAGAACATCAGGCTCAGAAGGGTGGAGGAACAGTGAAGGAGTGAAGAAGCGGAAGACCAGGGATGAGATGATACAGTAACTAGGGCAGTGAGGATAGATGTATCAGAGTCAGTGAGACTGGTTCAGGATAGGACAGTCTTGTTCATAGGGTCACTATGAGTTGCAGGTGAC
This sequence comes from Elephantulus edwardii, assembly GCF_000299155.1. NCBI lineage: Eukaryota > Metazoa > Chordata > Mammalia > Macroscelidea > Macroscelididae > Elephantulus > Elephantulus edwardii. Next base: position 16,450,452 of record NW_006399770.1, read on the forward strand.
TCAATGGCACATAACAACAACAGGATGAATGATGGTGATCTTTAATTGAGGAGTCTGATCCAGTAGATTTTGACAAAGCCTCTGAAAACCCACTGATCAGCTGTGTGTGGGTTCCAAGTTGACAGCACACAAAAGCACCAGTAATAACAAGTGACCCCTGGTGACAGTCTTAAGGAAGTTGCATTGCTGATGGCGATACCCTTTTGGCATTTCAAATCTACAAGTCGCTCTGTGGGAGAAAGATAAGCAATCTTTTCCTGTTCAGTTTACAGCCTCTGAAAACCCTCTGGAGGTTAGGCTGAGTTGGTTCTAACTCAACAGCAATAAGTTAAGTTTGTTGAGTATATAGCAAGGGTCATAAATAAATAAATGTGCTAGTTTCTAGTTGGATCCTGGGAGATGACCTCTGAGTATTAAAACTTTTTTATCACTACAACCATTATCAGAGGCTACCTTGGGGAATCTAGAATGCAATATATTCCTAATTTTAATAAGAAAAAAATCTAATAACTTTGTTACATATTAAGAAGTCCTTAAAATTTAATTAAATTTTAGGTTTCATATTAGCTGTGATTATTCGATTGAAGGCAACCCAGGAAACGGTGTAATAGTTTGAAGAGAAAAACACTGAGACTTAATTTGGGTCGATTCTAGTCACAACTACTTTTTTTAAAATGTTAAAGATAGCCAGAAAATAACCTGGAATAGTTATTTTACAAAATAACATGGTAAAAATCTACTGTTATTTTGCTATTTTTTTTTTATTGTGCTTTGGGACTTGGTTTGCTCAACTATAAAATTTTTAATAGAGTACTTCTTGCTTTTTCTTGGGAAACTAACAAGAATATGATACTTTAGGGGTTATTTGATGGAAAGGAGAAAAAAATCTTTAAAATTTGCTGAAGGAAGTAATAGCTACTCTATTCTAAATAATTTTTCTCGCTTTTGCTTAGGATTTATTATAAAATATAAGTCTTTTTTATTTATGAGCAAATATTTGGTTAAAATATTTTAAAATCTTCATGCTCTATTAAACTTAAATGCTAATCATACTTGAAATTTGCAACACCTTTTCTTTAATAAGTACTACGTATGTTTTGTTTGGTGTTGACATGTGAAACAGTTTCCATATTCTTAACTCATTATATTCTAGGAAAAGAGAGACAATTTTGTAAATTTTGGAAAAAGCATTAGATACATAGGCTTTCAGTTCATCATATCCAACCAACCCGGTCAGCACAGGCATGGGAGATTAATACCATACACCTATTACACTAATTCATTATGCATTTAAAAAAAATTCAAACAAACCATATTCCTGAAAGGGCTGGATTATCATAAAACAAACAGCTTAAAACAGAGGGCAAATTTTATTAGAATGTTCAACTTTTCAGTACTTCGTAAAGAAGCTACTTTTCTACTGTATAATGATAGAAAGCATTGCTTTCTTTTGAATGAGTAATGGTTTATCTTCTCTGGATGAGTAGAGCTGGCAAGCACAGAGATAACCATGAGTCAGGGAAGATTTCTGATGCTCCTGGGAAGTCAGAATCCAGATTTACATGTGAGTTTCTATATTTTTAACAATTTTATTGTGTATGCCTTTTACATTTCACATCTGGATTATAGGAAGTAATGCTCAGTCAGCCAAGTTTTTATTGGCATATTTCAGAGCAAAACTCAGACTATTTGCATTCACATTTTTACTGACTGTTCCACAGTACTATTTATCTTTAAAATAAATAGCCTATGGCACTCCATTGCTATCCTTATGCAAAAAGCATTGGTTTTCTCCTTTTTTGGGAAACATTCTTTGACTTTCCAGAAGTAGTTTTTCATCTTTTAAGGAAGGAATTTTCAGGCTCCTTTTTTTCTTTCACTCTAAGAAGTTTGTTTATTTTTATTTATGTTCACACAATCATTTAAAGGAGACATTGCATGCAACTCAGTTATTCTTGGTGGGGTAATACTTAGTTTTCAAAAACCAAAATGAAAACATAGCATTAAAATAACTTGCATAGGAATTGCTTTGCAAAGCTAGTGACATGAGAGTTAAAATGTGTTGTGAAACATATCAAAATAAACCTAATCTCCAACAGAAAAAGAAGTATGAGAGAGAGAAAAAAATTAAATGACAGCAATACATTGTTAGAATTAAAGATGTTTACTGAATAACCACTATGTTCTGAGAACTTTGCTAAGTCATGGGATGGATCTAAAGAAGTTTAAAGAAGTACCTACTAGGAAGGACTTTTCTGCTTACCTGATTCTGCATCATGGTGATTCTTGTTCCTATCAGTAATGTAAGAATTACATTTTCAATGGTTTGAGGAAGAACAACAGTTTCTCTGTTGTTGTCGTTGTTATTAGATATGTGACTCATAGTGACCTAATGAACAACACATCAAAGACTTGTCCTATCTTACACCATCTTCACAGTTTTAGCCTCTCTCAGGTCATTTATGCATTGTTGTTAGGTGTGATCCCTCCCAATCCTGTGCTATCCTTTCAGCCTCTGGTGTCTAAGCCCATGTGTCAATTCATTCCATTGAGGGTCTTCCTTTCTACTTTCCAAGTATCATGACTTCTTTCCAGGACTGGCCTCTTCTGATAACATGCTCTACGTTTGTGAGATGAAGTCTCTCTACCCTTGCTTCCAAGAGGCATTCTGGCTGCACTTCATTCGACACAGATTTGTTTGTTCTTTTGGAAGTCCATGCTATAGTAAATATTCTTCATCAACATCACAATTAAAAGGTATCAGTTTTTCTTTACTCTTGCTTATTCATTGTTCAGCTTTCACATGCATCAATTTGTCCAATGCAATAATTTGGTTTCTGGGTTGTTGTTTCTATGAGGGTTGATTGTCCACAAGTGATTACTTCAGTCTTTTCTCCATTTGTTCCTCTATTGACTACTGCTACAATTGTGATTATTTTTGTTTTCTTCATGCTGATGTATAATCCATGCTGAAGACTGTTGTCTTTGATCTTCTTTTGTTTGTGGTTTACGTCTTCATAACTTTCTCCGAGGAAAGTTACATCAACTGTATATGGCAGGTTGTTGGTGAGACTTCTTCCAATAATGGTATAATTTATTTTCAAATAAATTGAAATATTTGATTATATATTTTTTAAATTATTACTAAACTTTATTAGTTTTAATGAACATTTACAGAGATTTTTACAGAAATATTTGATTATTAAATTGAGTTACAGTTAAAACTCTTTTTGTTGTAAAGGAGAATAACCCTTGATACGAGCAAACCGGGGAGTTTTATCATAAGATGCAGACAATTTTAATGATTACAAGAAAAAGCTATTATTGTATGTTATAGTAGAAATTGTTGTTGTTGTTGTTTTTATGTACTGTCATAATAACTCTATGTACAACAGCTCTGAACCCTGCTCTATCTTGAGCCAACTTCATTGGCTCTGACACACCTACTACCATCAGAAAACTAAAAGGTGAATTTATTATTTTTCTTTCTCTGGAACCATGCTTTTTTCTTATTTCTGCTACTATATTCTAACTGAATACACACACAGACACACACAAAGACACACACACACACACACACACACACACACACACCTGATTCTATATCTTTATTAACTCCGTCATTACTTTATGAACTATTAACTCCAACAACCAGCATTAGTTTGTAACTCTCTCTGGTTTTAAATTTAAACTACATTAAGGATATAATTAGTTAGACATAACTAGTATCTGGAACTCATTTTGATTATCTCTAGTTAAACAAACTTTGAAAGGCATACTCTTATTATACAACATGACTAGACAATTTTACTTCTTCAGTAAGTTATGGATACATTCTCTTTTATAAGTGATCTGTTTCATACTGTCCATTGACATCAAGTCAGAAGTGACACATAGCTAATCCTCCCTTGGGTTCATAGAATGAATCCAAGAGTTTGAATAATATAAATAAAGAAGTGAAATATTTTTATTGTATCTTCGCTTGGTTGCCACCTTGCCTTTAAGATTCCTGAGAGCCACTGCATACTGAACTGGCTGGAAGAAATCAAGAATGGCTGATCGTTTGTTTCTCTACCAAGGCCAGGCTGCCATCATTTCTAAAGTTAGCGTATTGTGTGGACTATGTGTGTCTGTAACTGACACAATTTCTAAACTTTTCCTGTCCTTTGTCTTTTGTAGTTTTGAGCAAGCTGTCATAATAAGGTCACAGTACAGGCTCAGCCTTATGTTAACAACTTTCTGGAGTTGAAACAGAATTCCTCTGGGAAAGCTGCACTGCAGTGTTTGGCATGTGCACAAAAAATATCAAAAGAAAAAGCGACACAGTTTTCCTGTGCTGGGTATACACTCTATGATCAAGACTCTAGAATATTAATTATAAGGTAGAGAAGACTGAAACTTGAAAGGATACAGAAACTACAAACGGGGATTTCTAGTGCAACTGTAACAAATTCATTTCCCCACTGATTCCATTTACTTTATAATAGATTTTTGCTCTGTAAGGGCTTCGCGAGAGATCTCTTTTATAGACAAATCTTTGAATAAAATAATTACTGGATTTCAGGTGAGATAATGCAGGACTGATTGGTAAGCCCAGTGAATTTTGTGCCCTCAGCTAAAATGGGATATTAGAAAGAAAACTGATTGAAGCAGCTCAGTCCTGACAGGGGGCTGGGAGGAATGTCTCTGCGTAGTCACAACTGTGTATAGCTCTGATCTTGCTACCTGGTGAACATAATATACCATCAGGCTTTACTGTGGTTCAGGCTGGAGGGAAGAGACACACTGTGATGGAGGAAGAGCAAGAGGTAATAAGTGAAGAAGCAAAGAGAAGTATGGATTTGCTGAAGAAGAAAGTTTGCTTGTGAGGGATACAGTGTGCTCCCATTAACTTAATTATAGCAAGAATTGGAAATTAAATATTGATACTACTGCGTCATGGAAGCTCATGAATCATCTTTGATTTGCAGCATAGGTTCTCCAAGACTTCATAATTATCTAACACTCTAGCTTCACCTCTAATGATACTCGCCTCTAGCTGCAGCCTCATATTTTTTGCCGCTGAGATTTATTTGCTCCTCCTTATTTATAAGTCTGGAATATCTCTTCTTTAAAAATATTTATTTGCTTTGATAAATCTCCCTCTTACTATATATACACACAGAGAGAGAGCAAATCAGGAGGTACAATAGTTTGGGCTTCTAAGCAAAAGAGTGGAGACTTAAACCAGAAGTCTCTCCATGGGAGAAAGATGAGGTAATCTTCTCCAGTACAGATGTATAACCTCAGAGACATAATGGGACAGTTCTGCTCTGTCTTATAGATCCGTGATGAGTCAAAAATAAACTGGAAAGCTGTAGGTTTGGTTTACATTTGGAATCCTTACTGAAGCAGATACCCGTGTCTTCTCCTGTGAAGTTATTAGGTGAGTTCAAATCACCACGTCTTCAGAGTAGAGATGAGTAGGTAATAGTTGCATCACTAGAGCTCCTTACATTCCTTCACCACAGTTTACCTAAGTAAAGTACACAGTATTCAGCTGTCATTAACACAGTTCAAATAGTATTATGAATGGCTGCTAACAGAAAGGGTAGAGGTATGTGTCAACTCACATGCACCATGGATGAAACACCTGGCTACCTACTTCGGAAAATCAGCCATTCAAACTCTCGAACACATTTCATTCTACGCTGACACACATGAGTTGCCATGAATAAAAGTTAACTAAACGGCAATTGAATTTGCTTTATTTTTGTTAGCATTAATATAATCTACTAAGTGGAAAAGTGCTAACAAAAATTGATTAAAAAACTTAAGCGAAATCCATATGATGGACAGTGGAGATGCGCTTAGTTCTTGTAATGCAAGTGTCTACACATTCTCCAGACTGTATATTTACTTTTCAGGGTTGCTTTTAAAATAAAACCCTAGTGATTTGAATAATTTTTAAGACTTTGTTCTTTTTATACTAGCTTTAGTTTTTAGGAAGCTTTCCCTTGTATTGAAATGAAATCTGGATCCTAAGAAATGATAGTCATTGTTCTTTATGCTGCTCCTTGGGGCACAGAAAAAAAATAATTCTGATGTTTGTTCAGTATAAAGTACCACACTGCCCTTCCTCTCCTCAGAGACCTGGATCAGAGCTTTTAAGACATTGTGTTGGGTTCTCCCACCCTCTCAGACACTCTTCTTTGCTCTCTTACTAAATTGCTTTCACTTTGCTCTCCAAACTACATATAAGTGTGATCTGACTAGCTCAGGGTAAAATAGAATAATCTTTTTTGTTCTGGTACTTTACACTCATTAACACAGATAAGATGGGATCATTTTGACAACGTCCACATTTTGAAAATGAATTAAAGTAGATTATTTGGCTTAATAAGTTACTTCCTTTATTGTGATTGAATGTAGAGATTGTGGATTCTCTTTCATCTTACAGAAGTTTATGTCACTGGAAGGCTATGTGTGTGCTGCTGTATTTTTGGATTTAAACTGTAGATTTTTTTTTTTTTCTTTTCTAACTTACCCATGTTAAGCTTAGTTAGATTGAGCCCATAAATAGAAGCTTGATGAAATATTTTCTGGTTTCTTTTTTTTTTTAAAATTAAATTTTATTAGTTTTAATGAGCATTTACAGAGATTTTGGGTTTTCATTCATTCACTGTTGCACTGTTTTCTCCACCCTCATCCCCAGTTCATTCTTCTTCCCCCCCCCCAATGTCTGTTTTAATTGTCCAATTGCCACAGTGCTTGTCAAAGCCAGTTCTGATTAATCTCCTTTGTCAGTGTGTCCCTTGCCATTCCCTATCACTCCTCCCTGAGAAAGACTTCACCCTGATTCATAAGGAAAAGGGGATGGCGTATTCTCTTAGCTACTTCCTGCTGAAAATGGACACTGTAGGTTTCAGGGTGAAGATCTTCTCTCACTACTCTAAAGGGCCCCTTTGGCAGTAGGAAACACATAGACTATTATGGAGATTGATTTTGGAATTTAGATGAACTGTTATCAATTGTGCTTAGCCGTACATGTTCATATCCTTGAAGATGTATCATGGAAGTGTTGCAGCCTAGAAGATACAAATTTAACTAACAAGTTAAAAGTGCATGAGTCAAAAATTGAAAAGCAATAATATTCTCAGTAGAGGTTCTAATAGTGGCACAAATCAAGTTACAGAGGTAAGGTGGTTCCATTGCCATCCTTACTCTAATTTAATTCTTTTTTTTTAATTTAAATTTGTTATTAATTTCAGTGAAAATTTACAGAAGCTTTGGATTGTTGTTGTTGGTTGCCTTCGAGTCAAGCATGACTCATAGTGACCCTATGAACGAAAGGCCTGAAACCCCTCTACAGCTATCAACATTTACCAAAGTTCATAGATTTTCCAGAGGCATGTTATTTAGGAAGTGGATGCCACTCCTGCTTCCAAACCTGTCATAGAATGTTTTTGTTAAGTCACCTGTCATGCATAGAGATCCTTTGTACAGCAACGAACCCCCATTGACCCAGTTACTGTGTCAACCTGCCTCATCTGGGGTCTCGCTCTCCTTCTGCACTGTCCATCTACCCTTTTGAGCATGATGTCATTCTCCAAAGACTGATCTCTCCTGCCCATGTGCCCAAAGTTTATGAGGTGAAGCTTCAGAATCCTAACCTCCAAGGAGAGACTAGGTTTCAACCTCTCCAAGATAGACCTATTTGATTTCTTGGCAGTCCATGGTATGCTCAAGACCCTTCTCAAGCACCACAACTCGAAGGCATCAATCCTTCTGTCATCCTTAGTCATTTTCCAGCTCTCCAATGCATAGTTACTAATTGCAAAGACTATGGCATAGATTAGGCTCACCTTACTGTCTAGACTGGCATTGTTGATTTTCAGTACTGTGGAGAGGTCCCTCACAGCAGACTTTCCCAATACAATTAATCTTTTGATTTCCTGACTGCTGGTGTTAAGAGTGTTGACTGTGGATCTGAGCAAGCTGTAATTTCTAATAATCTCAATCTCTTCTCCATCTAATATGGTGCTGCCAATTGGCCCAGTGATGAGAATCTTTGTCTTCTTGATGTTGAGCTTCAATCCATATTGCAGACTACAGTCCTTGACCTTTTGCAGCAAGTGTTTCAGGTCTTCTTCAGTTTCAGCAAGCAAGGTTGTATCATCTGCTTATCTCAGGTTGTTAATGAGTTACCTCCAATCTTGATGCCCCACCCCTCCTCATAAAGCCCTGTTAACCCTGTTAACCAACTGATCTGTTCTGCATACAGATTGAAAAGATATTGGGACAGGATTCACCCCTGCCATATTCCTTTCCTAATTTTGAACCATACAGTGTTTCCTTGATCTGTTCTGAAGACTGCTTCTTGGTCCAAGTATAGATTTTGTATAAGTATGATGAAGTGTTCTGAGATTCCCATTTTCCTCAAGGTTAGCCACAATCTATTGTGATCAAAGGCTTTTTCATAGTCAATGAATTAGAGCTTTCTCTCTAATTTCATTCATCCACCCAATTTTATTTCAGTGCTATCAATATAGGTTTGGATTTCAAAGAAAGTGTTATTCATTTATATACTTTATTCATGATTAGAGGTTTTAGAGGAATATTGATAGAAACAGCTTTAATCAAAGGTAGATTAATTGGTAGCCCTGGAATGGAAATATACAGATATTGACTGTATGACAAAATACTGTTTGGGGCAGAGGCACTAATATTGTTGAGTACATATATTTTATGTCAGCATTTCTGCTAAGCACGGTACATGCATTAGTTCATAGAAGCTCTACAACAAGCCTATGAGGTAAATATTAAGTAATGTCATTTCACTTGATAGATGATGACAGCAAGACTCAAGGATGTTAAGTGTTGGGCTTAGCATTATATAAAGAATAATGCTCTGGATTTTCAGCTTTGATCTTTCTGTACATGTCCTTTCATCAGGCTAAGATCCATAATAAATTCTGTCATTCACAATGCTGAACAAAAAAGAATCGTGGCTTTAAGGTAATTTTACTCTATTTTGAGGCAGTCAAGGAAAGGTTTCAGAGAATCTAAGTAAGTGCAATCTTTGGCTGGCTCTTAATGAATAACTAGCAAGTTACACTTAGGAAAATTAGCTGGGCAGAGACAAGCTTTAATTTCCCACTTAATTAGGTGAAAATACACCTCAGTTAGAGAAAAATTATCCCACTTGGACTTAGCTTTGGGGAAGCAAGGTGAAATTTGTCTCTCAATTCCCAATGAGGCCCTAGTAGCAGCTTTATTTTCAGAACAGGTAAATTTAGCAGAGGCAGGGGACCTGAGAGCACAGCCAGAAGTGAACCACCTTGCATCTTTCAGATCAGATGAGGACAGCCTGATTACAAGATCAGATAGTGGAGAAAAAGCACTTCAAGTGACTCCTGAAAGACTACCTTTGTGCAATGTTGGGTTTAAAGAAAGAAGATCCATCAAGTGCAGATGACTTCACACAAATCAGACACAGGAAGACTTTTTGTTGGTCATCTTCAGTAACTTAACTGGAAAAAAAATTTCTAGAGTTTTTCTTGGGATACAAACACTGTCAATTTGAAAATATTTTAGAAAGTGTGTGCATCTTGATGTCAGATTGTGTATAAATACCAGCTCCGTTTATTACTAGTTCAATAATCTCTCATGCACTTTTCTATCTTAGTTAATTTTTCCCATTGCAACAATACTATAACAGTCATGCCATAAAGTTGCTGTAAGGATTAAATTTGAAATTATGTTTAAGGAAGAGAATGCAGAGCCTACTACACTCAATGTAATTTTGATTTATTAATAAATAATGTGGCTAATGTTCCACCATTATAGTCCAGATACTACTTGCTAATGATTGTTATGGCTGTGAAGTGCCTTCAAGTTAAGTATGATTTATTATGTCAATCCCATGAACAAAAGATCTGGGTGATAGAAACATTTAAAGAAGTCTATGATCTTAGTTCATTCACATAGGGTGGAGTGCATGTTATAAGTATCAGTGTAGTGATTAGACAATGAATAAGGATAATAGAAGAATAATTGAAGTCTTTGAGTTGGGGTGTTGGAGTAGATTACTGAATATCCCAAGGACTGACATAAGGACAAAGAGAAATGGTTTGGGAAAAGTATTCCCTGGAGTCAAAGATGGTGAAGCTTTGTTTCACATACTTTGAACATGTTGCTAGAGAGGCAATCTTTGGAGAGGGATATTCAACATGCTTGGAAAAGTGGAAGGATGGTGAAGGAAAGAAAGACCCTCATCTGGGTGGATTGACACAGGGACTGCAAAAATGGGCTTGAGTGTGTGAGAGATTGTGGAGAAGGCACAGGATAGGAAAGAGTTTAGATCTGTTGTTCATGAGTCCTACTCAAGTTGATGGCAGTTAACAGTAACAACAATAACAGCCAAAAATAGATGACTGGAATTTCAATGTTGATTCTTCCAATTACTAGCTTTGTATTCTTGGGTAAATTACTATATCTCTCTTCAGTTTCTCCATGTTTAGCATGATAAGATAAAAGTTATTACCATGATTTAGATTTATTGTGTGTTGGTCATGAAAATGACAGCCTCGCTCTTCAAATATTAGAAAGGTTTTTTTGTATGATTGTCCCTATGTAATACAGTGATTGATCTTTTCACTAATGCTTCTACAGGTTTTTACTAGTGACACAAACAGAATTACATTTTTTTTTTTAAAGTGAAGTTTCTTCGGAACTAGGGTGTGAGAGATAAGGAGTAAACTGTGCAACAGTGAATGAATGAGATCCAGGTTCTTGGTAAACTTTCACTAAATCTCAATGAAAAATTGGGGAAAAAATGAAGCTTTTTAAACTTTATTTACAGAGACTTTTAAAAAAATTTTAATTTGAATGAAGGTGCAAAAGCAAATTAATTTTTCATTCAACTATTCTTACTCATTTTTTCAATAACATTAATGTCAATGTCCACCATGTAATTGCACATTTTCCACTTCCTCCTTGTAATTTTTTTTTCATTAACCCTTTATATACCTCTCCGTATCTTTCCTTACTTTAGTGATACTGTGCAGAATCCCCCTTACTGTGTGCGTAACTCTGGTGGCCTAGTTCTAAGATGTTGCATACCAAGCCAAAGGCAGCTGATTTAGATTACCAGCTTCTTCATGGTGAAAGAGAGTATGATTCAAAGTCTCTGAAAACTTTTTGAAGGATTAGCTGTAAGTCATTTTCAACTTGACAAAAATCAGTGTAGTATTCCGTTATTGCACATTGCCTTTCTCTTCTCTCCTCTCATCCCAATATGTCCCCATTGTCTATTTACTTTCACTCCCTTTCCCTCTCTTTCCATTTTTGTAACCATTCAGGAATGTTTCTATCTACATATAAATCTTTCCTTTGCTTTTTATAGCAGTGATAGTTAACAATGTTGATCGTTGTATTATGGACTTTTCTCACTTAGCATAATGTCTTCTAGACGACATCATAGTATGCTGTGTTTATTAATTTTGCTTTATTTTATAGTACTCTCTCGTGTGAATAGATCATATTTTCTTTATCCTTTCATACACTGATGAACAGCTGGATTGTTTGCATTTTTTGTGTGATTGTAAATAATGTTGCAGTGGATGTGTGTGTGTAAATATATCGATGTTACAACTTTTTTTTCATTCCACAGAACTTATAGAAGAGAATGAAAGTCTTGAAAATGTAATTTTTCCCCACCTTTGTTGTGATGTTATGCTGATGGTTAAACAATAAAACCTGTGTAAAATGTTTAGCACACGGATAATGACATATTTAGTACACACTCTTTTGGTTTTGAGCATATTGAGTTTAATTAGTATTTGTTAACTATTGAAATTGCAAGAAAATTTAACTTCTGTCCAACTGTAAATTATCTATTTTAAAAATTTTAGGATAATTTAGTATTTTTCTGTGATATTGAGGTGCAATATAAAAGAATTATGGGTTTGTTTCTTTTTCCATTTTTTTCTGGGTGGTCGTGTTGTTGTTACTTATAAGGGTTTTATATATCCAAGCTGACTGTACAGTACTTTTTAAAAAATCTTGTATATTCTTGAGTCAGATCCGACTGGTGCAGGAGGAAATTGCCCCTTCTTCCCCAGCAGAGCATCTGGTGAATTTGAACTATGCACCTCCAGGATTGCAGTACAGCTTCTTGCCACTGGGCCACCAGAGTTTCCTTTCTTTAGTCTACAGTACTAACAAATATAACATGTCTTTTAGATATTTTTAAGTAAGTTGTTTTAATCTGAAATGTTACAAAAGGAGAGCAATTTCCATAGTAAGTCCTAAAAGTGGTTTTATTCCTCAGAACAACTGAGTTCCTCATTGTCATTAAATTAAACAAATCTGCCTTGAAGGAAATACAGTTCAAGTGTTCTTTAGAGACAATGATGGTGAAACTGTCTCACACACTTCGGGCATGTGTGAACATGGAGTGGGGGGTGGCCGGTCTTTGAAAAATGATACCTTACTGTAAAAGATAGAGAGGGTCAGCGAAAAAGAAGACCCTCAACGAGGTGGACTGATTATAACAGTGGGATCAGTTACGGTGATTGTGAGGATGGCACAAGATAGGGCAAGATTTCAATCTGCTGTTTACTTGGTCCCTATGAGTTATAGACAAATTTTTGGCCCTTAACTAGTACACCACCAATAAATTGACATGAAAATATTTAAAGACATGCTGCCGTGGAGCAGATTACTTAAAAGACCTTTCAAAATTTTACTAACATGACAAGTTTCAGAGATAAACCTTGTTTGTGAATTACTTCTTTACAGGGAAAATCCTCTAGTGCTGGGAGGCACTGGTCTTAATTCAAGCCTCCATTCTTTCTCTCTTCTTCCGTAACAGGATGGTGATTTCATTGAGGTAAATATCTTTTAGAAGAAAAGACCGTGTGACAGGGTTTTTGTCAATGAAATGTAGGTAGAAAGTGTTGGTAAATCTTTGCCTTCTTTCCTCTAAAATATTCATTGCAGAGTACATCCTGTAGGTGGAGCAGTAATCTAGTGACTAAGTCATTTTGCACATGTTATGAAAGAGAACAAATCTCTGGTGGCATCATGGAGTCATCCTTGTGTATCTGAACTACTCATCTCTTTATCTCTCATTGCATGACAAAAATAAAACCTTCTTTTTATTTAAGCCACTCGCTACCCAGGTTTCCGTTTTTCAGAGACTAATGCAAATGTTGACAGATGTATAATCTCTATTCTTTATGCAAATGAAGCATAAGGAAGAGGATATTACAAGACTATATGCTCCTGTAAGCTGCTTACCTAAGATGCTTTATCTTATTATAAGGAGAGTTGGTCTCTGAGGAGGAATTGCATAGATTTTCAAGAAGGATCCATCAGTTTCTGGGACAAAAGGAAATAAGATGCAACATCTATTTAACCAAAAATTAGTACACAAAAGTTTGCTAATGTAATTATGACCAACCAGTTGTTGTTGTTCTGTGCCATTGAGTCGCTTGCGACTCATAGCGACCCTATGTATGAGAGCCCTAAATGCCATTCTACCCTGTGCCAACCTCGCCGTCTCAAACACACTAATTCCCACCACTCCACTCACAGAATTGATCCATCTCATCAAGGGTCTTCCTCTCCTTCGCTGCC
>NW_006399770.1:16470979-16471622 GCF_000299155.1 Elephantulus edwardii
CACAGGACAGAGCGGAGTTTAGGGCTGTTGTACATAGGGTCGCTATGAGTCGCAGGCGACTCGACGGCACATAACAACAACAACAACATCTATAGAAGCGAAGACGCTCAATGTCTGCAGTCAAAGCTAGGCCACGCGCAGACTGTGAAATAGACTATCAGTTACTAATATGGAAGTTCATATTAAGACTGAAGAAAATTAAAGCAAGTCTTAAAGAGCCAAAATTTTATCATGAGTCTATTTCACCTGAATTTAAAAATCGTATTAAGAATAGATTGGAAAAACATCCAAAGTCTCTGTAAACATTTATTAAAATAAAAAAAAAAGAATAGGTTTGGAAAATTGAACACCAGTGATTAAAGACCAAAGGAGTTGTGAGATGACACAAAGCAAACAATCCATGAAGAGAGAAAAAAATCATAAAACAATCCAATATGTATGTCAGAAGAGACCCTGAAAATTGCACTAGAGCATCAAGAAGCCAAAACAAAGGGGAAAGGTGAAGAAGTAGAAGAGTTAAACAAAAGATTTCAAAGGACAGCTTGAGAACATAAACCATCAACTATTTATATTCAAGTTCAAGCTGAAGTTAAAAAAAATTAAATCAAATCCACAGGAACCAAAATCTGATCTTGAGTCTATC
>NW_006399770.1:16473637-16480404 GCF_000299155.1 Elephantulus edwardii
TGTCATCAAATCACCTGTGACTCATAGAGACCCTGTGTACAAGAGCCCTAAACCCTGCTTTACCCTGTGCCAATCTCATTGTCTCCAACACACCTACTCCCATTATCCCAGTGATTGAATCAATCCAACTCCTCTAGGGTCTTCCTCTCCTGTGCTGTCCCTGAACCCTCCCAAGCATAAAGTCCCTCTCCAAGGACTGGTCTCTCCTTGCAACATGTCCAAAGTATGTCAGACGAAGCTTCAAAGTTCTTGTCTCCAAGGAACAGCCTGGTTTCACCCCCTGCAGGATGAACCTGTTTGTTCTATTAGCAGTCCATGGTATATTCAATACTCTTCTCCAGCATCACAGCTCAAGGGTATGAATTCTCCTTCTATCATCCCTAGTCACTGGGTAGCTCTCTGATGCATAGCAAGTGCTTTCAAAGACCTTGGCCTGTATCAGGTGCACCTTAGTCTCCAGGCTGACATCATTGTTATTCTGTACTTTGGAGAGGTTTCTAACAGCAGACTTTCCCAATGCAATAAAATGTACAATGCCTTTAGTGCAGGTTGTATTACATCACATGTGATCATATACCATATTATACAAGACTTGAATGTTTATCAAATATGTTTGTTATATTGACTGCTTGCACTTTTATCTTTTGCTTTTTGTATCTTTCGTTATTTTGTTTGTGTAAGTCTTGAGTATTACAAGTAAAGACTTAAATTTTCTTCACTACTTTAAGCTTGTAAAAGGCTGAGCGTCTTTTTCACATTGTTATTTTCTAACTACATGTCTTTATGCTTTTCATTATAGTACTTTGTACTTTTTAATCACTCTGAAATTTTCTGTCAAACTATTTTATTTCATTATATTTGCCATTTGCATTAGCTATTCCATTTTGAAGAACAAACTTCAGAGACTCTTCTGACATCCATTTTTCCCCTTTTCTTTCCTGTATTTTTAATGACCTCTTACATTCTTCATGTATGATATTCTTATATCATTCCACAATTTATCTAGTTTTTATTCTTTAGTGTTTTTTATGTCTGTCAAAACTATTCCTGAGGAAGTTTCTAAATTTAGACAGGATATATTCAGAGCTGAGTTTTCACTCACATGGTTTTTTTTTTCTTCCATGTCACCCTGAACTTTCATATGAGTAATATACAATTTGTTCAGATGTAGGACCCTTGCCTTTTTCCTCTACCTGAAAACCCATTGATTTACCATGGATTATTTCCAAAGATGTAATTTTATTCCTTTGCATTATATCTGATAAGATCTTGCTGTTTAAGCTGCTAAAAAATAATCCAACATTTGCAATGAATAGGAGACTTATCTTTAAATTTTACCTATTATCTCTGATATCTATCATCATGGTCATATTTCCCAGCTATTGATCCTTCTTTATTTCCCATGTTCATATCTTGATAAATAGAAATTATCACTGCACCTTTATTGTTTATTTGAAAAAAAGTTCAGACCGCAAAAGCTGTCAGTATTCAAGTGATGTTGTTCAGAAGTAAAACTCTTGTCTTCTATTCAAGAGATCAATTCAATCTCTGATTGATGCAGGTCACACACATTGTTATTTGAAACATATATTGTATGAAATTGAAAAGACTTAAGTGGAGCTTCAAGACTAATATATATTAGGAAAAATTCCTGGTGACTACTGAAAAACAATCAACAAATATTCTACAGATCACATACATGATCTGTGATCCATCATGAGCTTGCACAGAACCACACATAATTTAATTTCACTGTACGCAACGACAAATATATATGTCTATGGTTTATATCTTTATATATTTAAATATTTTATATATGTATGTATTTGTTGTTGCTAGCTGTCAGCGAATTGGTCCCTATCATAGTGATCTTTCACACAGTGAAATTAAATTATGTGTGGTTCTGTGCAAGCTCATGATGGATCACAGGTCATATATGTTGTTGTTCTGTGCCATCGAGTCGCTTGCAACTCGTAGCAACCCTATGTACAACAGCCCTAAACTCTGCTCTGTCCTGTGCCAATCTCACTGTCTCCAGCACACCCAACCCAATTACCCCAGTCACAGAGTCAATCCACCTCATAGAAGGCCTTCCCCTCCTGCGCCTGCCCTCCACCCTCCCAAGCATGACGCCCTTCTCCAAGGACCAGTCTCTCCTTACAATATGACCAAAGTATGTCAGAATAAGCCTCAGAATCTTTGCCTCCAAGGAGCCGCCTGGTTTAAACCTCTCAAAGATGAATCTGTTTGTTTTCCTCGCAGTCCATGGTACCCTCAATACTCTTCTCCAACACCAAAGCTCAAAGGCATCAATTTTCCTTCTATCTTCCCTAGTCATTGTCCAATGCTCTGATGCATAACAAGTGATTGCAAAGACCATGGCCTGTATCAGATGCACCTTAGTCTCCAGAGAGACAACGTTGATCTTCAGTACTTTAGAGAAGTCCCTAACAGCAGATTTTCCTATCACAACACGTCTTTTAATTTCCTGGCTGCTGGTGCCAAGAATGTTGACTGTGGAGCAAATCAGAATAAAGTTGTTAACAATCTCAATCTCTTTATCATCCATCCTGATGCTGCCAATTGGTTCAGTGGTGAGAATCTTTGTCTTCTTGACATTGAACCTCAATCCATTTTGACGGCTGCAGTCCTTGGCCCTCTGCAGCAAGTGCTTCAGGTCCTTTCAGTTTCAGCAAGCAGGGTTGTGTCATCTTCATAATGCAGATTCTATACTTTTTCAACCTGTATGCAGAACAGATCATTTGGGAGGCTGGGCTCTATGAGGAGAAATGCAGCATCAGGATTGGTGGAAGATTTCTCAACAATCTGCGTTACAGCCTTTGAGAAATATGATACAGATTCAAGGCTCGATGGTAATGAGAGGTATTTTTGTTGCTTGTTTTTCCTTTGGGACAGAGTATAACTGCCCTATTGAGTTTTCATGGCTATAATCTCTGAAAAAGCAGGCTGCCACATTTTCCTCCTGCAGAGAGGAGGATGGGTTAGGTTAGAGTCACTAAGCTTTCATAAGCATCATCAGGGTTCTTTGTCCAATCCATAAGTTATTCAATACAAAAATATATATCAGTATATAAACTCCATTAGGAGTTATGATTTGTTTCACTGCTGCACCTGGAGCACCTAGAATAGTGTCTACCACAAAAAAAAAAGAAGCTCCATACAAAATAATGTCCTGAATAAATGTGGCACTATTTGCATGTTATTGGTGATAATTAGTTTTATAATCCAGCAATTTAGTGGATTTACCCTTGCTGAAGCAATAGCCCACTGAACTGGACAGATGGTTGGGGTACATGCCAGGACATGCCCTCCTGCAGGCATTTTCTGACCCACAAATGCATGCTTTGAATGAATATGATTCTGCTTAGGACAACCATACATTTGTAATCCAAACAAAAATGCACTAGAGACTGCAATGTGTGCTATTGTTGACACCAGAATAGCAGGTCTAATCTGAACTGTCTGAGATGGACCAGATCAAAGTAGGGCAAACATTGACATGGTTGTGAGGTTCCACGGAGTCAGCACCAACTCATAGTTGAAACCCTGCACAATTCTGTATCATCCCCACATTTTTTACTGTACTCAAATCCACAGTGGCAGCCACTGCGCCAACCAAGGTCTTGACCATCATGTTATGAAAAAACAGAAGGCCACTCTCACTCAGTACCCTCACTATAACTAATTGCACTAAAGATCATCAGTATTCTTAAAAGGGAGGGATGAATCTCAATGCACCGGAAGGAGCTTGACACAAGTACTATAATTCTTTTGCTGGAGTATTTGTAATCCAAAACAGCACAAGAGTTAAGTAATGGTAAGAGTAATTAAAGAAGACAAAACAAAGACTAGCTGAATCACCCTAATAGCAGAGTCCTCCTGCAGAGGGCACACAGATGCTTGATCTCTGCAGCTGTCACTGTATCTAGAGGCCCTGTGTTGCTTTATTGCCAGGCTTGTCCAGATTTTCCCCATGACTTCAGTTCTCTGGTGACTATAATTCCTTTTGGTTCTTGCTTTCTTCCCTACAAATCCAGATAATAACATTTTCATCACTGGATAGCCACCAGGTATATTTCCTTTTCTTACAACCTGAAAAAGTCTAATTCACACCTGTACAAATAACACCTATTGTAGTTTCTTCAGCATTTATTGACTGCTCTTTAATGTTTACTCTTGTCTGAGATCAGCTCATCACCATGTTTAACCTACTATACAGATTCTTTCCAACTTCCAGTCTACTACAAAGTCTGGATCTGTTGGTGAATTCACTGAGAAGTAACTCAGCAGTTTTATCTGTCCTATAATTCAACTATATGTTAAATGATCATTGGACTTTGGTTAGGAGTCTTACCAATATTTAAATATTATCTCTATGAGGGGAAAAAAATTAAAATTCCAGTCAACAGTGCCACGGCATTATTTTAGAAACTAAAATTTAAGAGAGATGGTTTGATAACAATAAGCACATTTATATGGGGACAACAGAGCAGAATATTTGAAAGTTAAGCTTTCACAAAAAACAGAGCTAAATGGGAATCATAAATATCAGTGGTTTAGAGCTGTATTCTGAGTCATCAAAATAGTTTTATTATAGTTGAAAAATAATTTAAAACCAAATGAACTATAGTAATATCAGTTGTGTTGGAAAGAAAATTTGTATGTGTCAGGGAAAAGGAGTATTTAGGGGACAACAGGATTGTGTGTGTGCAGTCCTTCCAGAAGAGAAGGGAAGAGGGGTCTGGAGAAGGCACAGGGGCTCCAGATCTTGAAGAATTGGTAATGGA
The DNA here is from genome assembly GCF_000299155.1 of Elephantulus edwardii. Taxonomy (NCBI): domain Eukaryota; kingdom Metazoa; phylum Chordata; class Mammalia; order Macroscelidea; family Macroscelididae; genus Elephantulus; species Elephantulus edwardii. Next base: position 16,478,446 of record NW_006399770.1, read on the forward strand.
GGGGCACAGTTTCTTCATAACTCTAGATTTCTAACAATAATAGCTGGACTGATTCATTGTCCCTGAACGTCAAGAGCCCATGTACTGGGGAAGCCTCAAAGAGTACGTCACTTTTCCCTAGTTGTTCTACCAATAGTTAACATAGAAAGAATAAATTGTATAAATGATTCCTGAAGCTTGTAATTACTTCAATAGAAGAAAAATATAAATAAATGAAACGCATTTTCATGTACATGTCAGTTAAATCCCCCCTTTTCTTGCAAATAAAATACAATTAATTTTCCATCCTAGATGGATTTTTTGTTTGCTAGTTTGTTTTACAAAGTCCAATAGTGGAAAGACAGATCAAGTTCAGTAGGAGGCAAAGGTCAGTACTAGGTGGAATTCAGCCTTAATAGAGTTCTAAACTGGAATTTCCATAGGAAAACATCCCAAGTTACTAACACAGTGACCTATCCTTCACCATTTGGTGTATAAACAGAATCTCTGTTGAGAAGAATTTAAGTCTAACTCAGCATTATATGCGTGCAGATGACTAGAAAGTTTGCTGATAAGCCATTTGTCAAAACAGGTCACATGATTTAATCACCTTTCCTTTTTAAACTCAGCAGACTTTATTGTGTAGTAAAGTCACAAGTGAAGTTTTCGAACCTGTTTTGTAATAGTTTGGGATGAACTTTCACACTTTTCTCCTCAGAATAAGCAATAAAATATGAGTTTTCCTACTCTGTAATTTTCTTTGCAGCCCTAACTAAAAGCACATCCATTAATCCTAAAGCCGTTTTCACTAATCTGCCATTTTCATGTGCTTATTTAGAAAAACAAAAAGGTCATTTACTCCTAGAAATTTTTGGTTAAATCTGTTTGAGATTCATGCTTATTTCAGCTGAATAGTTTAAACAGACACAAAACTATAAAGATATCTTAAATGCTTCCTTTTATAAATAGTTGCAACCCAATTCAGCAAGATGTGCAATTTAAAAGTTAGAGGGCAGCAATTAGAAAAATTACACCCATTATGGTAAGGATGGACTCAAAGTATTTTAAAATCCTACAGCTTTACTTATAATTTAAAGAGGATTCTTATAATTCAGTTACAACATTGCCTAATGCTCTAATTAGTTCCTTTGGTTCTTTAATTATTTTCTACTTTTACTTCCTTTTTAAAAATAGTTTCAAGAAATAATGGGATCAAGTAAAAATATCTTTTAAAATTAAGTTGAGTTTTTCTGAAAATTCTTGGTGTATTTTATAGTCTTTTGCCAAGTCTGTTTCTTAGCATATGTGTGACATAATAGACAGCATATTTCTATGTATAATGCCTGTTAAAAATAAACATTTAAAATTCATTTAAAAATAATTTAATATTAGACCTTAGCCAAAATATTGTTTATTGACTGCCATCAAGTCGAGCGTGACTCACAGCACCTCTGTGAACAAAAGGCCTAAAGCCTTTCATATAGTTTCCGGAGGCATGTTGTTTAGGAAGTGTGTGTGTGTGTGTGTGTGTAATTTCAATTCATTGCCTTCAGTCAGCAACAACTCTAGTGCATGTAAATTACTTATCTTGGGGTTGACAATGCAACTTCTTACCACTAAGATAGCAGAGCTCCCTAAAGTAAATGTAAATGTATAATCATTAATAATATGGCATCAGGATTGCAAGAAGACTCATCTATAACCTGCGTCATGCCGATGATACAACTTTGCTTGCTGAAAGTAAGCAAGACTTTAAATATTTGCTGCAGAAATTTAAAAGTATAGCTATCTATATGAATTAGATCTCAACATCAAGAAGACAAAAATCACCACTGGACGGATAAGCATCATAATGATAGATGAAGAAAACAATGAAATTGCCAATAATCTCATCTTACTTGGACCCACAACCAACACACTTGGTATCAATTGTCAAGAAATCCAGAACCATGTTGTATTGGGCAAGTTAGGATCTGAGAC
>NW_006399770.1:16481524-16496664 GCF_000299155.1 Elephantulus edwardii
GAAGGCCCTCTATGAGGTGGATTGATTCAGTGACTGGGATAATTGGGATGGGAGTGTCAGAGACAGTGTGATTGGTACAGGACAGAGCAGAGTTTAGGGCTGTTGTACATAAGGTCGCTATGAGTCACAAGGGACTGGACGGCACATAACAATAACAACAACAATCTTCTTTATCAGATAACACTCATTCTCCTAGAAGTCAGTTAGCTTCCTTAACATCAGGCTTTTGGACAAGGACATTCAGTCTCAACACCACCACCATATCAGATCTAGAAGAGACCTATCTGGACCTTGGAAATTATCACACTGTAACAGCAGTGTAAACAAAGACACTAAGTCACAAAACTTAGCAGAAGCTCAGTGGCAAGGAGTTTCCCTCAGTATTGCCTTAGGCAAAAATCTTTCCCTGAAGCAGATACATGGGATTTGGACTTAATATCTTCTTAAATACACGGCAGACAACAGCCTAAGAGACCAGTAGCAGTGTGTGTGTGTGTGTGTGTGTGTGTGTGTGTGTGTGTGTGTGTGTGTGTGTTGCAAGCCATCACAGAAGTAACTTGTGGGCTAAGCTATGGTACTGAGAGATGGGTAGTGAAGAGAGGGTTTGGCTAGGTAGGCAGGAGTGCATGGAGTGGTGATGTAGCAGAGAAAGGGAAGAGGAAAGACACATGTATTTGGGTTGAGGGGCAATGAATGTATTTGTTATTTCTGTAAGAGAAGCATCTTGGTAAAATGCTTGTCTGTCAGACATTGTGTTAGGTATTAGAGAAATGAGACCGATTGGCATGGGACATTTTGAATCAGACGATCATATGATCTACTAAGCTGGAGATGAAAAGGTGATAAAAACGGGGGTCACTTTCATAGTTCAAAAGGCCATTTATAGATCTATCTTGAAATACTATATTGTGAATTAGAGGATAATATCATACACATACAAGGAAGGCCTGTTATATACCACTATTGTTCAAATTTATGAACCAACAACCAGAGAAAAAGAGGAGGAAATAGATGATTTCTACTAACTGTTGCAGCCAAAAATAGATTGAACATGTAACCAAGATCCAGTAATAATAATAGGTGACTAGAATGCAAATGTTGGGAACCAGGAAGAAGGATCAATAGTCAGAAAATATGAACTTGGTGACAGAAATGAGGCTGGGATAGAATGATATAATTATGTACAATTAATGATTTATTTATAGCAGATACCTCTCATGAGAAACATAAATGCAGGCTATACACATGGATTTTACTTGATGGGGTTCACAACAATCAAATCTATTACATCTGTAGAAGGAATTATAGAAGGTCAATATCAGTAGCAAGGCCAGGTGCTGATTTTTGAACAGACCATTAACTACTCATATGCAAGTTCAAATTAAAGCTAAAGAATGTTAAATCATATCCACAAGAATCAAACTTTCATCTTGAGTCTATCCCCTCTGAATTTATAAACCAACTCAGGAATAGGTTTGAGGCCTTGAACACTAATGAAAGAAAACCAGATGGGTTGTGGGAAGTTATCAGGAATATAGACCAGGAAGAATGCAAAAGGTCATTATGAAAAAGGAAGAAGAATAAAAGAACAAAATAGATGTCAGAACAGACTCTGAGTATTATCCACTGCTCCAAAGCAAAGGAAAGAAATCAAGAAGTTAAGGAGCTGAATAGAAGAATTCAAAGGGCAGCTTGGGAAAGCAAGGCAAAATATAATGAAATGTGCAAGAAGCTGTAGTTGAAAATTCAAAACGACTCAACTTGCTTGGCGTTTTTTAAACCGAGGTACTAAAGAACAAAATCTGCTGCAAGTTGCACTGATTAAGGATGCTAAGGACAGACTATTAAATGACTCAGAAAGTATGAAAAGAAGATGGAAGTAGTATACAATCATTATACTAAATAAAAGTGGCTGACACAGAAGGATTTCAAGAAACGATATATGATCAAGAGGCAATAGTGATGAAGGAGGAAGTGTAGGTTGCTCTGAAGGACTTGGCAAAATATAAAGCCCCAGGAATTGATGGGATACCAACTGACATACTTTAACAAACATATGCTGTCCTGGATGTGCTCACCAGTTTGTACCAAGAAATGTGGAGGATAGCTACCTGGCCAACTGACTGGAAGAGATCCATAATTGATTCCAATTCCAAAAGAAGGTGAACTGACAGAATGTGGAAATTATCAAACAATACCACTAATATCACACATTAGCAAAACTCTGCTGAAGATTATCCAGAAACAACTGAAACAATACATTGACAGACAAGTACCAGAAATGCAAGCTGGGTTTAGAAGAGATTGTGGCACTAGAGACATTGCCAGTGTTAGATGGATCTTGGCAGAAAGCAAAGAGTACTAGAGGAATGTCTGTTTCATTGACAACTCAAAGGCATTTAACTGTGCGTACCACAACTAATTGTGGCTAACCTTTAGGAAAGTCAGAATCCCAGAACACTTGATTGTTCTTATACATGATTCAAAATCAGGAAAGGAGTGTCAGTGATGCATTCTCTCTCCATACTTTTTCAATATATATGCAGAACAGATCATTTGGGAAGCAGGGCTTTATAAGGTAGAATGTGGCATCAGGATTGGAGGGAGATTCAGCAAACTATGTTATGCAGGTTGACACAAGCTAGTTTGTTGAAACTGAAGAAAACCTGAAGAGCTTGCTACAGAAGGTCAAGGACTGTAGTTTTCAATAAAGATTGAAGTTCAATATCAGCACAAAGATTCTCACCACTGGGCCAATTGGCAGCACCATGAAAGATAAAGAGATTGAAGCTGTTAACAATTACAGCTTACTCAGTTTCACAATCAACATTCTTAACATCAGCAGTCAGGAAGTCAAAAGACAAATTTCATTGGGAAAATTTGCTGTCAGAGACATCTCCAGAGTACAGAAAAGCAATGATGTCAGTCTAGAGAACTAAATTGTGCCTAATCCAGGCCATATGCTTCAGAGAGCTGGACAGTGTCTAAGGATGACAGAAGAATCAATGTCTTCAAATTATGATGCTGGAGAGAAATCTTGAACATACTATGGACTGCCAAGAAAACAAATAGGTCTGTCTTAGAGAAGGTGAAACCAAGTTTCTCCTTGGAGGCTGGGATTTTGAAGCTCTGTCTCATATACTTTGGGCACGTGGCAAAGAGACACCAGTCCTTGGAGAGGAACATCATACTTGGAAGGGTGGAGAGACAGCCCAGGAGAGGAAGACCCTCGACAAAATGGATTGATACAGGATCTGGTCAATGCGAGTTGGTGTGTCAGAATTAGTGAGACTGGTCCAGGACAGGGCAGGCTTTGGAGCTGCTGTACATAAGCTCAAAGGTGACTCAACAGCACATAACAACAACTCTCAAGGACCTCTCCAAATTACTAATGAGCAATAATGCCAGTTTTAAGATTAAGTCCCGATTCATGCCAGGATCTTTCAAACATTTGATATGCAAAACTGGACAATGATTAGGGATGACACAAGAGGAATTGGGGCTTTTAAGTTGTGTTGTAAGGAAGAGTACAGAATATCCCATGAACTGTCAAAAGACCAAACAGATATGGCTTGGAAACTACAGCCAGAGTTCTCCTGAGGGGCAAGGATGGCAAAATATCATCTCACGTACTTTGGGTAGGTTGAGAGGCAAAACTATTCCTTGGAAGGGGATATTATGCTTCTAAAAGTGAGATTCAGAGAAAGAGGGGGTGACATTTTCCCCCTACTAGTTTATTTACAAATTTGAATGCAAATTTGAGCAAATTCTTTCAATTTTTCTCACCGCCCCACCCATCAAATTGTACAACCCAAAGATTAACCCCTCTTCTACCCCTGCTCATCCACATCCCTCTGCTTCCAGACTCTCCTACCTCTCCTGGATCCTTATATTCATTCTACAATAATGGTTTTATACAAAATTTACCTTTGTGGGACTGACATAGTTCACTCAACATAATGACTGTAACAATAGGCTCAGGTGTGTCAGAGATGATGAGGATGGCACGGGATAGGTAAGATAGAATTCAAACCTGTTGTTGATGGGGTAATATGAGTCATACTCAATGGTACCTCACAACAACAATTCTTTTTTTTTTTCCTTTTTTAGCAGCAATTCCTTTCAACCATTTTAATGAAGGTTTAGGTTTGCTATTTGTGTTTAATGTTTTTTACTGTTGCTCTAAGTCCTCAATATTTATGGTAATTTTGTTAAATATTAATGTTTTTAAGTCTTTATTTTTTGATACTTAAATTACCTTTGCTAATATTTTATGGGTAAAACCTAATGCAAAGTAGATAAATGCAAATAATTTTTCCTGTGTTAATAAACAAAACCAAATAGCTTAATAGCATATATAAATGTAAATGTTTTAAGTTTTAAAAATTTGAAGAATATTGGTTTTGTTCTAGGGTACTTCTTTGCAGCTAATTATCATTAATGTAGACAGAGTTTACTGTTAAATGTTGCAGAATGAAACATTTTCTACCTATTATGTAATCAGGAGTCTGCAAATTTCAAAACAATGTCATTTTTTATTAGTATTTCTCATAATCATAATCCACAAGATCAAGACCCCTTAGTCTTTTAAAATTGTTCTAACTGCCCCCAGCATGACTGTTTACAACCATACATTTTGATGAATATCAGAAAAAGAAATAAAAATATTTGCTGGAGAAAACTGACCACCTGAAGAAACAGCTGCAGCCCTTTGGACAGAACAGGAAGCTTTACAGTTGAGTCCCTATATAGGTGCCAGCTTGGTTTGAACTATCGACTTTTAGGTTAGCAGACCTTTTCAAACCTTTTGAGCTACTCAGACTTTGTATAAAAATAATGTTTATCTAGTGCTTTTCATGATATCATTTTTCTGAGTGTTTTATACATTGCTAATTTTCTACCTTAATCTTCACCACAGGCCTATAAGTTTCATGCTGTTTTCTTCTTCATTCTTCAGGTGAAGAAATTGAAACAGCAGATACACATAGCTGATAAGTGGTAGGCTGCTTGGTTGTCCTGACCTCAGAGTGGTCACCTGAAACTCTGCACTACACTTTCTCTCCAGGATCTCTAACTGTGTCTCTGAAGACTTTTGGAGTAGATAGTGATTATTTGTGGATATTTTGCTTTCAATCAGCAAAATTTGTAATATAGGCTCTAGGCTGTACTAACTAGCACACTATCTCTATTTCTTTTTATGGACAGTAATCCAGAGCTCTTATATTGCTATCTAGTATTGACCCTGGGAGCTCTGGTGGCCTAGTGGCAAAGAGCGGCACTGCAATCTCAAAGGCATGTTTTGAGGCCACTAGCTGCTCCGTGGGAGAAAGAGCAGTCTCCTGTGCGATCAACTTATTCTGAAAACCTGCCAAGGACCAGATGTGGGTCGGTTCCAACTTGACAGTACACAACAACAACAGTTTTAGTTGAAATTTTTGGCATATAAACATCAATGAAGTTAGTTGTTGTTGTTGTTATGTGCCGTCGAGTCGTTTGCGATTCATAGCGACCCTATGTACAACAGCCCTAAACCGTGCTCTATCCTGTGCCAATGGCATTGCCTCTGACACACCCATCCCGTTTACCCCAGTCACTGAATCAATCCACCTCATAGAGGGTCTTTCCCTCCTGCGCTGTCCCTCTCTAAAAACCTGTCTCTCCTGGCAACATGTCCAAAGTATGTCAGACGAAGCCCCAGAATCCTTGCCTCCAAGGAGCAGCCTGGCTTAACCCTCTCTAGGATGAATCTGTTTGTTTTGTTGGCAGTCCATGCCACATTCAATACTCTTCTCTAGCACCACAGCTCAAAGGCGTCAATTCTCCTTCTATCCTCCTTCTATCCTCGTTAGTCATTGTCCAACTCTCTGATGCTTAACAAGTGATTGCAAAAACTATGGCCTGTATCAGGCAGACCTTAGTCTCCAGAGAGGCACCGTTGCTCTTGAGTACTTTGGAGAGGTCCCTAACCGCAGACTTTCCCATTGCAATACGTTTTTTTATTTCCTGGCTACTGATACCAAGAGTGTTGACTGTGGAGCTGAGCACACTGAAGCTGTGAACAATCTCAATTTCTTCGCCATCCATCCTGATGCTACCGATTGGTCCAGTGGTGAGAATTTTTGTCTTCTTGACATTGAGCCTCAGTCCATATTGAAGGCTGCAGTCCTTGACCCTCTGCAGTAAGTGCAAGAGGTCCTCCTCAGTTTCAGAGAGCAAGGTTGTGTCATCTGCGTAACGCAGATTGTTGGTAGATCGTCCACCAATCCTAAAAACACACCTTTAAAAGTTTGTTTTCAGTCCATTTTAGTTTAAGGTAAGAAATTATACCCTTTAATCCTTTAATCCAATTGTGATTTAAAGATAGTAGGTAGAGCTGTGGAAGCAGAAGTGGCATTCATTGCCACTGTATTCCACATGCAAACAACATGCCTCTGGAAACTCTATGAACTTTCATAAATGATGATAGTTATAGAAAGGATTCAGGTCTTTTGTTCATAGGGTCGCTTTGAGTCATTCTTGACTTAATACAATCAACAACAACAGTAATTAAGAGTAAACTATTCAGTAATAAAAAATACAGTATTGATAGCTAGAGGTGTATCAATTATGTGTTTTGACTAAATACTGTTCAAGATAAATTTGAAATTCATAGAAAGTTGATTAATACTATAATTTTGTCATTGCAATTTTTACTAGACTTCTTTGTAAAGCTTGGAATGAAAATCCAAGTTTTATACATTTGTAATACTATTAGTTGTAGATATTTTTTTGCTAAGAAGTGGTATAGCACTGGTCTGTCCATTTGCTGTACAGAGGTATCTCGTGATTGTTGTGATGCTAAACACTGTGGCATTGATGTGTCAAGTGTATTAATGCTTACCCATGGTGGACAGCATTTGGTGGAGCTCCCTGACTAAAACTAGCTTGGAAGCAGGAGTGGTATCTACTTCCGAAATTTCTTGCCTCTAAAAACTCTATGAACGTGGAAAAATGACAAAATTTATACAAGTTCAGGTTTTCTGTTCGTAGGGTCACTATGAGTCATCTACGACTCAATGGTACTTAACAACAACAACAACAACATAGAGAGAGCTTGCTCCATTGGCCTAGTGGCTAGAAAGTTACTCTACCAAGACAAACGTGGGTGATTTTAATCTGCAGCCCTCAGGTCTGATTTTAATTATTTTTGTTCAAATATTCCTCTAAGTGGTATAACATTGGTCTGTCCATTTGCTGTACAGAGGTAACTTGTGTTTGTTGTGATGCTAAACACTGTGACACTGATATGTCAAGTGCCATAATTGTTACTCATGGTAAACAGTATTTGGTGGAACTCCCTGATTAAAACAAGCTTGGAAGTAAGAGTGGCATCACTTCTAAAATAGCATGCTTCCGGAAAATCTATGAACCTGGAGAAATAAAGAAAGTTATACAAGTATTCAGGTCTTTCATTAACAGGTTCACTATGAGTAGTCTACTTCTTGATGGCACTTAACAACAACAACAACAAGAAGATGAGGTCATCTATCTTAGAAGTTATTGGTATATGCCAGAATTCCAGCCTGGGTTTAGAAGGGGTCGTGGTACTAGGGATATTGTAGCTAATGTTAGATGGATCTTAGCTGAAAGCAAGGAATACCAGAGGAATTTATATCTGTGTTTCATTGATTATGGAAGGTGTTTGACTGTGTGGATAATACAAACTGTGGCTGACTCTGAGAAGAATGGGAATCCCAGAACACTTGATCGTGCTGATGAGAAACCTATACTTGAACCAAGAGGCAATCATCAGAACAGAGCAAGGAAACACTGCATGCTTCAAAATTGGGAAGGGCATACGCCAGAGATGTGTCCTGTCTCCATACCTTTTCAACCTGTATGCAGAACATATTATCCGGGAGGCTGGGCTCTATGAGGAGAAATTTGGGGTCAAGATTCCTGGAAGATCTATCAACAATCTGTGTTATGCAGATGAAGCAACCCAGCTTGCTGAAACTGAGGAGGACCTGAAGCGCCTGCTGCAGAGTGTCAAGAACTGCAGGCTCCAATGTGGATTGAGGCTCAATGTCAAGAAGACAAAGATTCTCACCACTGGACCAATTGGCAGCATCAGGATGGATGGTGAAGAGATTGAGATTGTTCACAGCTTTAGTTTACTTGGCTCCACAGTCAACACTCTTGGCACAGTAGCCAGGAAATTAAAGGACGTATTGCGATGAGAAAGTCTGCTGTTAGGGACCTCTCCAAAATACTGAAGAGCAATGGTGTCCCCCTGGAGACTAAGGTGTGTCTGATACAGGCCATGGTCTTTGCTATCACTTGTTATGTATCAGAGAGTTGGACAATGACTAAGGAGGATAGGAGGAGAATTGATGCCTTTGAGCTGTGGTGCTGGAGAAGAGTATTGAATGTACCATGGACTGCCAAGAAATAAACAGATTTGTCCTGGAAAGGGTTAAACCAGGTAGCTCCTTGGAGACAAGGATTCTGAGGCTCCTTCTAGCATACTTTGGACATGTGGTGAGGAGGGACCAGTCCTTGGAGAGGGACATTATGCTTGAAAGGGTGGAGGGACAGCACAGGAGGGGAAAGCCCTCTGAGGTGGATTGATTCACTGTCTGGGGCAATCAGGATGAGAGTGTCAGAGACAGTGCAATTGGCACTGGACAGAGCAGAGTTTAGGGCTGTTGTACATAGGGTTGCTATGAGTCTCAAGCAACTCGATGGCACATAAAAACAACAACAGGCAATATGTACAGTTTACAATATCATATATTCAACTGAGATCAGCGACCTCCTGATTTGGGAAAACTTCTGTGTCAGAGTGTTGGCACTTAGTTTTAGGCTTCATTCTTTCATTTTAGTGGAGTTCTACTAGGACAATATGTAGGGAGTGGCCCTGCTGTCCCAAAGGTGGCACCTCTCTGATGGATCAAATACACCGGTGACTCACAGCAGAAAGGTGAGCAATCTCATCTCCTCCTATGCAATTTAAAGCCTCTGCAAACCTCCTGGAGGGTCAGTTTTGACTCAGTTTTGACTTGACAGCATAGAGTATGTGAGTGGATCTTTCATTTTACTCGAATACAGAAATGAGTCAACTCCTTTTTATTATCTATACTCTCAGGTTTAATATTATTGTTACTGTTGTCTGAGTGTTACAATCCTACAAACAGACACCTTATATGCATTGCAAGGGGATTATTTTATGAATATTTTCAGAAACAGGATTGCTGTTCCTTTCCATAATAATCAACTATTTTTAATCAACTATATTTGCAGGCATTAATTATTTTAACCTATGTTTTTGTTTTATATGTTTTTATGATACCAGTTTGTAAGGAATCTGCTAACTCAAAGTCTGTGCTCTCTAGTGGTTTGTATCGATGAGCTGCTCCATTGAACAAAAATAGGCAGTTTCCTCCCCTTATTATTTACAGCCTCAAAAACTTGATGACAGGACGCTATGAGTCAAAATGATTTCAACTTCAGTGAGTCACAGAAGCACATGACTATGTATATGAGAATATATTACTTTGATCCATAATATAATCATAAAAGAAGACCTATCCTAATGATGTCAGTTTAAAGAATAAGGTGCATCTAATTCAAGCCGTGACCTTTCTGATTACCTGCTAAGTATCTGAGAGCTGGACAATGAATAAGGATGACAAGGAAAGCCTTGGTACCTTTGAGTCGTGGTTTTGGAGAAGAGTTCTGGATTTTCCATCGACTTCTAAAAGAACAAAAATGTATGTCTTAGAGAATGTGCAACAAGAGTGCTCCTTGAAAGCAAGGATGGTGAAATTTTGTCTTTAGTCATGTTGTTGGGATAGACTTTTCCTTGGTAAGAGACATCATGCTTGTAAAGTTGAAGGGTGCATGAAAGAGAAGAAGACCTTGCAATGAGATGGAGTGACGCTATAGGGTCTATAGGAATGGGCTCAAGTATGTCAGAAATGTTAAAAATTATGCAGAACAGTATAGGGTGCAGATCTGTTATTCACAGGGACAATATGAGTTGCATTTTACTTGGTGGCACTTAAAAACAACAACCTCCTAATTAATCTTCATAATGTATTTATTGAGGCATAAATCTAAACAATCTACCTAATATCAAATATTGAAAACAAAATGACATTCAGTTACACCCTGACTCTGTAGAAAGCATAAACGAGGCTTTGATGTCACATTGGTCCTTATTTTGTGAAGCAAATATGAGAATGTCACATCTGAAATTTTAATTCTTGCTCACTCAGAAGACAAAGAGATTTGTATAGCATCTCTTAAATTTTTCTTAAGACCAAAAGATAATGAAACTCCATTTACCACTGCTGATAAGGTTAAACCTTTCTCCAAAAATTTTCTTTTAAAACTAATGGTCTGAAGTTTAAAGATTTGTATTAATCATTGCATTTACATAAGAATTATGAATTCTGATTCTCTGATTCAAGTTGAATGTTGTGAGATCTTACCTGTCTGGATTTTCATGATTATCTTGCAATGAATTAAAAAAGTTTGTGTGTCAAACCCAGTTTTCGTAGTATTGATTTTCTAAGGTATAAAATTCTACACCACTACAGTGAGAAACATTTACCCTTAGACCATGACCTAGAAAGGTAGCCATGTTATTGTTATAATGTACTATTGAGTCAACTATGACTCAGAGCAACTCTATGAAAAATGACTCTGAACATCCCTAAGCCATGTTATCAATAATATTACATGATATTTTGTAATACATCACAGTAAATATTATTATTCAGTCAGATTCAGTATATTTCTAGATAGTTGACTTGATTGGCACAACTTAAGACTATTTCTGATATTTCTATTCCAAGATGAATGTTATTGTGTGCTATTAAGTTGATTTCAATTAATGTTATTATGTGTCATTGAGTTGGAACCAATTCATAGCTGACCTTCCAGCAGGTCTGCAGAGTCTGTAACTTGTGTGGGAGAAACTTTCCTAGCTTCTGCCTCAGAGTAGATCATGCATTTGAAACATCAGTTTTTGGATTGGCAATACAACTCCTTACTCACTAGGCCTACAGGGCTTCCTTTTAACTCAAAGAAAATATATATTATCAGGAATAAAAGAGACTCAATATATGCAAAAAAAGAGTATTATGCTGCATGGAAATCACACAAGTTACAGAGAACTTGTGAGAGTTTACTAGAACTGACTGAAGATATACTCCCATAATTCCTATGAGTCAGAACGTACTTAATGGTAACTAAAATAAGTTATTTGTCATAATAACTCAGCTGTTGCTTATTAACATTGATTTATGAAAGCAAAACAATTATTTTTACTGGTGCCTTCTACATGTCTGTGACTAAGAGAAGTCTGAATTTTAAAACTTGAATATTGATATGATATTGATTAAAACCTAGATGATAATTTATAATACAAGAATGGATTATGAATGATGGTTTTGGTAATATATGAAAGAGTACACATATTTTATTAGAGTTAACTTTTTATTTTAATTATGATTTGAACAAAAGTTTACAGTTTAAAAGTTAGATTTTAATTCATTCACTATCATGCATTTTACCCCCTCACTTCCCCATCCCTCAGTTCACTTTTGTTTTTAAATATTCTTTTATTTTTGCACAATTACCTCCCTAATCCCTCCCCATCCTCTCTTCAATATACCTTTTAGTCTGGGCTGTTGTCATACATATAATAATTAATCATATATTTCTTTTAAACAGTTCTTTCCTTCATCTGTCCAATGCAGTATTCATTATTTGTCCTCTCTCTCCTTAATTTCCCTCCAACCAGCATGTAAATCTTGTTTAATAACAGTGGTGTTATGAAGTATCTGTCCTTTTGTGACTGAGATATTTTACTCAACATAATATTCTTGAGGGTCATCTATGTTGTGTAATATTTTATGAGTTCCTTGTTTTTTTAGTGCTGCATAGTATTCCATTGTATGAATATATACCATATTTTTTCTATCCATTCACTTGTTGATGGATATTTGGGTTGCTTCCATCTCTTTGCTATTGTGAATAATGCAGCAGTAAACATAGGTGTGCATAAATCTGTCTGAGTGCCAGCTCTGATTTCTTTAGGGTTTTTCCTAGTAATGAAATTTCTGGGTCAAATGGCATTTCTATTTGACTAATACTTCAATTGATAGAATACTCCAGCACCTCAACAAGAAAAACGGTAAGCATACCCAATTGCAAAATGAGCACAGGATATGAATAGACCACAAAAAAAGACAGTCAGATGGCAAACAAACACATGATGAAATGTTCAATATCACCAGCTAGTTGAGTTATCGTCTCACCCCAGAACAATAGCAAAGTTCTGCAGAGCATTAAGCAACAAATGCTAGTGAGATTGTGGAGAGATTGGAACCCTCATTCACTGCTTGTGGGAGTATAAAATGGTGCAACCACTATGCAAGGCAGTATGGCATTTTCTCATAAAGTTAGAAATATTACAACAGTCTCGACCTTTCTTTCAGGCACAGTTTAGTTTATTCCACCTTCTTTCTCTATGCTGAAAGTCACAGGACAAGTAGTTTGAGAAGTACAGGGGTTACTTCCCAATTCCACTTGGAGGTAACAAATTGTCTAGAATATGTAGCTTCAGAAAGTTTCCAAAATGTTTTGTCTGAAAAAAAATAAATGCTTAGCAGTCTATAACAATCATTGCAACAGGATTTTTATAAAATGGTGGTAAAACTTTCCTGTTTTCAAATCATTGATGATGGTTGTTGAATAGACGATTTTTTCCATTCATAACTATTATTTTTTATGCATTCTTTCATTTATTGTGTTTCATATGATCATCCCCATATAATGTGGTTTGTTTGTTTGGTTTTTTTTCTCTTGGCAATTTTTCATAAAGCAAATAGATATTTTAATCTGTGCTCAGAAGATGTGACAAAATTTTTAGTGGGACTTTTTCTTGAAACATTTGGGAAAAAATACTTAAGCAACTAAAAACCGTACTAACACACAAAAAATTTACCATTCTTTAAATTTTTATGTTATTGATTGCTGTCAAGGTGACCATGCCTCATAGTGACCCTATAAACAAAAGACCTGAACTCTGTTCTATACTTAACATCATTTCTTTAGATTTACAGAGTTTATATAGAGTTTGCCCAGGCATCTGGTTTAGTAAGTGGAAGCCACTCTTGCTTCCAAACTTGAACCAATTTAGAAGCTTCTTCAAACACTGTTTATGATGGCCAACCATTATGGTATTTGACACTGTGGCACAGTGTTTAGCATCACAGCAACTCTAAGTTATTCAGTACTGCAAGTAGATGGATGGCTGCTGTACCACTTAAAGAATTCATTATGGAATTTTAAAGAAACATTCAACAAATGCTGTTGACTATGATAAACCCTCCAGAACCTCTTCCCTTAAGTCTTTGCCAGCTAAAATGGGCAAAAGTCCAGCCAGCTAATACCTGCTTGCAGAGGGGAAAAAAACCAAGAAACACAAACCAAACACAAATCAACACAAAGCAAAACTTATCTTATGTGATCCCCACCAAGACGTGAGAAACCAACTTCTAGAGTGGAATCACTGCACATGAGCTTCTAGGCCAGCCATTCCACTCTAGACATTTTTATGTAGTTGGGGTTTTTTTTAAGTTGTTGAATTACTCAATATTTGTGTTAACTGTTAACCTATTTAACTATTTGGAGTCTATTATTAATTATTTTATACATGAAATAGCAAGTTTCTAGTCTATTAATTATTGCAGCAATTCCTTCATATAAAAATATGACTGTATTAACTGTATATAAAAATTTAAAGCATGTTGGTTGGTTTCGTTAGGTGTCACTGCCCAATCCTGTGCCATAGTCACAATCACCGTTTTGCTTGAGCCCACTCTTGCAGTGATTTTTCAAAAGAATTTTTAATCCAAGTTAACATCCAGAATACTTATTTAAAAGTGAATGTGAAGAGTTTTTCAATTAATTAAAATATCATGCAAAATTTCATATTAGTGAGGTGGTTATGTGGATGAGTTCTGATAAAATCTATAGGATCTGAGTGTATAGATAAGAACACTGCACTGGAACAGATGAGTGGAGGAACTGTCAGAGAGGAATAATGTGTGATTAGAAATTATACATGTGACGACATTCTAGAAAAAGAGGTACATTGCAATGTAGACTTGGGGAGGGAGAGAAAAATGTGCAACAATGAATAAATAAAAGCCAGCCTCTCTGTAAACCTTCATTAAGGTAGTAATTAAAAAATTAAATATGTAAAAAATCTATAGGACTTGCAATTATGCATAGCAATAGCTTATGTTCTTTCTTTCTTTTTTCTTATTTACAAAGGGGATATTTCAATTTTGTTGTTCTTTCCAAAGAAGAAACCTGTGGCTTTGTTAATGTTTTCCATTTACTGTGATGGTTTTCTGATTTATTTTATTCTGTTCACTTTGGCTTTCTGTATACTCATCCTCCATGCTCAATTTCATAAGGTGTAATGTCAGGTAATTAATACTGCACATTTTTTTCTTTTCTAAAATAAATATTTTAAATGATATATTTCTGGAGCTGAATTAAGATTTCAATATTAATATGTTGGTAACATTTAATAATCTCTACAAATCCAGGGCTATTATAACAGTGACCTATTCAACTCTGATTTTGCACATTTCTTATATATATGTTAAACATGTAAAATTGGGGTTTTACACACACACACACACACACACAATCACACTCTGATGGCCTAGTGGCAAGAAGCTGCTCTGCAATCCCACAATCCTGATGGCATGTGATTCAAAGCCACCAGCTGTGCTGTGGGAGAAGGATGGGCAATCTCTTCCCATGTAGTTAACTGTCTATAAAAACCTGTTGAAAGGTATGCAGTGAGACAGTTCTGACTCTTTGATATACAATAAAAACAACAATATATATAAATACACACACACACACATCCTAACTTCCAGAGTTGTTTACATTTTTTAGATGGATTGATAATAATTTACACATGTATGCAGAGCAGATTATCCGAGAGGCTGGGTTCTTTGAGGAGAATTGTGACATCAGGATTGATGGAAGATCTATTAACAATCTGCGTCATGCAGATGACACAACCCTGCTTGCTGAAACTGAGGAGGACCTCATGCACTTGCTGC
>NW_006399770.1:16497074-16499452 GCF_000299155.1 Elephantulus edwardii
CCTTGGAGAGGGACATCATGCTTGGGAGGGTGGAGGGACAGTGTAGGAGGGGAAGACCTTCTATGAGATGGATTGATTTGGTGACTGGGGTAATCGGGATGGGTGTGTCAGAGGCAGTGCGGTTGACGCAGGATAGAGCAGGGTTTAGGGCTGTTGTGCATAGGGTCGCTATGAGTCACAAACGACTCGACGGCACATAACAACAGCATATATAAAGAAACTATTGTCTATTATATATACATATATAAAGAAATAAGATTATTATTTTATACATATACACATACATACACACAGGCAACTAACAATTGCAAATCTTATGGATCTGATTTAAAGGGAATAATACTTTGACCAATTTCCTTCACTAAGCTTCTACATGAGGAGGTAACTGGAAGTATACTGTTGTGTGTTCTCAAGTCGGAATTCACCCAGAGCTGACCCTCTGGTAGCTTTTCAGAGGCAATTATCACTTACAAGGAGCTTGCCCATTCTTCTCTTGAACTAGAAATTGTGTTTGTTAGGTGCCATCGAGTACAGAAAGACACATAGTGATCTTATGAGCAACGGATCTGAACCCTGTCCAATCCTGTGTCATCCTTATACTTCCTGACACATTACAACCCATTGTGGCAATCATCATGTCTATCCACCTGGTTGAAGGTCTTCCTCTCCTTTGCCAATCCCCTACCTTTTCGAGCATCATGTCCTTCTCAAAGGAATAACCACTTCTAGCAACATCCTTAAAGTGTGTGAAGTGAAGCCTCATTATACTTTTCTCCAAAGAGCACTCTGCACCCTCTCCAAGACATGTTCGTTATTTTGACCATCCATGGGATGTTTGGTGCTCTTCTCCAACATCACAGTGCAAAGGCATCAATTTTTCTTCTGTCATTCTCATTCATTGTTCAACTTTCAGATGCATAGCAAGTAATGGGAAAGACCATGGCCTGCATTGGATGCATTTTAGTCCTCAAACTGGCATCATTACTCCTCAATAATTTGAAGAGGTTCCTAATTGCAGATCTTCTCAGTGCAATATGTCTCTTGATTTCCTGACTGCTGGTAACATAGGCGTTAATTATGAATCCAAGTAATATGAAGTTGTTGACATTTTCAATCTTTTCTCCATCCATCATGATGTTACCTATAAGTTTAGCAGCAAAAATCTTTGTTTTCTTGACATTGAGATGCAATCCATGCAGAAGATTGCATTCCTTGATCTTCTACCACAAGTAAATTCTCCTTACTTTCGGCATTCAAGGTTGTGTCATCTGCATAATGTACATTATTGTTGAATCTCCCTCAGATCCTGATGCCACACCCATAATAGAGTCCAGACTCTTGGATAATTTTGCTCAGCATACAGAATGAATAGGTATGGAGAGAGAATATAACCCTGATGCACTCCCTTCTTAATTTTAAAGCATGTAGTATTCTTTTGTTCTATTCTCACAAAAGCCTTTTGGTCTAGGTATAGGTTTACCGTGAGCACAATTAAGTGCACTGCAATTCCCATTCTTCTCAATGTCAGCCACAACTTGTTATGATCTACATAATTAAATACCTTTGCATAGTCAATAAAGCATAAATAGACATTCCTCTGGTATTCTTTACTTTCAGTCAGGATCCATCTGACATCAGCAATGATATGCCTGGTGCCACAACCTTTTCTAAATCTTGCCTAAACTTCTGGAAGTTCCCTATCTTTGTACTATTCTAGCTGGTTTTGAATGATCTTTAGCAGTGTTTTGTGTGCATGTGATATTAATGATATTGCTCAATAGTCCCCACATTCTGTTAGGTCACCTTTCTTGGAAATGAGGACAAATATAGATTTCTTCCAATCCATTGGCTAGACAGCTGTCCTGCAAATATTCTGACATACTCTGGTAAGCACATCCAGGGCTGCATCTGTTAATTGAAACAATTGCTCTACCATTGATACCTGTGGCCTTATACTTTGCCAATGCCTTCAATGTAGTTTCCACTTCCTCCTTCATTATCATTGCCTGCTCATATGGTACTTCCTGAAATTTTTCAGTGTTATTCAGTTATTTTCATACAGTGATTCTATTTCCTCCATTTTCTTTTGGTACTTTCCAGGTCATTCAATGTATTGCTTATAGCATCTTTCAATATTGCAACTCAAGGCTTAAATTTGGTCTTCATTTCTCTTAGAGTGAGAAATTCAGGGTGAGTTCTCCCTTTTTATTCCTCAATTTTAGCTCTCTGCACATTCTGTTATCATACTTTGCTTTGTCTTTTTGAGCTACCCTTCAAAATTTTCTTTTCAGCTCCTTTACTTAGGCAAAATTTCCCTTTGTTTTGGCTTATCGATACTCCAGTGCAATTTTTTCTTTATTATCTTTTTTAAATTTTTT
>NW_006399770.1:16499552-16507747 GCF_000299155.1 Elephantulus edwardii
ACACAATACCCCCCCTGCACATCCCCCAGCCCCACCCCTAATCCAGTGCTATTTTTAAAGTCTCTTCTTACAGCCTTTTTTTTTTCTTTATTCCCTTTGTAATGCCTTTTTGCTTTGTTCATGGACAATATCTTTGATTATTACCCTATAAATCATCTAGTCATTAGTGTTCAATGCTTCAAATCTATCTTTAAGATGATCTTGACATTCAGATGGAATATATTTAAATCGTATCTTGGTTCTCATGGAGTTATTTTTATTTTCTTCAGCCTCAGTTTGAACTTGCACATAAGTGATTGATCATCTGACCCACAGTCCTCCCTGGCCTAGTTTTGACTGCTGATATTGAGCTTCACCAGTGATTTCTTCCACAGATGTAGTTAAGCTGATTCCTATGGAGCCCATCAGGTGAGTTCCATGTGTAGAGATGTCACACAATTTTATTGATACACTTTTATTTAGTGAACTAGAAGTATGTCAATTAAATTTTATTAGAATAGCATTAGTAATTGGTACCTTCATTGTAGTTTTCCAGCTCTGATGGCTTAGTGGTTAGGAGTTACTTTTCCAACACAAAGAAACATGGTTCAAATTCACCAACTGCTCCATGGAGGATAGATTTGTAGTCTACTGCTGTGCAATTTACTGCCTCTGAAAACCTGCTGGAGGGTAAACTTTGTGTTTGTTTCAAATTGGTGATTCATGACAACAATATTGCAACACAAGAATTGAAAATATAAAAATTGACATTGGAAACTCAGCAAAAATAGATGGAAAAGAAAGAATGTAGAGTAATAGTTAAATTTGTACATAAGTCTATTTTATTAACATTCTAAGAAAAAGAAGCCTTTTTATCCTTACACTCACCATAACTGTACTTATTTTTAAGTAAACGCCTTCCTTGAAAGTAGGCAGATACTAGGACAAAAGAGGGAAAAGAAAAGAAGATTTAGTTTAATGGCACAGTTCACCAGTTGGGCAGAAATCCCAAGGCATAAATTTAATAGATTCTCTGCACATAAGGTGCAGAGAAAAAGCCTAGAGGTGTGTAAAACAATAATTAGTCCCCAGAAAAGACTATGGCATGGAAGACTTATTCCTGAGGTGGTTGGCCTGCAGTTTTTCAGCTCCCATTCCAACTGCAGGACTATAGGAGACTCAAAAATAATCCTCCCCAAAAGTTTTCAGTCTGAAAATAATTTTAAAATCCCAAGTGCGAAATATATGATAGTGAAATATAGTTAGGCCTGGAAGCCAGCCATGATTTTGAGCACTTGACATAGGCTCCAGAATAAAGTAGTTTGGAGGTGGGGAAAAACCCACACACAATATTGTATATTATATAGTTCCTTGTTGATTTATTTGATATTTTCTTTAACTTTTTTGCTCATTTACATCTCATGTCTTCTTGTTTATTTACGTTTGTTTTACAATAGCTTGTCATGATGAGAGCCAGTCTCTGGTCTCAGGGATAATTTTAATTTTTTATTTTATAGGTTCACAAAGTACAAAAAAGACAATTGACAATAGTTTAGGACATAGCGAAATAGTCTCCTGAAATTCATGACTGATGCCAAAGAAGTTTGTACCTTTCTAATTATTTTGGGGATTTTTTGTTCAAAAATAAACTGAATGACTTAAATACAGGTTGCAAACTTTTGTAGAGCTCTAGATACCTGGAATAACCTCTAAATTCCAAGAACTCAAAGATGTTGCTTGAAAAGTACAACTCTGATGAGTGTGACTTTGTGACTTAACAGAGTATGATAGAAATTGGGTTTTTCATTTCCTGAAGGCAGAGCCGGCTTTATATATAGGCAGAGTAAGTAGCTGCTTCCATACTGGGATTTGAGTAGTATGAAAAAATCCTTTTCCTATTTCAGAAGTTGAAGTATGTATTTAATCTATCTGAATATTCATAATTACAGATGAAAAGAACATTATAGGCTTGCTTATCTAACTCTAAATTTCTAGAATAAGGAACAAAGATCTAAATAACTCAGTTTATTTGGACAACCTTTTTTTCTTCCTATATGACTCCTTATCCACCAGCAATTTATAAATTCATATGAAATAAATATGAAGGATTTTAAAAAAGGAAACAAAACTTATATTAACACGCGCAGTGGGTTACTTGGTATGGCTTTTGCGATCATTGTTTTTTTTCTCACTAGATGGCTGGTTAGGATTATGCAGATGTGAGGGTTTTGTTGCCACCAAGGGGACCAAATAGCTTATTAATAATACAAATAAGACATATGACAAACATTAAGGTGGTTATTGTTGTTGTTGTTGTTGTTGTTGTTGTTGCTGTTGCTAGCGCCATCCAGTTGGGACTGGATGGTTGAACCTCCAGCAGATTTTGAGGCAGTAAATATTAAGGGAGGAGATTGCCCATCCTTCCTTGGGGCAGCTGGTGGATTTGAACCACATACTTTTGTGTTATCACAAAACCTCCAGAAGCTATACTACAATGGTAAAGCCATGTGGTTCAGCTATGCATTGGTTCCAGAAGGCACACAACAGTAACAATAGGCCACCAGAGAGCTCTGTCAGGAAAGATTGCACAAATAAATTAAATGGAATAATAATGTGGAAATTGGTCAACTTTATCCTAGCAGGCTTAAGTTGAGTTAACTCTGAGATGAAAAATGAAGGTCTCTCTACTAACTATTAAGCAAAAAGAAAAAGAAGAAAAAAGTGCAGCATATCTTTGAGACCTGAGATCTCTATACTAACCAGAAATTGGGAACTATAATACAAAGGAGCCAGTGCAAGACGGTGAGACATTCAAGACTGTAGTAGAGCTCAATAGAAGAGGCAGAAAGAATCAGAGATCAGAGTGAGGCAAAACTACAGGCTACTACTCTAGGGAGTACAAAAGCTTGAGAAGTGCTTGCCTGCTTGAGTCCATTAAGGCACTTGGTAGGAGATCTAGGTCAGCTTGCTTAGAGCTAGAACCAAGTGCATTAGAGCCTAGGCTAACTGGCATTGTGAGTACAACACAAAATTGGGAAAGTTAAAAGAGCGTTGCGGTGTTTTTCAGAGTGAGGCAAAAGTTAAGGCTACGTGGCCAACGATCGGAAAGGCCTTTTAGTCACAAGGTATGCTGACTGAGGAAGTTGAGGGGTTTTTTTGAGGGGGTTTTGTGTAGTGTTTTGGTGGTAGTGGTTTGTATTTTGGTTTGTTTGTTTTTGTTATTTGTTTATTTTTTACTTTATTTGTAACCTGTTGTTTGCCTAACAAACCTCAATGCATGATCTTGAGAATTGCAACAGATTAGGGAACCTGGGAGAGTAGCAGTGAGTGCTATGGAAGGAACAGGTACTGATAGAATAGTTAGAAGGTGTGGAGTATAGGGATACGTTTGAACTTCCAGGGATTGTCTTTGTGTTGTTGGTTCTGTTGAGGGAGATTCTTCCCATTGTGAAGTTAGTGTTAAGTCTAAGGCTGCCCCTTTTACCCGCACGGCTTTACACACATGCATACTGTAACAACCTGTGTAAATGTTACTTGTATAACCTGAAAATATCTTTGGGCTTTTTAGTGATACATTTACAAGTGGAAATTGACTCATGTAACCACAGAAATCATAAAGGGGGAAATCACTTACTCCAGAAAAGTACAGTCAGCAGTCAATTTTAGTATTTTCATCTGACAGAAATATTTTCTTAGTCGGTAGCTTCACAAAAAAAGGTTGCTGTTGTTTTTGTTGTTATGTGCCATTGAGTCTCCTATAACTCATAGCGACCCTCTATGTACAATAGCTCTGCACCCTGCCCTCTTCTGAGTTAATGTCATTCTCTCCGACACACTGAGTCCCACTTCTCCAGTCACTGAGTCAATTGAACTCCTCCGGATCTTCCTTTGCTGCACTTCCCTCCACCCTTCCAAGCATGATGTCCCTCACGGACAGGGCCCTCCTAGACAAGTGACCAGCAT
Source organism: Elephantulus edwardii (assembly GCF_000299155.1). Taxonomy (NCBI): domain Eukaryota; kingdom Metazoa; phylum Chordata; class Mammalia; order Macroscelidea; family Macroscelididae; genus Elephantulus; species Elephantulus edwardii. The sequence goes on from NW_006399770.1 coordinate 16,503,495, forward strand.
ATGTGAGATGGATCTTCAAAATTTTTGTGATATAATGAACAAACTTCTTTTACAGAATTCTGAAAAGAGATTTAATTTTGAATTTCAGAGAGTCTTTTCCTATAATCACTTTCAGGTTTTGATGGTCACGCACCAAAGTGTAATTAAATGAAATGGATTTTCTTGGTGGCCAAGAAGATCATACCTTGGTCTTAACTGATTAATCTTGATGTAGAAAACACAATAGGATATATACTTAGTGGAGTTTAAAATGATTATCACAGGAATCAATAAAATATTAACAGTAGCCAGCATATTTGACAAGCTGTGACCTTCTCACATATTGATGTAGGTCAAATATTTTACTGAAAATGACCAATTTTAAAACCCACTTTAAAAATTGTTTGTGATGTGTATAAAAGAAAATAGGAATGCTATGGTGAAAGCATAAAGCTCCACAGAAAATCAAGGTGGATATTTTAAATGGTAAAAATTTAGAGATCAGGTTTTAAGATGAAACTAATGAAAAATCAGACATTGGGAAACCAATATGTTGCCACATATGTTTGAGAGTTTTGCATTTTCATTTAATGTCATAGAAGAAAAGCAGATGAAACCTTCCAGTAAATTATATTAAGAGTTTGAAAGCAATGTCAGGTCTTAAAAAGATAGACCTATACTCAATTCCTATTGAGATCTCTAACTATAATTTTTCTTCCCATTAGCAAGACAAAACAGAAAGAAAACTCACAACACTACATTCTACTCTTTCCCTTATTATATCCAAGATATGTAGTTTTTACGTCCTAGAACCAAATGTTTTATGTTTTGGATTTTTTTTTTTCTTGTTTCACTTTCAGAAGTAGCCAGCTCAATGACAATTGGGTATTTTATAGCCTGCAGGTCCTAATGCTGCACGATACAATTTATTTAACATCCCCATATATAATACACAAAAAATAAGTCTTACTAGTCCAGTCTCAAATAACTTCTCAAATCTGAATACTTTTCAGCATCTTTATCGCACTATTGAAGTCAACATCATCTCTCACGTTTACTATAAGAGCTCCCTAACTGATCTTTGAGTTGCAACTCTTGCCCTTATTCCCCAAACACCTAGGCTGTTCTACTACGTCTCTAGGAAAAATTCGTGAAGATCCATTTCTCAAAGTAGTAGGTCTGCAACTTCTCAGCTTCCACACTAACTGAAGGAGACAGGATATTTGAAAAAAAAAAACCAGTTTTATCTAACCTTTTTTAAAGTCTGCACAATTCTTACAATATTCTTAAATAAAATTACACTCCTTCTTTTTATATAACTGTTTTTAGAATTTCTAATGTCAAAAACTTAAGGTTTCCTTTACATCCCTCAACACTCTAAATGATGGAGAAAAACTGTTCCTTGTGCCTTCCTCTCTCATTCTGTGCCAGCTTTGCTGTCTTTCTTACTGACCATGTGCAGACTAAGAATATATGTACATGACTTCGCACTTGTAGATTTCTATTTCTGGTGCTCTCTTCTCTGATATGTCAGGCTCTGTTTCACCCTTTAGGTTCAAGTCACACTCTCAGCTTCTTAGAGAGATATCTCCAATAACCATACTTAATATTGTCAATAGCCTTCAATAATTATTATTCTTGTTACTCTTTCTCTCTTTCATTATTGTACTGTTAGAACTGACCCATTGCTGACCCTTTAACAGGTTTCTGAAGTAGTAAATTACGTGGGAGGAGACTGTCCATATTTATCCTTAGGGCAAACTTGTGGATTTGAACTAACACACAGGTATAGTCTTTGAGTTAGTAGCACAACTCCTTATGGACTACACCAACAAGGGTCTTCCTCTAATCTTAATTTGCTATTGTTAGGTGTTTACAAGTTGGTTCTAACTCACGTTATTGTTGTGTACAGTTGAGTCAGAATGGACCCACAGCTGACCCTCCAGTGGGTTTTCCAAGGCAGTTACTCTCACAGAAGGAGATTGCCCATCCTCCCACGGAGCAGCTGGTGGATTAGAATAGTATGCCTTTGGGATTGCAGTGCAGCTTCTTACAACTAGGTCACCAGAACTCCTTTCTCTAAATCATGTTGTTATACGTCATGGAGTCATCTTTGAGTTATAATGACCTTATGCACAATAGCTCTAAACTCTGTCCTACCCTGAACCAAGTGCTCTGTCTCTGACACACATGCTTTGACACACCAACCCTAGATACTGTGTCAATTCATCTCTACCAGGGTTTTCCTCTCCTGCATTGTTCCTCTACCCTTTGAAACATGCTGTCCTTAGAGGATTATTCCTTCCTGGCAACATCTCCAAAGGATGTGAGACGGAGCTTCAAAACCCTTGCCTCCAGTGAACAATTTTTTTTAGCCTTCTCCAGAACAGACCTCATTGTTCTTTTGGCAGTTCATGCCATGTTCAATACTCTTCTCCAACGCCACAACTCAAATTCATCAATACTTTTTCTATCATCCTTAGCCAATGTTCAGCTCTCTGGTGCATAGCAAGTAATTGCAAAGACCATGACCTGGATCAGGTGTACCTTAGTCTCTAGATTCACATTGTTGCTTTTCAGCACTCTGGAAAGATCCTTGACAGTAGACATACCTAATGCAATGGGTCTTTTGATTTTCTGACTGCTGGTGCTAAGATTGTTGATTGTGGAATGTTAATCTCTTCTCCATTGATCATAGAGCTGCCAGTTGGCCCAGTCATGTGAATCTTTGTTTTCTTGAGGTTGAGCTTCACTTCATATTGGAGACTGCAGTCCTTGACCTTTTTCAGCAAATGGACCAATTGCTCAGTTTCAGCAAATAACACAGGTTCTTCACGAATCTTCCAAAAATCCTAATGCCACATTCTTCCTCATGAAGTTCAGCCTCCCAAATCATCTGTTATGTATACATATTGAAAAGACATGAACACAGGACAAATCCCTGACATATTCCTTTTTTTATTTTGGACCAGGTAGTCTTTCCTTGCTCTGTTCTAAGGACTGCTTCCTGGTCTACCTATAAGCTTCACAAGAGCACAATTGGGCATTATGGGATTCCCATTCTTTTCAATTTTAGCCATATTTTGTTGTGATGCACAAAGTCGAATGTCTCATAGCATCTCTATGTACAATATTTCACAGTCCTGTGTCATGTTCTCAGTCACTGCCGTGCTTGTGCCATTGCTGTAATCATAGTTTTAGTTCATTTCCTAGAGAATATTTTTTTCTATGATTCTTAATTCTTTCTCTGCCATTACTGTTGGATCACAACTGATTAATAGCTGACTTTCCATCAGATTTTCAAAAGATATAAATCAAATGGGATGGTTTTCATCTTTGTCAAAGGAACAATTGGTAGTGTTGAGCCACCAGAGGAATATGTCTTTTGGATTAGCAGTGCAATTTCTTATGGACCGTGCCCTCAAATTTTCTATTTCATCTGCATGACAACCTGCTCCAGAAACTGGTCCCTCTTAACAAAAGTAAAAACAAAAAATATAAAAAACAAAGTTTAGCCATTCTACTTTTAAGGGAACATCGTAGCTGTACTCTTTCCAGAACAAATTTGTTCTTCTTGTAGTCCCTGGCGTATTCTATATATAATTTGGTTTTGGTGTTAAATGCCATCTAGTTTAGTATAACTCACAGCAAAACAATGAACAACAGAACTGAGCCATGTCCTACTCTGTGCCATCTTTAACAATTCTGACACACTTGAAGCAATTGCTGTAGTTCACTAAGTATATCCACTTTATTGAGGGTCTTCCTCTCTTTTGTTTTGCTGATCCTCCAACTTTCCAACATGAAGTCTCCTTCCAAGGAATTAGCTTCTCCTAGCAACAATTCCAAAGTATGAGAGCATAAGCTTCACTAACTTAGCCTCCATGGATTATTCTAGGTGTATTTTCTCGGAGACATGTCTGTTCTTTTGTCAGTCCAAGGGAGGTTCAGTACTCTCCTCCAGCATCACAACTCAAAGGTATCAATTGGTCTTCTCTCATCCTTATTTATTGTCTAGCTCTCAGAAGCATCTCAAGACCATTGCTTGAATCAAGCACACTTTAGTCTTCAGATTGACAGCATTGCTCATCAGTATTTTGGAGCGATCCCTGACAGCAGACTTGCCCAATACAATATACATCCTGAGCTCCTAAATTCTGATGCCAATGATGTTGATTGTTGATTCAAGCAAGATTCTGTCACTGACAACTTGCATCCTTTCTCTATATATTATGAAAGATGCCAGAGAGGAATTAGTAGTGCAAATTCCTTAA
>NW_006399770.1:16509230-16519695 GCF_000299155.1 Elephantulus edwardii
TAACATACTTTGGACATGTTGTGAGGAGAGACCGGTCCTTGATGAAGGACATCATGCTTGGGAGGGTGGAGGGACGGCGCAGGAGGGGAAGGCCCTCTATGAGGTGGATTGATTCAGTGACTGGGATAATCTGGATGGGAGTGTCAGAGACAGTGCGATTGGCACAGGACAGAGCAGAGTTTAGGGCTGTTGTTCATAGGGTCGCTATGAGTCGCAAGTGACTCGACAGCACATAACAACAGCAACAACATGTCATTAGACCTCTCTTATCTGGTTATGGAAAATATAAGACTGAGTTGTGTCAAGAAATATGGAGGACAACCATCTGGTTAACACACTGGGAGAGATCTATATTTGTTCCCTTTCCCAAGAAAGGTGATCTGACAGAATACAGAAATTATCAAACAATATCATTAATATTACATGCAAGCTGAATTCTGGTAAAATTTATCAAAAACAAACAAAAAAAATCCCAAAGACTGGAATGGCACATCAACAGAGAACTTCCAGATGTGCAGGCTGGGTTTAGAAGAGTCTGTCGTACTAGGGATATTATAGCTAATGTTTAAGTAGATCTTGGCTGAAATCAGAGAGTACCAGAGGAATATCTGTCTGTTTCATTGAAAATTCAAAGGCATTTGAGTGTGTGGATCACAACAAAATGTGACTAATGCTGAGAAAAATGGGAATCCCAGAACACTTGACCATGCTTATGTGAAACCTATACTTGGGCCAGGAGGCAGTTGTCAGAACAGAGCAAGGAAACACTGCGTGGTTCAAATTTGGGAAGGGTGTATGCCAGGGATGTGTCGTATCTCCATACCTTTTCCATCTATATTCAAAACAGATTATCCAGAAGGATGGGCTCTATGAGGAGAAATGTAGCATCAGGATTGGAGGAAGACTCATCAACAATCTGTTATGCAGATGACACACCCAACTTGCTGAAACCAAGGAAGACCTGAAGCTCTTGCTGATAAGCTCAAGGACTGCAGCCTTTAATATGGATTGAAGCTCAAAAAAAAAACAAAAAAAAAAACCCCAAGATTCTCACCAGTAGGGTGATTAGCAACATCATGATAGATGGTGAAGATATTGAGATTGTAAACAGATTTAGTTTGCTCAGTCAACACTCTTGGTACCAGAAGTCAGGAAATTAAAAGACAAATTGCTTTGGGAAAGTCTTCTGTCAGACACCTCTCTGAAGTACTGAAGAGCAATGATGTCACTCTTGAAACTAAGATGTGCATTAGCCAAGCCATAGTCTTTGTAATTGCTTGCTATGCATCAGAGAGCTGGACAATGACTAGGGATGATTGAAGGAGAATTGATGCCTTTGAGCTGTGGTATTGGAGAAGAGTAGGTCTGCTAAGAGAACAAACAGGTTTGTCCTAGGGAGGGTGAGAACGAGCTGCTCATTGAAAGCAAGGATTCTGAAGCTTCATCTGACCTACTTTGGACATGTTGCAAAGAGGAACTATTCCTTGGAGAGAGGTATCATGCTTGGGAGTTTGGAGGAACAGTGCAGGAGAGGAAGACCTTGGATGAGATGGATTGATTCAGTCAGTGGGGTAATGGAGATAGGTGTGTCAGAGACAATAAGATGGGAACATGATAGGGCAAGATCTAGGGCTGTTTTACATAGGGTCACTATGAGTTACAGGTCACTTGATGGGACATAACATCAACAATTCATTTCAGATTTAAAAATCTTGTTGTCTATCTTAACTAGGACTGAATTTGCCAGTAAATATAGTTGAATCCTGGTATCGTTTCTGGTAATAATCTTCTCCTTTTTTTCCTAAGATGAGGCACTTTCAGATCATAAAATATGGGCCAAGTAAGTCTATGATCCTGATTTATGAACTAATATTTATAAGTCACTTAATAAAGCAATGTTGCTCATTAGAATGCAGATTTAAATAACTGTTGTTTGTTGGAGTGAAAATGAAAATAGAGTATTCTTTAATACTGTGTATAGATTATTTCCAATAAAATGTTTATCAACAAATTGGCATTTACTTTAGAAAATATAGGACATTTGAGGAGCACTTTAAATTTACATGTGCAAAGATGTCAGGGTGTAATGAATGTTCATTAGCCCTAACTTCAAACTTTAACAGAGTTAACAGATAATTTATTAAAAATGATTTTACTATGTTTATTTAGTACTTCCTAAAATGGATTCTGTTATAAGGTAATAAATTATCAGTAAAAGTGCTATTAGTCTACAACACAGTTTAAGCATAGCACTTCTAGCTTTGTGCCTGAGGGGAAAATCCTGAATATAGATTCCAAGTACTGTCTTTAATACACTATGCTTTCCTGAGTAAATCTTTGGAAAGGATACAATGTCTATCAAATAATTCCAAAGAAACCATATGCTTCAGATTATTATTGCTAAGTGATGTCTATTCAATTCCTAGACAGAGTGGCCATATGTACAATAGACTGAAACTCTGCCTGGTCCTCCACACTTATTTTCTAGCCTGTTTAAGCCTGTTTTTATAGTCAATCCATTAATCTTTCAGGGTTTTCTTCTCCTTCTCCAACCTTTTTTTTTTTTAATGCATAATGTCCTTCTTCAGGGACTGGTCCCTCCTGAAAACATACCCAAAGCTCATGAAAGTAAAAAATAAATCACCAGAGCTCCCACAATATGTGCCTAGGAGAACTCTTGAAAAAGCCCTGATTTTCAAAATATTTTTGTTCTTAGTTGATATTTCTAGTCACCATTTTACTATATCTCCTGTCCATGCGTTTTGGGGTTCCTTGTTTCAATAATTTGTTTCTCTTAATTTTGAATATGTTCTCCTAGTCTAAACAGCTCAAGGTCACCTAAGGTCAGTTCTTATTCAATAGAACACACACAACAATTATATTCTCTGAGTGTTAGAAATTGTTTAACATAAGTATTAGGAAATTGTTTAACATAAATATTAGTCAAGATGTTCAGCGAACTTAAATCCACCAGAGTCACCTCTGAAGAAAGGTCTGATAATCTATTCTGAAAATTCAGCCATTTAAAAACGCAATGGATTACAGTTCTACTCTGATGCACATGAGATCATCGTAAGTTAGAATGAACTTGACTCAAACTGGTTATCGGGTCCATTAACAAAACCTTGAAAAAGATAGCCCTTTAATTGCCTTATTTTATTTTCCCACTTCACAGTAATAAACTGAGACTGTTATTTTTTGGGTGTTGTTAAGAAGAGTACGAGTATCTGATGGACTGCCAAAAACACAATTATCTATTTAGAAAAACTTCCAACTAGAGTGATCCTTGGAGCCAAGTTTGGTGAAGCTTCATTTCACATAATTTAGGCTTGTTGCTAGGAGAGGTTACCCTTGGAAGGGAATACCATGCTTAGAAAAAAAGGAAAAGAGAGTAACACCCAAATAAGATGGATTGACATAGTAACTGTGGCAATAGGCTCAAGCATGTCAGAGATCATAAAGATGGCACAGGACAGAACAGAGTTCCAATTTATTTATCATGGAGTCTCTAGGAGTTGTACCATACTCAGCAGCACCTAACAACAACAGCAGCATGTGTCTTTGCCCTTTAAAATGCATATAATATAAGCTGAAATGGTACAGTCATACTAAATTCAAATCCTAGATTTAATACTTACAGTAATGTAATGTTTAATTACTAAGTAATCTTTACTGTTTCTATTTGCTCTTCTGTAAGGAAACAACACTTCCCATGACAGAGGTTTCTGATATGGATTATGTAATTCTAAATAATGGAAACATGAATTTCTGGTCCTAGTAGGAGTCACTCAATGAATCCTAATTCTTTAAAATTATTTGTTCCATCAATAATTAAAAATGATAATTTTGTCTCTAATTAAATTATAAATACCCATACTTGGTTGGGGTTAGTTAAGTAATCTTTATGGCTAAAACTCTTCCATATTGATTCTGAAATCATATAATTAAGTAAATTGATACCTGGAAAGTCCGTTGAGCTCATATCAAATGTCTAAAATTATTTTACCACAATAACCAAACCAACAGACCTTATATTTTTATGATATATCTTGTGGAATAGTTGAGTAAACAATGATTCAATATCTGTATATTCCTTATTAAAAGAGTATAGGCTACTAAAGTACCACTGTATTTCAAAGCTCTTCCTCAAAATGATTTCTAAAAAAGAAAGAATTCAGAGAGAAGAGTATAATGACATATCTTTTCTCTTTAGGCCATTTAAAAGTTTTAGAAGGGAACTCATATTTATTATGAATCCATTCAACTGGAGCCATTGCATAATATTTTATTAAACAAGACCGTGGTTATAATTGTTTTCTACATAAAATATTAAGTGGGCAAGTAGGAAACACATTAACACCTTTATGCCATATACATCACTATGCATGTAGATTCTTTGTTGGATATAATTCCACCTTGTAGACACTGTTCTAGGAATAGCTCATCTTCAAAACCAATGTAGGAAGCAGAGTTTATTTTTCCCATTTAACTGTAATAAATCTAGTTTGTTACTGTTAGGCGGTGTTGAGTTTTTCATAACTTTTAGTGATTCTATCAACAATAGTTTATAACATTGTGCTGTTCTGTGCTATCCTCACCATTTCTGTCATACTCAAATCTTTGTTGAGAAAGCAAAAGTTAAATGGTATGACCTATTGATGTTTAATCAAAATACATGTTCCTAACCTAGACATTTTACCATGGACTATGAATAAATCTAATTACATCTTGTATTTTGGTTCTGAGATCTGATAAAAAATGTTTATTATTCCTGGTAGTTTCCCAAAGATCTAATATTGATCTTTTGACTGAATGAATCCGAATTCCTTGATTTCTACTTGCCAGTATTCCAATATCCATGGAATAGATTTTTGCTTTTATAATGGCTTATTGATTCAACCCCATTTATTTCAGAATTTGATAGATAGAACATATGTGGACAATTGAGAGTACCACCTGCCCTCCTATTTACCTAATCTCCATATGTCTTCCGAAATTCAAGATTTTTAAGAGATCCCTGATTCCTCCTCTAGTCTATTTCCTCACATTTTTTTAAAAAGCTAAGTACCTGAAGTCCTAAATGAAAATAAAAACAAACTCACTGACTTGAGTCTATCTTACATATATTGCATCAAATGTCCAGAGATATAAAATGATCAGTGTTTTGGTGAAGAATGAAAAAGAATGGACACTAAAACATAGGATTTCAGTCCTCTGATTGTCTTTCCATTATCCTCATATCTCATTTTCAGGAGAAAAGCAGATGAAATAAAAATATGTCAATGATACAAAACAATATTTTTAAATGAAGCAACATTTAAAGTATGCACAATGTTAGTATAAAGTTAGCCTAACCTCTTCTAAGTTTTTAAACCTTCCTTATAAGAAAATAGATATTTACCATATTGATCTTAAACTATTATGTGCAGCTAAAATATTTAAAATTATAAAAAATTATCTTATGTTCAGAACAACTTTAATTCTAATTTTTTCTTTCCATTCTAGCACATTTTCCTTTTCAAAGAGTGAAGTCATCTGATAATACACAGCATGGTGAGATTAATAAAAAATAGGACTCCACTGCCACTGAGTTATTTAAACTCATAACCACCCTCCATCTGGTTTGTGAGACTGATAATATATGTGGGAGGAGACTACCCATCTTTCTCCTGTACAGCTGGGAGAGTCCAACTGATGAGCCCTTGGTTAACAATGTAACACACTATGCCATCTGTGTTCCTTTAAGAAAGTGCTGCTATTATTGTAAATCTTCAATTTGGGTGTAACTCATAGCTGACTTTCCAGTGGGTTTTCAGAGGCAGTAAATTGCATGGAAGGAGACTACCTGTCTTTCTCTTGCAGTTCTATTGGTAGATTGGGTCCAAGTATCTATAGATTGGTACTCCAACTCTTTATCACTAAGCCTCCAATACTACTTTAAGAAAGTAGATGGCAAGAATTCAGAAAGGAGGAAAAGAAGTTCTCAAGGTAAGTTATATGTACTAACTCCAATCTAGCATTGTTGCTATTATGTTCCACTGTGTCATCTATGACTCAGAATTAACTATGAACACACTGTCCTATTTTTTACTATCCTCATCATCTCTGATATATTTTTCGATCACTGTGTCAATCCATATTGTTGAGGATCTTCCTTTCATTTGCTGACCCTCCATTTTCCAAGCATAATGTCTTTTCTCAAGGAATGGACTCTTAACAATATGCCCAAAGTATGTAAGAGGAAGTTTGCATATCCTTTTCTCCAGGAAGCACCCTAGTTGCAATTTTTCTAAGATGTATTTGTTTGTTCTTTTAACAGTCCATGGAATAGTCAGCACTCTTCTCCAACATCACAACTCAAAGGCATTGATGCTTATGTCATCATTTTTCATTGCCCAGTGTTCAGAAGTATGGTAAGGAATTGAAAAGACCCTCTTGTATAGCAAGATAATATTTCTTTCTGAGCTCCCAAATGATCAGTATTGTTGTTATATGCCTTCAAGTCAGAATCAACTCATAGTCGATTCTCGGAACAGGTTTTAAGAGGCTTTAAACCATACAGAAAGAAATTGTACATCTTCTTCCTATAGAAGATAGGTTCAAACTGTTTGGCCCAATACAAAACAGCTGTATAAGCCTAATGAAAAGGAGGTATTAGTACTCATTCCAAAAGATATACAAATCTTTTCCCAATATTTAACTCCAAAAGACATTTCTAACATGAACTTTTATAAAATTAATCTCTGACCATTGTCCCTCAAAACAATTTCAATAAATGCAAAAGAAGATTTTATATTCTGTGAGATGTTTAATATACTTGATTAGAGTAAAATTCTGTGAGAACATCTAATTGGCACCTATGTTAATTCAGAATTGTGTTGAATGTTTATTCAGAAGAAAAATAATTGAAAATATAATACCTATATTGCCTTAAAAGATTTAACGATCCCCTTATATTGAGAACATTTAAATTACAGCTTAGTTCTTTATTTACTATATGTAATGATTTCCTCCCATGGAAAAGTGAGGTTGGCTTTAGAGACTTTTTTGTAAGTGAGAGAATTCTGTCAATGTGAAGCTGTGGGGCCTGCGGGATCACACCATAAAAGATGTTCACACGTAAACAGTCCAAATATACTGAAACCATCTTGTTATGAGGAAATCCGGGACAAAAGGAGATATCATATGGGTGCTCCTATCACCACCTCTAGTCCAGGTCTCAGATATTTGAGTGATGACACTGTCAGAAAAAAGCCCTAAACTGCCTAGATACAATCATCCTTGTCTTCCCAGCTCATGCATCCGATCTCCTGGAGCAAAGAAAACTAGTAATTGTATAAACTTCCCACATTTCTGACCTTCAGACACTTTGAGCTAAAAAAAAACAAACCCAAAAAACAACAAACTGTTGTAAGTGTTTAGGTTTTAGAGAAAATTTTATACAGCAAATGTAACTTGTAAAACTGGTAAAATGAATTCTGCACTAAACATGGGACTTAGCTGTTGTGAAAAATCCAAACTCATTCTAAGGAAACATGAGGTGGAATTAGCTAGATTAATATTTGGAAATCTGAAAGATGATATAGGAAACTTGTTCTAATTTCTGAAATGAAAACAAACACACATATAGATATGAAAACAAAAGTGTTTTTATTTGACTGAAAGTTAGCCTGTTATGCTAACTCCATGTACAATATGATCAGATTATTGTTATTCATATTCTCCAGAATAGATTACTAGAATTTTCTCCCTAGTCTGTCTTAATCTGGAAGTACTTCTAAAACCTGTCCAACTATCCCTCAAACTTTCACTTGTATTGAAGGGATGATTGCATTTGAGGTGTTTGTGGACATCTACTTTTTTCCTAGATAGAATAAAATGGTATAATTTGATGTTGCAGAAGTTATTCACAACTGGATTACAACATACTTTTGAAACAGAGAAGATATTAAAGTATATTTTGGCAGATTAACAGATATGGTTATAAATAAATATCTTTTCTTAAATTTTACCTCTTTCTGATTCATTGGGCTAAAGCCCATTGTGTTTTCAGACACAGTTTTCTCAAACAGTATTTTTATTAGTGACTTCTAGATAAACTATGAGAAGAACATCACTACAGTACTTTGGATGTATCAAACTATAATAGATTGTTGCACAGGCCACTTGCTGCCATCTGGTGTGTCATTATCCACAAATGAGTCCCTTCTGGATCAACATAAATATCTTCCCATTTGTAGCCAAAGGAGAGTTTTTCTTTTTCTCATTTCAGATAATTTTATGTTCAACATGATCTTAGCAAGGATGCACAAGAAAGAAACAAAGTTAATATTTTTAAGAAGTACAGCTCTCACATCTCTGCATTTTATCTTCTCTGTTACTTATGCTAATCTGATCTATGTGGAGATTGAACAGTCTTGAACAGTACTAGTGACTGTACCATGATGATAGGCTATTTTCTATCTCTCTTTTTTAGAATATTCTGTATTATACTAAGCTCACAGACATACACATACATAAAATTTTCATTGTAATAGTGGACTAAACTTTCCTAATAACAGTACCAAGTAATTCAAATCACAAAATTATGGAAGAAAAACTATAAAACGTTAGAAAGAATTAGTTGAAAGAATGTATCTTTTTGGAGAAAAGGTGCAATCTTCCTCCCCCCTTCCATATTCTAGGCCACCTCAAATTTATACCAAACCTGAATGTGCCAGTTTCTTTTATAATGTCATGACTTCCATATGCTGTATTCTTTTTGGAATCCTTCCTTTCCTTCTCTCTTTAGGAAACTTCCTTCACAGTCTAAATGAAGTATCGTGTTCTCTAGGAAGCCTTCAAAACATACAAGATTACTTATCAAATTTTTAAAGCCTTATTTAAGCTTTTTTTTCTTAGAAAAAAAAACAAAAACAAAAAATTATCAAATTATTTTCTCATTATTTATTTACTTGTTTTCTCTAACTGAACTAAGAACAATCTGGACACAAAGAATTATGCCTTGTCACTTTTGTATTTGTAATAATTGATAAATTTTGTTGTAGGAAATACTATGTTGATGGATGACATTATGGCTTTGGCGTGTTCTTTCAGGTTGGCCATAAAAAGTACCCAGCATTTTTTTAATTAATTCATTCCTGGTTCTACAAAGACTTTGAAGGCGTTCCTTTTACCTAGCCTTTTTACTCTCAATTGACAGTTTTCTCACTACCTTAAGGGAAAAGTAAGAGTGATTCACTCATTTTATTTCATTCCCTTAAGAAAAAATATATTAAAACATTCAATTCAATTGACTAATTCAATTCTTTATGATGCTTCATGCCAAGATCATATTACTTACTGTCGACTATTACACATTATGGCATCTCTGAGAAATTGTTCAGTCATTCTTTTTGTTTTATGTGTTCCCATCTTTCTTTACATTTAAAATCATGCTCTTTCCTCCCTTTATCTGCTAAATAAAAACAAAATGCACACACTGGAACCAAGTAACTCTTGAGAATAAAACTAAAGATCAAAGAAAATCAGATCATTTTTTTGCAGGATCTCACACTCAGATTTCCCCCTTATTTCCATAATTCTTTTTGCATTGTTACCCTAAAAGCACAGCTTAGAGTGGTTGTCATCACTGCCCAATATCTCAGCCTTACCTGATCATGATGAATATGATATCTTCTCTTACCATATACATGAAGCTCATTTTACCAGGTCAGATAGCTTGTCTGTATTTAGATAGTATCTTTCATGAGCTCAGCAAGTTTTAATTTTCGTTTCCCATGCTTCTCTGGTTCTCATCTCTGCCTGTGTCACTCCTCAATGCCATTCCCCTGCTTCTCATACTACCTTAATCTTCTCTTTAAATCTTATTCATTTACTTATTCTATGACATATGCAGCATGGAAGATGTTATCTGTACCCTTTACCTAACTCATTCCTGTGACTTCAGTTGTCATATGTATGGCAATGGATACTAAACTGGAATACCTGGTACACACTTGTCTTCTTAATTCTAGAGAGATGGAAATGAATAAGGATGACAGAGGAATTGATTCCTTTGAGCTGTGTTGTTGTAAAACAGCACTGAACATCCCATTGATGGCCAAGAGAACAAACAAATATGTCTTGGAGAGGTTGTAGCCTGAGTGTTCTTTGGAAGCAGGAATGATGAGGCTTCACCTCACATACTTTAGGCATATTGTTAGGAGGGACTATTCCTTGGAGAAGGACATCACTCTGGGAATGGAGGAGGGTTGGCCAACGAGTGGAAGACTCTCAACCAGGTGGATTGATGTGGTGACTGCCACAATGGGCTCTTTTATATCGGGATAAGGATGATGCAAGACAGAGTAGGATTCAGATCTTTTGTTCATAGGGTTGCTATAAGTTGTATTCAACTCCACAGCATGTAACAACAACAACTAACAATAACAATGACACTATATATATGTGTATATATATATAT
>NW_006399770.1:16519795-16526624 GCF_000299155.1 Elephantulus edwardii
TATATATATATATATATAATGCTGCAATGCTGCTGTTATATATCATGGAGTAGGCACTGACTCATATTGATCCACCAGTGGGTTTTGAGAAACTGTAAATCATATAGGGAGAAACTGTACATTTTTCTCACATTCAATTTTTTCGGTCAGTACAGTTATTTATAATTAGGCCACCAGATCTCTTCAGTGGCATCCACTTCTTATACAATATGCCTCTGGAAACCCTATGAACTTTGATCAATGTTGATAGTTGTAAAGGGGCTTCAGGTCTTATGCTCATAGGATCACTATGAGTCAAGCTTGACTCCAAGACAATCAACAACTATATATGATCAAGGTCTGGACAATGGGTGATAGATGTTGAAGGGAGTGGGTAGGAATGAAAGGGGATGCTGGTGGATGTTGGAGCAGGGAAATAAGTGGATCAAGATACATGTGTCACGGGCAGGGACAACATCGAAACTATTGGTTATTTCCACAATTAGGGAAATATCTTTCATCTGCTTTTTTTCTGTAAATGCTTGTCTGTCAGATACTTCTCTAAATCTGAGCATTCAGAGTAAGACAGACAAGGAATAAGGATTGGCCATTCACTTCCAAAGTAGCATATTTCTGAAAACCCTATGTACAATAGAACACACATAGACTAAGAGATAGGGTAATTGAGGAGGAGCTTTCAAGTATGGAAATACAAAGGAAGAGTAACAGTTGTAAGCAGACATTAATGATTGCAACATAGAATATTGGAATCATGAGTGTAGGAAAATTAGATATTGCTAAGGAAAATTTGGAATACATAAATATAGACATACTAGGTATTGCTTAGTTGAGATGGACTGGTATGGGGCATTTTGAGTCAGACATATGATCTATTACTACAGAGATGAAAAGGTGAAAAAAAAAATGGAGTTGCTTTCATAGTTAAAAATGTTATTTCTAGATATGTCTTGAAATACCATATTGTGAGCAACAGGATAATGTCCATAAGCATACAAGGAAATGCAGTGAAAACCACTATCATTCAGATATATGCACCAACAACCAGAGCCAAAGAAGAGGAAATAGAAAGTTTCTACCAACTTTTACAGTCAGAGTTCGATCATTCAAGATGTATTAATAATAATGGGTGACTGGAATGCAAAAGTTGGGAACAGAGAAGAAGGTACAGTAGTTGGAGAACATGGACTCAGTGGCAGAAATTAAACTGGAGATAGAATGATTGAATTTTTCAGAATCAATGATTCATTCATTGCAAATATGTTTTATAAGAAACATAAACTTGGTTATACACATAAATTTCACCTGATGGTTATGCAGAGGAATCAGATTTACTGTTGTTGTTAAGTGCCGTCGAGTCGCAGGTGACTCATAGCAACCAATGAAGGAGAGTCCTCGACGCTTGGGTGCCTTTCATCCTCTCTGCAGGTCCATAGGGTTTCCGGATTCAAGCTATTATGGAAGTGGATGCCACTCCTCCTTCCAAGCTTGTTTTAATTGGGGAGCTCCACCCCACTCTCTGTCCGCATTGGGTAGACAACCATTAACACATTTGACATATCAGTGTCACAGTGTTCAGCCTCACAGCAACCAAAAGTGACCGTGGTACGACAACTTGTACACCAGGGCTATATGACCTAGAGGAATGTCATAGGTTGATTACATCTATTGAAAGGACCATTGGTGAAGCTCATTATCAGCTGTGAAAACTAGGCCAGGAGATGATTGTGGAATACACCACCAACTACTCATATGCAAGTTCAAGCTGAAGCTAAGAAAAATTAAATCCACGGAAACCAAAATATGACCTTGAGTCTATCCCACCTGAATTTCAGAACCATTTCAGGGACGGGTTTGAGGCCTTGAATACCAATGAGAGAAGACCATGTGAGTTGTGGGAGGATATCAAGAGTATCATCCAGGAAGAGTGCAAAAAGTTAAAAAATCAATTATAATTTTTTTCTTGCTTTTTGATGTGCTTATTGCTATAAATTGACCTCTAATTACTGCTTTGGCTTTTCCCCAGAGGTTTTGGTAAGTAGTGTTTTCATTGTCATTTGTTTCAAGAAACTTTTTCTTTTCTTTTTTTTTTTAAATTTCTTCTAGTAACCACTCATGTTCAAATGAGGTGTTGATAAGCTTCCAAATGTATGGTAGTTTTTCTCCTTTGTTCTCTTGCTATTAATTTCTAATTTTTAGCATTATGGTCTGAAAAAATGCTTTGTATTATTTCTATTTTTTAAATTTCTTGATGCTTGCCTGGTGACCTAAAATTTGACCTATTTTGGAGAATGTTCCATGCACATTTGAGAAGAAGGTATACTGCACTTTCTTGAAATTCATTTACCTGTATATATCTATGAGGTTGAGTTGTTTTATTGTGTATCTTAATTCTTCAGCATCTTTGTTGCATTTCCTTTTGGTATCTCTATTATTTCTTGAGAGTGCTATATTGAAGTTTTCTACTACTCTAGTGGTGTTGTCTATTTCTTTTTTTAAAAAATTCTTTTAAAGTTTGTATATTTTGCAACTTTAAAATTTGGTAAATAAGTATTTATTATGTATATATCCTTTTGTTTTATTGATGCTTTAAGCATTTTATAGTGATCTCCTTGTCCTTTGTGACTATTTTTGTGTTGAAATTTCTTTTGTTGTTGTTGTTATTGTTATGTGCTCTTGATTTGCCTGCAATTCATAGTGACCCTCTGTGCTGCACCTCTGAACCCTACCCTGTCCTGAGCCAGACTCACTACCTCAAACATATCAGCCTACATTGTACCAATCACTATATCAACTCATCTCCTTAGGTGTCTTTCTCTCCTGTGCTTTCCCTCCACCTTTCTAAGCATGATGTTCTTCTCGAAGGACCAGTCTCTCCTCACCATGTGCCCAAATTATTTAAAATGGAACTTCAAAATCCTAGCCTCCAAGGAGAGACTTGTTTTCACTCTCTCCAAGGCAGTCCTGTTCGTTTTCTTGGTGGTCCATGGTATTTTCAAGACTGTTCTTCAGCACCACAATTTGAAGGCATCAGTTCTTCTGTCATCCTTAGTCATTTTCCAACTCTTTGAAGCATAACAAGTAATTATTAAGACCATGGACTGGATTAGGTGCACCTTAGTTTCTAGACCAATATTGCTGCTTTTTAGTACTTTGTAGAGGTCCCTGACAGCACAGTTTCCCAATGCAATTTAGTCTTTTGATTTCCTGATTGCTGGTGTTAAGAGTGTTGATTGTGGAGCCTAGCAAGCTGTAATTGTTAACAACTTCAATCTCTAAAAATCTTTATCTTCTTGATGTTGAGCTTCAATCCATACTGAAAACTATAGTCATTGACCTTCTGCAGCAAATGCTTCAGGTCTTCTTCAGTTCAAGCAAGCAAGATTGTGTCTTCTTCATAACGTAAGTTGTTGATAAGTCTACCTCCAAACCTATTGCTACATTCTGCCTCATAAAGACCTGGTTCCAAAATTATCTGTTCTGCATATAGATTGAAAAGGTATGGAAACAAGATACATCCTTGACACACTCCTTTCTTGGTTTTGAACCATGCAAACCTGTTTTGAGGACTTCTTCCAGTCCAAGTATATGTTTCACATAAGCACAATTAAGAGTTTTCCTCAAGGTTACCAACAATTTATTACGATCCACACAATTAAATGCCTTTCATGGTTAATGAAACACAGACTTTCCTCCACTACTTTTTTGCTTTCTGCCAAGATCCATCTGACATTGGCAATAATGTCGCTAGTGTCGGTACTTCTTCTAAACCCAACTTGTATTTCTGTTAATTTTCTGTCAATGTACTGCTAAGTAATTTCTGGATAAGCTTCAGCTGGATTTTGCTTGTGTGTGATGTTAGTGACATTGTTTGATAGTTTCTACACTCTGTTGGGTCACCATTTTTTTTCTTTTAAATGGGAATAAATATGGATATCTTCCAGTCAGTTGGCCAACTAGTTGTCCTCCTGATTTCTTTGGCACAACTTGATGAGCTCAACTTGGGTAGCATCTAATATTGCTACTCCAGCATTTTTCTGGTTTCCATTTGCTTGGTATCTTTTCCCCTCACTTTTTCCTTTTTATTATTTCTTTATCTTCACTTTGTACATATGTCTCTTATAGACAGGATGTTGATTGAATTTTTATATATTTTGCTACTCTCTTTTTTTTCAGTGGTGTATTTAAACCGTTCACATTCAGTATAATTATTGAGAGGCAAGAAATTATTTTTATAATTTTGTTGAATTAAGTCTTTTGCAGTATTGTTGCTAGTAACTTTAGGCCATTCTGCTTTCTGTGGCATCTCTGTAAGAAGGACTTCTCATTATTTCACTTTAATCATGGGTTAGATTTGCTTGCTATGATTAAAGTTAAACAATGGTAATTACTTTTTATAAAATCATGATGTATGCCATATTTCTTGACATGGAAAGAAGACTGACATAGAGTAAAAAAAACTGGTATTTTTCATTGTTGTAAAAGAATATTTGGATAGAAGTCAATAAAGATGGAATTACTGCAATTTAAAAGAAGAAGGACTTCTCTCAGTATTTCTTGCAACACTGGTCTTGCTGTTTACTCCCTTAGGTTCTGCTTTTCTGAGAATATTTTTATGTCTCCTTTATAATTTCTGGACAGTTTTGCTGGGTGCAGTATTCTTGGTTGACAGTTGTATTTTTTGAGTGTTAATATATTTCATTCCAATGTCTTCTTGATTGCATAATTTCTGCTGAAAAATCACCATTTAATCTTATTTTCTCTCCCTTATAGGTTGCTCTTCATTTCCCACTCACTGCTATCAGAGTTCTCTCCTTTTCTTTGGTTCTGGCAAATTTAACTATGATACGCCTTGGCACTTCTCTTTTGGGGTCTATTCTATATGGTGTTCACTCAGCTTCTTGAATGTATGTTCTCTCATTCTTCATTATGTCTGGAAAGTTTTCTTCTAATAATTCTTCCACAACTTTTTTGGTGCCTCTACCTGTTTCTTCCTGTTCTGGAATTCCAATTATGTGCATGTCATTCCTCTTGATGGTGTCCCACATTATTTTTTTAGGCTTTCTTCTTTTTCTTTCCTTTTAGATTCTGCTTTTTGTCCTAGTAGATCAATGACGACAATTCTTTATTTATTTTGCTGATTCTGTGTTCTATCTCTTCAACTCTGTTCATATATCCCTTCAGCATGTTGGTCAGCATCTGAAAAGTTGGTATTCATATTCTGGATTGTGGTTTCTTGTTTTGTTGTGTTTTTTTTTCAGAGTTTCTAATGCCTCATTTATTTTATCTTTGTTGCCTTGGGTTGTTTGTTTGTTTGTTTTTTGTCCCTCTTGCTTTTGCTTGCAGAATCCTGAAATTCTTCAAGTTTGTCTTTCATCCATTGAAAATATTCAATCATTGTTCTTTTGAAGTCTGTGTCAGAAAGTTCCATCAGATTTTCTGGCTTCAGGAAATCCATTGATACTGTGTTAGTTTTTTGGGAGTGACATCTTGTTTTGGGTTTGTTTAGTGTGTGAGGTAGTCTGCTTCTTCCATGCCATTGTTATGGTAGAGTTTTTCATGCTTGAGGTCTTAGCAGGTTCTTGGTCTGATAACCTTGGCTCAGGAAGTCACTGCTCTATAGGAGGGTGGATCAGCTACCCTGCCTGAGTTTCTATCTGGTCTTTTGACTTAAAAGAAGTCTTGCTTCAATTGGGAAAAGATTTTTGGCTTCTGAATTAGCAGTCTTTTCTGTCAGGGAACTCCTGCAGCCAGACAGGTCCAAAGTGCCCAGGACTCATGGCAGTTAAAGCTCTGGGAAGGGAGAGGAAATGGCTTCACCTGGGATATTGGTGTCCCTGATGCAGTTCAGTGGGACGACAGCAGGTCATCCATCAGGTGGAATGTTTGGGCCATCCAGGTGATAGGGCCAGGCCCTCCAGGAAGCATCTTTGTGGTATCTAGTCTGCAGAACCAGGTCCTCCAAGTGGCAGGCCCAGGTTCTCCAGGTGGAAAGGCCAGGGGTACCTGCAGGTGGTAAGTCTGCAGTCTAGTGCTCCCAGCAGGACAGCAGTCCACATAACACTAATACATTTTTAAGAAAGATACTTATCTAATAGACTGGAAGAAATCCACATGTGCTCTAGCAACATATAGCTTTGGCCTTGGTTTTTATTCTTAACTATTTTGAAATTTTTATTTGGGATCCGGAAGATTATATTTTTTTTTTCAAATGGACTTGGAACAATGCTCAGCCTATGATTGATTAATTGTTCTTTAGGATTACTGGGGCAACATCTTCCTGAATATCCTACCAATGCCATACAAATGAGGCTTCATAGCATAATTTACAGGAGCAGACATTGTTGTTAGTATGTAGAACCTGTTTAAGCATTGAATGTTTTTACTTCTAACCATTCTGAATGTTTTCCTCAGAGTTGGATAGTGTTTCCACATACTTGTACTGATGAGTGCTCTGAAGGCTTGAGCTGCAGGTTATCATGGTTCTTTGCAAAGCTCCAGGGTTTTTCTCTGTGTAGCTCTCTCTTCCTCCTGATACTTTTCTCTGCGAATTGTAGTTGCCTTGATCCCCAAGTAATCTCAGAGCTATCTTTTAACTCACACTATTCCCCAGGCTACTCCCTCAATGCTCATTGCAGTATTCTGCAAATGCTTTCAAGATAGTGAGCTGTGACTTACTTCATTTGTTTTGTGCTGTCTGTTTGCCTTTAATTTTTTTCCAAGAGGAATAGTAAACACTAAATAAAGTCTTGCCTGGCAGTGAATGAACTGCATGTTGTTGTCTTTAAAAAAAATACACGCACACACACACATTCAATAAAATAAATAAATA
>NW_006399770.1:16534985-16537372 GCF_000299155.1 Elephantulus edwardii
GCTTAAGGATTCAGGAAAAGGAACATGAAAATGCAGAAAACTTTAATATTAAAACAATTATTTTGTTTAATTCCCTGAAATTTGATTGAATGAACAATAAAAATTTTCTTCAATTTTTAATGGTTTTTATTTGTTTGTGATTTGAGGGAAAATTTACAAATAAAACCTGTTGTATATTCAAACATTCTTTCAGCTTTTGTTTTGTTTTATAACATTAACTATAATATCTACAAGGTAGTTGCAGTCATCCCATTTTATCTTCTGTAACTCACTTTTTTGGAGGATTCTTTAGGCTACACCTTCCTGCTTTCTTAGTTTTAATTTTAAGCAGATGTTGCTCTTTTGAATTTATGTGATTGGGTTTTCTCTCAGGAGTGATTGTGTCCTTGACATTATTTTTAACCTTTTAGTACTATTCTTTGACTGAAAGGTGAGCCACAAGGTTCTACCAGTTTCTATTAGACCAGTTAATTTGGCCTTTTCATTATTTTCGTGTTTTATAACGCATTCCTGCACACTTTATAAGAACACTGCTGAGTCTTAGGAGACATCAAGATCAATATTAGTGTTGTGTACCATTTTAGAACTGATTCATAGCTGATCCTTCAGTGTGTTTTCAGAGGCAGAAAATCAGCTCTTTCTCCCTTAGAGCAACTGGTGGATTTAAATAACATACTTTTTGTTGGTAGTGCAATTCTTTACTACCAAGCCATCAGAGGTCCTTTTAAGGTTAGTGTTGTTGTTGTTGTTGTTGTTGTTATGTGTGGTCCAGTCAACTGCAACTCATAGAACCTATGAACCATAAACTCTGTGGACCATATCTCTGAACTCTACACTAGTCTGATACAATCTCATTCTCTCCAACACACCTACCCTCTTAACCAAGTTACTATGTCAGTCCATCTCATCCAGGGTCTTTCTCTCCTGTGCTGATCTTCCCCCTTTCCAAGGATAATGTCCTTCTCCAAGGATTGGTTCCTCTTGAAAACATGCCCAAAATGTATGAGATGGAGCTTAAAATCCTTGCCTTCAAGGAGCAACCTGGTTCACCATCTCCAGGACAGATCTGTTCTTTGGCAGCCCATGTTATAGCTTATACTCTCCTCCATCACTACAACTCAAATTTTTCTGTCATCCCCAGTCATTGTCAGGCTCTCAGCATCAAAAGTAATTGCTAAGACTATAGCCTGGATCAGATGCACCTTAGTCTCTAGACTGACATTACTACTCTTTAACACTCGGGAGAGAAAATTCCCTGACAGCCAACTTTCCCAGTGCAATTAGTCTTTTGATTTCCTGATTGCTGGTGCCAAGACTTGATTGTGGATCCGAGCAGGATGAAATTGTTAACAACCTCACTCTCTTCTCCATCTATGATGATGCTGCCAATTGGTCCAATTGTGACAATCTTTGTTTTCTTGATGTTGAACTGAAATCCATATTGAAGACTACAATCCTTGAGCTTCTGTAGCAAATGCTTCAGGTTCTACTTATATTTGGAAAGCAAGATTGTGTCATCTGCAAAATTCAGGTTGTTGATGAATTTTCCTTCAATCTTGAAGCCATTTTTCCTCATCATAACAGTCAGCCTCCCAAACAATTTATGCATATAGTTTGAAAAAGTATGGAGACAATATGCATACCTGATGCAACGCATTTCTTAATTGATTTTGAACCATGCAGTGTTTCTTTGTTCTGTTCTGAGGACTATTTCCTGGTCTAAGTATAGGCTTTGCATGAGCTCAATCAAATGTTCTGAGATTCCCATTCTTCTCAATGTTAACCACAATTTGTTGTGATCCACACAGTCAAATGCCTTTCAACAGACAATAAAACACAAATAGATGTTCTTCTGATACTCGTTCCTTTAAACCAAGGTCCATCTGACATTGGCAATGATGTCCTTAGTGCCACAGCCTCTTCTAAACTCAGCTTGCATTTCTGGAAGATCTCTGTAAGTGTACTTTTCTAGTCATTTTTAGATAATCATTAGCAGAGTTTTGCTTGCTTGTGATATTAGTGATCTTATTTGTTGATTTCTCCACTCTGTCAATTCACCTTTTTTTCTGAATGTCAATAAATGTTAATCTCTTTTAGCCAATTGGCCAGGTGGTTGTCCTCCAGATCTCTTGGCACAACCTGCTGAGCACATCAAGGGCAGCATCTGCTTGTTAAAATATTTCAATTGATATTCCATTAATTTCTAGGGTCTTGCTTTTGGTCAATTCCTTCAGAGCAGCTTGACCTTCCTCTTTCAGTACCATTACCTCTTGTTCATAACATAATCCATAAAGACAATGTTCTATATCCTACTTTTAGGTATAGTGACTCAAGTCTTAATGTTTTCCAGAAGCCGTCTAAGGTACAACTATTAGTTTCTCATTATT
>NW_006399770.1:16537472-16543975 GCF_000299155.1 Elephantulus edwardii
TATATATATCCAGCCTTAAATATACTTTGAAACTTGCCTTTTTTTTCAGCATTGTGTGTCAGTGAATACTTTTGTTGTTTCATTCAAACTTAGTTTATTTAATCTAACTGTTGCTCCATAGAAATATCATGGTAATGCTTGTTTAGTCTACCCTAAATAAGGGTATGATTTGTACTGTTATTGGACAATTCCAGCAACTTTGAATTTCAGAATTTTTTATGCATAGCATGTAGATAGCAATAACTAGGTTTTTAAGAGTGTTACCTAATATATATTGGCCCAGTAACATATGGTCAAGGATACAAACTATACAATAAGACCTCAATAATTTTAACTTATTCAAGACTGGTTTTCTCTTGTTTTATATATTCTCTTTTCATTTTTCTGGACTCGCCAAGCTAAACTAGCTAATTTTATTAAAACAAGAATTAGAATTTAGATAGTAGGGTGTGGTTGTTTTGTTTGTTTGTTTGTTTGTTTGTTTTATGAGCTAAGGAGTATGAGCAACAAAGTCTATTCATAGGAGTCCAAAGAGTGGTTTGATTGGACTTCTTCCTGTTTTTAAAGTTCTGGTCTGGAACTCCACAATTTTCTAGTAACAGAAAGTGTGAAGAAGACCCAAGGGAAAGGAAAACCACACGCAGTAGTTCAAATCATTTCAGTTCTTTAGAGAGGTGGAAAACAGAGCACTAAATCATATTGCCAGGTTGAACAGACTGCTTTTCTCAGTAAATGCCTAATTTGTTCCTGGAGGAGTTAATTCTTTTTACATTTTAGAAACTAAAGCTCCATGTATAAACACTATACTTTCTCTTACTCTTATTTCCCCTAGATTTCATTTAAAGTGTCTTAAACCAAATCAAAGAGAAAATAAACTTGAAATCTATATAATTACAATGGTTTCTAAAGTAGGTCTCCCACTATCTGCATTTTTTTCCTCCTACCCATTCTGCATTTTGCTGCCAGGCTCATCTTCCCTAAGTGAATCACAAAGACATTGATGGCTCCCCATTGTCTATTGAATTTAGAACAAAAATCTATACCTGACTTTCAAGACTTTCCCCAGAGGGATATATAAGGCATTTTCCCATATTTATGTTTCAGTGCTGATCTTCCTGTACATGACCTTCTAACTAATTAAGAATGGTCACTTAGGGCTGCTACAAATGGTCATTACACCTATAAATCATGACCAAAGACATGAACAAACATACGGAATATGGGACTGAAATTCATCTTCTACATTTACCTTTTTGAACACTTTAGTACTTGTAACTAGTCAAAAGGAATGCCTATATTTGATTTATACAAAAATGAAAAAGTCCAACACGCTTCTTTTAACTCAATATTCATCAAAAACACCATTTTCTAGGTCTATCTATTTGTTTATGTTGGACAATGACTAAGGATGACAGAAGAAGAATTGACATCTTTTAACTGAGATGTTGGACAATAGTGCTGAAGATCCCATGGATTGCCAAAAGCACACACAGAGATGTCTTGGAGAAGGTGCATCCAGAGTGCTCCTTGTAGGCAAGGTTGATGAAACTTTTGTCTCACATATTTTGGATATGTTGCTAGGAGAGGCTATTCTTTGGAGAGGGACATGACACATGGGAAAGTGGAGGGACAGTGAAGGAGAGGAAGATCCTCAACCAAGTGTATTGATATAGTGACTGTGGGAATGGGCTTAAGTGTGTCAGAGATGATAAGGATAGCACAGGATAGGATATGTTCGGATCAGTTGGTCGTTTGTAGGGCCACTATGAAACATCTTTGATTTGACGGCACCTAACGACATTACATTTTGTAGGTTCCATTCTTTCTTTTTTGTCTCGTACAGCCTTATTTATTCAATAGAAAAAATTTTTTTCAAAACTTTAATAATGACAACCCTTTAAAAAGAAAGGGAGTATAAACCACACCACACACATCAAACTAGCTACTAACAACTTCAATCTATAACCACTTCATATATTCCAGAGTAGAACTCTACTTCATGAGTGAAAACATTGATTAAGTTCTATCGGAATTAAATATCAAAATAATTCTTTTGAGACCTCTCTGGGTAAATCTATGTCACTAAATGTTTTGATTATAATCTTTTGATTAGTAGCTGAGAGTTGGCCAGTAATCTTATGTCTCATCTTCTCTGTTATCATTTATTCATTGTAGTAACACGTTTCTGTCTTTGTTTTATTTTAAATTTTGGGGTTTTCACTAGTATTTTTCTGTTCCACTTTATTGAAATATGTCTTCAATTCTCATAACTGCTTTGCTTCTAAATTATAAACAAATAATACTTTCATTTCCTTAATCATAAATTTTGGTCTCCAACTTTGTATTAAAATATTTCTTCTTATTTAGGGTCCGTAAATCAGAAACTCTAAAAGAGAAATGAAGGTCTATCTTCAAATGGTCTTATCATTTTGTGTTTCTTATCTTAGTGCTTAAAGAAACCATATATTTGTCTCTAAATAATTAATTGTCAGGTTATTCTGATCCTTCTCTTCACTCCTTGTAACTAACCAATCATTAAGGCAATTCTAGTTTGTTTTTTTTTTTCATTTTGTCTTTTATCTATTCTTGTTACCACTATTTGGATTCCATCAATCTTCATCTTTTAGCTATGCTATAGCAACAATGTCAGTCTAGATACAAATGTGTGGCCTAATACAGGCCATGGTCTTCTCAATTACTTGTTATGCTTCAGAGAGTTTGACAATAACTAAGGATGACAGAAGAAGAATAGATGCCTTCCTGTTGTGGTGCTGGAGAAAAGTCTTGAACATACCATGGACTGCCAATAAAACAAACAGGTCTGTCTTGGAGAGGGTAAAGCCAAGTCTCCCCTTTGAGGCTTAGGATTTTGAAACTCCACTTTACTTACTTTGGCCATGTTACCCTTGGGGAAGGTCATCAGAAGGGTGGACAGACAGCACAGGAGAGGGAGACCCCAGATGAGATGGATTGATACAGTAACTGGGGCAATGAGAGTTTTTGAGTTGGAATTAATGAAACTGGCTCAGGACAGGGAAGGGTTCAGAACTGCTGTACATAGGTCACTGTACATCGCAGGTGACTCAATGGCACATAACAACAATAACATACTATGACAGGTTTGGAAGCAGGCATGGCATCCACTTCCTAAACAACATGCCTCCAGAAACCCTGTGACCTTTGATAAATGTTGATAGTTGTAGAGGTGCTAACAGGCCTATGGTCACTATGAGTTATTCTTGACTCAAAAGCAATCAATGACAACAATACTACTAACTCTACTAGTGACTCTACTAATCTAAAGGCCACACCGCTCCCACAGTTCAAATCCACCAGTGACTCTGAGGGAGGGAGATGGACATTTTCCTCTTGTACAATTTACAGCTTCTGAAAACCTGCTGGAGGGTCAACTATGAGTTGTTTCCAACATGACAGCAATGAATAGAAGTTAAAATTGCTATAAAACCTTTCCAACTATTATTAAGTACCTCTTGATATTTCAATCCACCCTCTACTTTGCTGTTCTAGTTATCTTGGAGAATATTTGACTTATCATACCCTATTCCTATCCTTCAATATATGTTTAAATTAATAAGAGCTATTTAGTTGAGGATCTGTTATCTTAAAGTGTTACTTGATGTTGTTATTGTTGATTGTCTTAGAGTCAAGCACAACTCATAGCGATCCTATGATCAAAAGGCCTGAAGCCTCTCTATAACCATCAGCATTTATCAAAGTTCATAGAGTTTATAGATGTTTGTTATATTGTGCAAAATATGTAGCACCTATTTCAGAGAAAGATTATATAACATATTATAGACGTTATAGAATATTATCAAAAAAGTTTTGTTAAAGAACCTTAAAAAATTACTGCATCAGTACACTGACTGGAGAATTGCCAGAGGAAATTTAAGCTGGATCAGAAAAGAATATGAAGTATGGATATCCATTGCTAATATTTGCTGGATCTGTGCTGAAGTTCAAAAATATATCAAACTTCCTGTTGTTGAGTTGATCCCAGTTTGTAGTGTACCACCACTGGGTTTTTGAGCCTGTAAATCTTAACATAAGGAGCCTTACCATGTTTCTCCGGTAAAGCAGCTGAAGGAATCAAACAACTACAGCCATGTGAATTTTTGGTTATCAGTGCTACACACTATAGACTGTTATCCAGAAAGATGTTTTTCTGTGTATAACTAACATTAGAACACATTCAGCTTTCTGGATTATGACAAATCATTGATAGTTACAAAGAATGGAAAACGTAAAACATTTAACTAAGGTCACGCAGAACTTAGACCTATAAGTGGTTGTTCAAACCAAAAGAAGTGGTTTAAAATCAGGAAAGATGTGAGTCAGATGTGTATCCTTTCTCCTTATTTGTGCCATCGGTATGCTGAGCAAATAATCCAAACAACTGAACTACATAAAGAAGAATGAAGTATAATGGTTGAAGAACTACTCGTTAAAAACACATAAAACAACTTCCTTCCTTAAAGCCAAGAAGATTTGACACACTTACTGATGAATATGAATGACTACAGTCTTCAGGATGATTATACATCAATATAAAGCAAAAACAACAACAAAGCCAAGCTACTCACAACTGAACTAAAAAGCAGTATTACAAAAATTGGAGAAAATATTGAGACTGCCAAATATGTCAGTTTACTTGGAGCCACAATTAAAATTCAAGATAATGAAAACAACAATAAAAAATTCAAATAATATTGCATTGGAAAAATCTCCTATAAAAGACCTCTTAAAAGTGTTAAAAAGCAAAGATACTAATTTTAGGAGTAAAATGTGCCTGGATTAAGGCTAAGATAAAAATTACCTTATATGCATGTGAAAGCTGGACTGTTAATAAGGAAGACTAAAGATGAATTAATGCAATTGAATTTAGTGTTGATAAGGGATAATGTATCTACCATGGCCTGCCAGAAGTTCAAACAATTCTATCTAGTAACAAATACAGCCAAAGATAGTTGGATTTTCGTGCATACACTTTGAGCCTGTTGTTAGAAGCAGCCAGTTTTTAGAGAAGCATATAATGTTCAGTATAGTAATTGTTGTTATGTGCCATTGAATCACCAGCTGTATACAAGAGCCCTAAGCCCTGCTTTATCTTGTGTCAAACTTACTGTCCTGACACACCTACTCCTAACCCAGTCAGATAATTAATCCATCCCGTTGAGGGTCTTCCTCTCTTGGGCTGTCCCTCTACCCTCCCAAGCATGATGTCCTTCTCCAGTGACTGGTTCCACCTTGTAACATATCCGGAGCATGTCAGATGAAGCTTCAGAAGCTTTGCCTTCAAGGAACAGCCTGATCTCACCCTATCTAGGATGAAACTGTTTGTTCTTGCAGCCCATGGTGTATTCAATACTCTTCTCCATACCTACAGCTCAAAGACATAAATTCCTCTATCATCCCTAGTCATTGTCTTTCTGATGCATAGCAAGCAATTGCAAAGACTGGATCAGGTGCACCTGGATCAGGTGCACCTTAGTAACCGACTGATACCGTTGTTCTTCAGTACTTTGGAGAGGTGTCTGATGGCAGACTTTCTCAATATAATATATCTTTTAATTTCCTGGGTGCTGGTACCAAGAATTTTGATTGTGGAGCCACGCAAACTAAATCTGTTAATAATCTCAATCTCTTCACCATCTACCATTATGCTACCAATCAGCCCAATAATGAAAATCTTTGTTTTCTTTATAATAAGCTTCAATCCATACAGAAAGCTGCAATCTTTAACATTCTGCAGCAAGTGCTTCAGGTCCTCAGTTTCAGCAAGCAGGGTTGTGTCATCTGCATAGTGCAGATTATTGTGGAGTCTGCCTCCAATCTTGACGCCACGCTTCTCCTCATAAATCCCAGTCAACTGGATAATCTGTTCTGCATATAGATTGAAAAGATATGGAGATATGACACATCCCTGGCATACACATTACTTAGTTTTGAACCCTGCAGTGTTTCCTTGCTCTATTCTGATGACTGCCTCCTGGTCCTCATATGATATAGTAGAGCATCAGCAAATAAAAGAAGAATCTCAATGAGTTGGGCTGATCATCTTGGCTGTAACAGTGAGCTTCAGCATAACATTTTGCTTTGTTGTATGTGGGTCCACTATGAGACAGAAACAACTCAAAAGCAACTAAGAAAAACTACCTTAATATGAAGATACTACAACAGCATAGCGCAAGAAACTGAGGCTTGGAAAAGGCTTTGCAATTTTACCACATAGCAGGAACAAAATAGGCTTTCAAAGACAATTGTTCTGCAAACAATTTTCTTCTAAACATTAGTGACTCTGCAGTGATCTGAATTTTAGTCTATATTGTAGATTTTTAATTACTTTGCCAAGCCATTTGAAGACTAGTCATGAATGGAAGATTGAGAGGAGAATAGGATAAGAGTGAAGAGATAGACAATGAACAATACATTTGAACAGATGAAGGAAAGAACTTTTAAAAGGAATATATGATTAAGCATTA
>NW_006399770.1:16548290-16561838 GCF_000299155.1 Elephantulus edwardii
TCTAAGGTACAACTATTAGTTTCTCATTATTTAGAACAAAAAAAAGGTACAAAACAAAGCTGTTTATAGAAACAAATAATCCAAAGGACAATGGATCACTTGATCTTTAACTTTCATGAGCCAGAAATTGATAGATAAGTGATGTCTGGATATCATCAGTGACCACTCTCTAAGTGTTCATGGCAGAACAAAATATTTGTCTTAATTTCAATTTTTTAAAAAATTTTGTTATGGGCAAGAAGTAAATCAGCACATTATGCAGTAGGAGGTCATGATTTACTATTAGTGTCATCATGGAAATTGTTGGAATAGGTTATAAATAGATGCATCCTATGCGTGGTCAATTTTAGATTAGCAAGTGCTAAATGTCAGTCAAAAGGAGTAGCTGGTAACGCTGAAAATTGCTTTCTGTGAATTTAATTTTATTACTTAATATAATAACTGTTGTACCTATGGGACAAGCACATGTGATTTTGTAAATAATACTACAAATTCAATAAATATAGATCATTGGATTAATCCTAAATATAAGGAGGGAAAACCTAGTATAGTTAATTTAAGTTTGTTTAGTAGAAAAAATAAATCTTTTCAAATTATGTTATTCACCTTTATAAAAAAATTATGACAAACTCTGAGGATTTTTTAAAGTACATAAATCTTGCAAGTATTGAAAATTTATTTTTGCCTTGTGAATGTACTAGTGTAAGTATCCAAATGAAGATACTAAATATTACCAATATCTGACAATTCCCTTACATATGCGCCTAATACTTAGTCACTGACACCCCTCACCTACACTGGGTATAGGTCACCACTATTCTGAAATTTAATACCACAGATTGTGTGTCGTTTTAAAAACTTGATAAAAGAAAATAATTTAATATATATTTTATGGGGTTTTTTTTACACTTATTATGCCTGTGGTCTTCATTTATAGAATTGTTGTTAGGTGCTGTTGAATTGACAATGATTGAAAGTGACACTATGAACAAAAGATGTGAACCCTATTCTATCCTGTTCCATCCCCTTACTTCCTGACACACAAGAACTCATTGTGGCAGTTACCACATCAATCCACCTGGTCAAGGGTCTTTCTCTCCTTGGCCAATCCTTCACTGTTCCAAGCATCATGTTTTTTTCCAAGGAGTAGTCTCTTCTGGAAACATGCCCAAATTATGTGAGGAGAAGCCTCATCCTCCTTGCTTCCAAAGAGTATTCTGGCTGCCCCTTCTCCAAGACATATTTGTTTGTTCTTTTGGTGATCCATGGTATGTTCAGTGCTCTTTTCCAACACCATAGCGTAAAGGCATCAATTCTTCTACCATCCTTATTCATTGTCCTGCTCTCAGATGCAAGTGATCGGGAAGACTATGGCCTTAATCAGATGCACCTTAGTCCTCACACTGGCATCATTACACTTCAATAATTTGGAGAGTTCCTTAACTGCAGATTTTCCCAGTGCTATACATGTCCTAACTTCCTGACTGTAGGTACTAAGGGTATTAATTGTGGATCCAAGCAAGATGAGTTGTTGACCGTTTCAATGTCTTCCTCATCATTATGATGTAGCTTATTTGTCCAGGGGTAAGAATCTTTGCTTTCTTGACAATGAGATGCAATACAAAGTGAAGGCTGCATTCCTTGATCTTTTGCAGCAAACTGTTCAAGTCCTCCTCACTTTCAGTAAGCACTTATATGGCATCTGCATAATGCAGATTATTGACGAGTCTACCTCCAGTCCTGATGCCACATTCCTCTTCAGAGTCCAGCTTCTCCAATTATTTGCTCAACATACAGACTGCATAGATATGGAGAGAAAATACAACACTGACATACTCCCTGCTTAATTTTAAACCATGCAGTGTTCCCCCGCTCTGCTCACACAACAGACTCCCGGCCCATATATAGATTTTGCATGAGCACAATAAAGTGCTCTGAGACTCCCATTCTTCTCAATGTCAGCCACAACTTGTTATGATCCACAGTCAAATGTTTTTGCATAATCAATAATGCACAAATAGTCATTTTTATGATGTTCTTTACTTTCAGCCTGGATCTTTCTGACATCAGTAGTGAGGGCCCTGGTACTACTGCCTCTTCTAAATCCTGCTTGAACTTCTAGCAGATCCCTATCTATATACTATTGCAGTCATTTTTTAATCATCTTCAGCAATGTTTTCCTTGTATGCAATATTAATGCTATTATTCAATAGTTTCCACATTCAGCTGGACCATCTTTCTTGTGAATGGGAACAAATGAGGACCTCTTCTAATCCATTGACTGAGTTGTTGTTGTTATTCTTGTTGTATGCCTGCGAGTCAAAACCAGCTCCTAGCTGACTTTTCCCTGGGTTTTCAGAGGTTTTTAAATCACATGGGACGAGTTTGCCAGTCTTTCTCCTGAGGAGCCACAGGTAGATTTGAATAATGTAGTAGCAGCATATTCTTTATCATTTTTTTTTAATACTTCAGTGTTTAAAAATATGCTTTAAAAACAAAGTTATCATGTCGATGGTCGTTTATTTCTAGGTGTTGGCTATTATTCGTGTCGTAATGAACACTCTTTTGCATGTATTTTCTTGTATAGATACTTGGATTCTCTTTGAGCATATAGCTAGGGGTGCAATTATTACACTACACGCCTGAGTTTTTAATAGAATTGGCAGACTTTACCAAACAGGTTGTTGTTGTTGTTTTTTTTTTTATTACTTCTACATATTTTCTCTTCACTAAATTGTGTATGAGAGTTCTAAATATTCTGTCTTTCTTCTAAGAATGAAAATGAGAATTCGTAGTTAATCTGGTCTGAAAAAATTATTTCTTTACTTAATCAGTTATAATTTCTTTGCCGACCTCTTCTCTTCACATTGTAGATTCATCTTAATGATACGTTGTGATTTGAACAGTGTTAATATTTGTTTTTCCTTTTCTTACTTTTGGGAGTTAAAGAGTTTAGTCAAGCATCACTTTGTATTTTTGTTATTCCTTAATAGTGTACAGATCATGATACAGAAGGCCATGTTTTATCACTTCCCAAATCAGTTTTCCTTATTCAACAGAAGTGATGAAATTTATCGCCTGAAAATTTCAGAATGAGATTTTTGGGCTGTGTACTAAATATTGCTTTGGAATGAATTATCTGTCTACATTTCTTATGCTAACTCAGAATTTAATTCACACTCCCTATTGATGAGTGAGGCAGATACGACTAGTGGGTAATCAAAGGAAGCTACCCCACTGGCATCAGTACAGTCGTCTTTGCAAGTAAACATAGTCATATTTCTAGACTTCTCAAGAAATGCTTTTTGGAAGGCTATGAGTTGGATTTTTTAGCTGAATATTTTATTTTTCTTTTATTGTGTTTAATTCATGTTGTTGTTGTGTACCATTGAGTCAGAACCAGCCCTCACCAAACTTTATGACCTTCTGATTTCCCTCCTCCTTCTCATTTTCAACCCCCCTTCCTCCTTTGGATATCTGTACACATCTTGCTTGTTACAATAATGGTCTTATACAGTATTTGTTCGTAAGAGCCTATGTTAGTTCACTTACCAAAATGCTCTCTAGCCTCTTCCATGTTATATAGTACTTTTCAAGATCATTACTCACGAGCAAGATATGAGTTTTTAAGAAATCTATTTGGCTTCTTAATTTATTCATAGTCTCATTTCCTCAGCCTTTGATGATTTCCCCTCCTCAGTATGATAACTTTGGAAGATTATAAAGATATAAGATAATAGTGGCTTTTTACCTCGAATTGCGCTATGAAGAAGAGCCTTCCCCAAATCAGAGACATAAATTTTGGATCTTATAGAAGCCAGCACTTACTGAAGAATGCAAAAGGTTTCACCCTACAATTAAGATTACATTTAAACAGCAAGAAAACAAAAATCCTTTCCATTGGAACAATAGGTAACAACATGATAGATAGAGGGAGGAAAGATTGAAGTCGTCAATTGTTTTATTTCCCGTAGATCCACACTCAGTAGCCATGTTAGCAGCAGTCCAGGAATCGAAGGATGTGCTGCGTTAGGTAAAGATCCTGCCAAGGACCTCTTAAAAGTGCCAGAGAGCAAAGGTGTTAGTTTAAAGACTAAGCCATGGCATGATCCAAGCCATGACATTTTCAATTGCTTACCGTGCTTCTAAAAATTGGATAATGAAAAAGAAGAAGCAATGCCTTTGAATTAGAGTATAGGAGAAGAGTATTGCGTCTTCTGTAGTCTAAAAACAACAGCAACAACAAAAACACAAAAAACCCCACAAACAAATCTGTTTTGGCCAGAGTGCAACCATGATGATCCTTGGAGGCAGGATTGTGAAACGTCTTCATACATACTTTGAGTATCTTGTCATGACACTCCAAACCTTGGAAAAAGACATAATTCTGGGAAAAGTGGAGGGTCAGAGAAAGATAGAAAGATCTTCAACAAGATGTATTGACACACTAACTCTAACAATGAGTTTGAGAGTATCGGAGATGGTGAGGATGGCAAAGGAAAGGACAAGGTTCAAACATCTTGTTCTAAGGGTTGCAATGAGTTATGGTGCCTAACAACATACTGTGTATCACAGTAGAAATAGACAGTTTGGAGAAAGTGCAGCCATGGAAGCAAGGATGTTAAAGTGCCATCCCTCATATTTTGGATGTGTCACAAGGCAAACAAAAACATGTCTTGGAAAAAGACATCATGCTTAGAAAGGTGGAGAATCAATGAAGGAGGGGAAGATCCCCAATGAGATAAACTGATACACTGACTGCAGTAATGGACTCAAGTGTGTCAGGGATGTTGAGGATGGCGCAGGAAGAGCAGAGTTCAGGTCTGTTTTTCATAGGGTCACTATGGAAAATTCTCCACGGCACTTAACAACAGCTACAGCGATGTCATTAGATTAAAACTTTGGGATATATTCGTTATACCAGTTGTATCTTCCTTAATCAAGATGAAATTTGCCACCTTAAACAGATCCGTGTTCATAGGGTCACTATGGATAGTACTTGACAGGATCTAACAACAGTTACAACAATGTCTTTAGATTGAAAATTTGAGATACGTTCATAATGCATTTCCTTTGTCATTGTTGTTGTATATGATTGAGTTATAACTGAACCATATCTGAATTCTGGTGGGTTTTCAGAGGCATTTAACCACACAGGAGGAGATTGCTCATCCTCCCACGAAGCAGCTGGTGAATTTGAACCATATGACTTCACGATTGCAGTGCAGCTTTTTGCCAGTAGATCACCAGTGCTCCCATACATCATTAACGAATGTATTTTCCTTAATTAATAAGCAATGTGGATTCTCCAACAAATGAATAAAATATTTGGCATTTGTTTGCCAGTTACCAAGTGGCAAGAAAAATATATACAAGTCTTAAAAGAGGGAGACCTATGTTCTGTGTTGACAAAATATTAAATAAACTCCCATTACTAGGAAATATATTAACTACCTGAGATGTCAAAACCCTTGAAAATTGGCTTTTCTAGCCATTGTGTTAGCCCTCATTATAAAGCAGGTTCTCCAGCTACCTAACTGAGGACACATGGTCTCTTCATAGCTGTAGGACCAATATAAAAGAGCATTTTCCACACTGTGAAAAAATGCTGGAGAAAGGGTGAAGAGACCCATACTGCTGTGAAAAGACTGAGGAAAGGTGTGAAAGGTGTGACCAGAAGAACCCTGGAAATGGAGCCAAAGTTAAAACTTTTGTTTGCAGGGTGATTGAATAAAAAACTGACTTGAAATTGGCCAGAGATAAAGTTTTTTGGTGATTGAGAAAACCAGAGGCTCCTTTCATTTGTACTGTTGAACTGTGACTGACTTTCGCCAATTGGGGAATTATGCCTTGTTATTCTGGCTTGGAACTGCTGGACTAAACCTGGGCTTGCATTGTATGATATTCTTTGCCTCCTCTACTCTCTAACATATTTCCCTAATAATCCTACAAACTGTAATTAAAGTCCATGAGTTAAGTACACAATGAACATTGGACCCAATGATTGGTAGAAATAAGTCCAGGAGCATGTCAGTCCACAGTTATTTTTATGGTGCTATGGATATTATTTTTGGGGACAGTTCTATATGAAGCAGGCAGAAGTCAGACTCAGTCATCTCCATGTTGTATCTTCTCCTTTCACACTATCCGTGAAGTCTGTGTTTCTAAATTAAAGATAGTTGATATATTTTGGTTGTCTTTACTGAATTTGATAATACAGTGCAAAAGAAACTAAAATGTAGCAAAGGAGTTTAGGAGAAATAAGCAGTATGAAAGTATAAGTAAAAATTAAAAGGGAGATTTTAGTATTGCAAAACTGGGAAATCTGTTTTCTCCTGGAACAGTAAGAAATAATACAAATATATTTTGAGTAACTAAAACTTATATTTATTTTCCAGGTAAGCAACCAAAGCACAAAGTTGAAGTCAAGTGCCTTTTGTGATCATTCAAGCTAAGAAAAAAATCATATACCTTTATGATAAACGTCCTTGAGTTGAGGGAGAATGGTGTGCGTGAGCTAAAGAAACAAGACACTTTAAAAAAAATACATCAGAGAAAGAAATCTGGACATGGATGATTACCAGTTTGTAAAAAGCAAAAACACGTCAGTTACTTTTATAAACACCCTTGAGACAAGGGAAAATGGTCTAAGTGGATTAAACAGAAAAAACCTAGAAAATTGTATCTGAGAAAAGAAATTTGGACATGGGTGATTACTGGTGTGTGAAATTTTATGGGGATGAATAAAGTAAAATCTTCATTTTGAGGTATTTTAATTGTTAAAAGTTACATAAACTTAGAATCAAAAGGGCATGGCCACTAGAATGAGAATTTGAAAATAAAAAAGAGCTTAGAATGCTCTTAGAAAATATATAGAACACCTTGAACTTTAGAAAAAGTCAGCAAATGCAAAATAGTCTGCAGATTTCCGAACTAGAATGAGAAGGAAGGAAGTATTTCTCATTGTTCAGGCTTCAATTGGGGCTATTCCTCAGTACTGCTCTTTCCTGCCTTCCTTCCTTCCTTCTTTCCTTCCTCCCTCCCTCCCTTCCTTCCTTCCTTCTTTCCTTCCAACATGGTTCTTAACAGAGTATTATGGCCTGATCTAAAACATGCTCTACTGTCAGATTGTTATTATTAACTGCTATTTAATTGACCCTCACTCATAGGAATTCTACAGACAATGGAAGTATATATTGGTTAGTCCTATGCTATCTCTCACAGCTAATTGGTATTAGGTCTATTGCAATCTTTGGGTTTTCATTGGTTAGTATATTAAAAGTATATACCCAAATCTTTGTTCCTAGTCTATGTCAGTAGAGAAGTTCTGTTGAAATTTATTAACTAAAGAATATCTATCTTGTAGATAGATTGTTGTTAGTTAATTACCTTTTAGTGGACTAGAACTCATAGTGACAGTATGAACATCAAATCTGAACCTTGCTTTGTCCTGTGCCATTCTCCACAACTCTAATATATTTGCTAGGAGAAGCTATTCCTTGGAGAAGGTCATGATGCTGGGAAGGGTGGAGGATCAGTGAAGGAGAGGAAGACTCTCAACCAGGTGGGTTGACACAGTGACTGCTGCAATGGGCTCCTGTATGTCAGGAAGTGCGAGGATGGTGCAGGATAGAACAAAGTTCAGATCTTTTGTTCATAGGGTTGCTGTGAGTCATATTCAACTTGGTGTCACCTCACAATAACAACAACAACATTAAAGTCATAGTGTCAACTCATCTTGCAAAGGGATAGATCAAATATCAGAAATTTGAGTTCTACCAAATTAAAAATCTTCCTTGATCCCTCAATTACCAAAATAGGAAAATATTTTCAGTTGTCTGTTAATATATAGGACCATAAGGGGTGTAGTGTTGGAGTCTAATGTTTCAAAAAGGCTTTCCTCTGCCATTGTTTTTTATTCTGTCACTTGGATGGGCAAAATCACACAAATATAATGTATCATTCTATCCACAAGGGGATGGCTAGTGTCTAAGTGGATTTTAGTTGTAGAAACTGGGAATCGCAACACCACAACAACCCCTGTTCTTCTGGGCTAGAGATCCCTGCAGCAGCAAGAACAAGATCTACGTAAGAGCAGCAAAAAGCACAGAAGAGACCAAGAGACTAATCTCAAACAGAGTTGGCTTGGGACTCATATTCTATGGATCTAGAACTAGAGGCTTTCACCAAAGCTTGCTGGAAGAAATAACTAGAGAAAGAATAAATATTAATATTCCCCAATTCAAACCTAACATGTAAAGATGCATCTATTATGTATTTGTATGAACAAATAGAAGAACAATTTTTTTTCCTTTTTGAAAATTTTACTCTCTTTCTTGAGACTACTTATTAAAAAGCCATTGTTTCATGAAGTGTGGTAAAATTTGGAATGGAAAACAGAAGTAATGCTCAAATAAACCACTTTAGAATAGTTTTAGTGAGCAATTTTAGAAGTTAGGCTAGGTGAACTCCAACTCAGTGGCTCTCAAACTTTTCCATGGCACAGGATGTGAAGGAAAGTATATTTGTTTGAACTTATTAGACCAGTTAGGATAAGAACAAGCTTACTGGAACACTGCCAATCTCAGAACCCTAGTACTTATCTGTACATAGGAATTACACTTCCTCTACTCTACTCTACACTTCAGTATGAAACATGGTTTTGTGGCATGAGTTGGAAAAGGTTTGCTTGAAGACAATGCACCCATTTGTAAATATTCATTATTCTACATGAAGGACTGGATATATTTAACAGAATCTTTCAATGAAGCAGGAAATCAAACAACTTATTACTTTGGGAACATCTACCACAAAGGACATCTTTAAAGTGCTAAAGAGCAAGGTGGTCACTTTGAGGTTTAAGGTATGTCTAACCCAAACCATGATATTCTCAATAACTTCATATTATATGAAAATTGGATGATGAACAGGATAGACAAAATAATTGATGTCTTTAAGTTGTGGTGTGGGTGGAGAATATTTAATTTTAACATGGTCTACAAAAAGAACAAACAAACCTGTCTTGGAATAATTCAAGTCAAGTGTTCCTTAGAAGCAAAGATAAATGTCAACTCATACTTTGGGCATGTTATGAGGAAGATGCCGCTCCTGGATAAAGACATACTGTTTAGTAACATGATGGAGAGACAAAGAAGGAGGAAGGCTTTCAAACAAGATGATCTGACACAGTGGCTGCAACAACAAGATTAAGCACAGAAGAGATAATGAGGATCTACCGGACGAGGCAGTGTTCCCTTCTGTTGTCCACACAATGTCACTGTGAATTGGAGCCCACCCAATGGTACCTAACAATCACAGTAAGGAATGGGTTCCATATTAAAAACTAAATGACAGAAAATATAGCAAAAGTAAGTCAAACGTTTCTTTATGATTTTAAGTCATATATCACTGCTACATTACTCTGGCAGTCAAATTTGGCTTTTAAACAGTCTTCTGTATTCTGGTCATTCTAGGAACTCATCTCTGAAATCAAGCTACTTCATAATAAGTCAATTGCTTCATGTAATCAGTGTAAAGAAATGAGGAGAAACAAATCAGACTATTTTGTCTGCAGCAAAGAATTCAGAGCTTCTGAAGATGAAAACATGGTGAATACAATGTCAGAATAACAAATGATAATGTGCTTGCCAGAAGGAGTAAGCAGAGCTGCAAGATTTTGGACTCTCTCCATATTTATTTCCCCATTCCAGTTTTGAATTTTTTTGCTGTTTAAATCTAAATTTTATTTCTGCTAGAAGCATTGTAACTACTTATGCCAATTCAAAATATCAAGTCCAGTAACCCATCTGTGCCTCCATGTCAATGGAAATGATATTATACACTCTACCATGAGTTCAATTTTAATCCTCTAAAGAAGTCCTACTTGCTAAAGAACCACTCGTATTTTCCTGAAACATGACTTCTTGAATTTCAATTATTTTATTAAAGCTTTTTCGGAGATGAATTATGTCATAAAAATAGAAAATGGCTCTACTATGACCAGCACATTTCTGTTCTGAATTTCTACCATTTTAAGCTTTTTCATCACATATTAAAAAGAATCCAAGTTTGTCAATTTTTCTTGGTGATCTTCCTGTTATTTCTTGTTTGTCTTTTTTGACAGCTGCTTTAGTTTGTGTGTTAATTGAATTAATATAAATTCCTTTATATGTTTGTTCATCAAGCAGTTATTTATAAATTATTTCACGATCAATTCCAATTAGAGTGGTGAGAAGAAGAGCTAAACAAGAAACAATTCTTGTTCTGAAGAAAATAATAATCTACTTCAGGAGATTAACATGTACCACTATACTTTTCATATAATGTGGCAGATACACTGAGGAAGTCATACACAGTGATAAAAACATGAGATTTCATTAGGGACAATGAAAATTATTTCACTTTACTGTTGAGCTCTATTATGAACTGTGTGTTAAGTTTTATTTTAATTTCTTGAAGTAGTCTCATATTCTCTGATTTTCTCCAAATATTACATTTGATCCTTGTCCTTCAAATAGAAGTTCTTAACTGATTCCCATCTTCTGGTTGAACGCTGTCTCTCTTACTTAAGCTGCTTTGCCAAACATTTTGTTTTAAGATAACCTATCTTGTGTCCCTTTATTTTTACAAATTTTTGAGTCTTGACTGTATGCCTTATTTTCACATGAAATTCTACCTTTTACTCTCATTTTCAAGCAACTGCGATTCTTCTCATTTAATGTCAATCTTAGAAAGGACAGAGGTTTTTATTTTATCCTCTATCAAGTGGTAGCATAATCTAAATGACCTATAATCAGTCCTTGCTACGACATTTGGTGAATTGTATGTTTTCAGTTAAAGTCTTTGAATGAAGACACATTTATTTACCAGTTTTTATGACTAGGGTTTATATATGATTATCATTTTCTGGAATGCAATTTTCTGAATTGGTATTTTTCCCTTTTGTACTCTCTGGTTGCTGTTTTTCACTTGTTTTATTGGTCTACTTCTCATTACTGTACTGATGCCCCATTATTTAAGTTGCTTAATTCTCATGTATATATATTTCTATGTTGTTGTTGTATAACACTGAGTCAGACCTGACTCATAATGACCCTCCAGTGGGTTGTAAGAGGCAATTAATGTCATGGGAGGAGATCGTCCATATTTGTCCTGCAGAGCAGCTACTGGGTATGAACTGCATGCCTTTGGGGTGGCAACACAGCTTCTTAACACTATGCCACCAGATCCCACTTCAATTTTTATCTCTATTAAATTTCATCTTTTTCTAAATATTCTCAGCTTCATCTCTACCCCTGAACTTTTGTACTTATTGCTTTATAATTTTTATGATATTTTAATCTTAGAAAAGGTTTAAGAATAATAAAAGCAATTACTGGATAACTTTTGCTCAAATTCACTATTTATTGTTGTTGTTAGGTTCCGTCAAGATGAGTAAAACCCATAGTGACCCTATAAACAACAGATCTAGATCATGTCGTATCCCATGCAATCCCCACACTTCCTGACA
Source organism: Elephantulus edwardii (assembly GCF_000299155.1). Taxonomy (NCBI): domain Eukaryota; kingdom Metazoa; phylum Chordata; class Mammalia; order Macroscelidea; family Macroscelididae; genus Elephantulus; species Elephantulus edwardii. The sequence goes on from NW_006399770.1 coordinate 16,559,800, forward strand.
TATTAGAACCCATTGTGGCAGTCACCATGTCAATCCACGTGGTGGAGAGTGCTCCCTTTCTTTGCCAACACTCCACATTTCTGAGTATCATGTCCCCTCCAAGGAATAGCCTCCTAGCAACATGCCTGAAGGATGAGAGACAAACCCTCATAATCCCTGCCTCCAAAGAGCACTCTGCACCCTCTCCAAGAAAGATTTGTTTATCCCTTTTACACTTCATGAGATATTCAGTGCTCTTCTCCAGCACCACAGATCAGAGGCATCTGTCATCGCATTCATGGTCCAGCTCTCAGATGCATAGAAAGTAATCAGAAAGACCATGGCCCTAATCAGATGTGCATTAGTCCTTAAACTTACATTATTACTCCTCAATTATTTAGTGAGGTTCCTAACTTCAGGCTTTCCCATTGTGGTGCATCTCCAGATTTCCTGACTGCTGGGACCAAGGTTATTATTTAATGGATCCAAGCAAGAGAAGATGAAGTTGTTGACTTCTTTTCAAAGTTATTTAATCTTTTATCCATCATGAAGTTGCCTATAGGTACAGTGGTAAGAATCTTTGTTTTCTTGAAAGTAAGATGTGATCCGTATTAAAGGCTGCATTCCTTCATCTTCTTCAACAAGTGCTTCGAGTCTTCCTCACTTTTACTAAGCAGGGTTCTGTCATCTACATAATGCAAGTTATCGATGAATCTCCTCTGATTCTGATACCACATTCCACTTCATAGAGTCCAACTTCTCAAATAATTTGCTCAGCATATAGATTGAATAGGTATAGAGAGCAAATACAACCCTGACACACTCCCTTTTTAATTTTAAATGATATAGTATTCTGTTGCTCTGTTCACATAACAGGTCTAAGTACATGTTTCACATGAGCACAATGAAGTGTTCTGTGATTCCCGTTCCTCCTGAAGGTTAGCCATAACTTGTTATGATCCACACAATCAAAGAACTATGCATAGTCAAAAATACATAAATAGACATTTTTCTGGTATCCTTTACTTTCAACCAGGATCCATCTGACATGAGCAATGATATTCCTGGTGCCATGGCCTTTCCTAAATCCTGTTTAAACTTTTTGCAGTGCTTTAGTACAGTTTTGGCTATTTTTAATGATCTTCAGCAGTATGTTGTTTACAGGTAATATTGATAATGTTGTTTGATACTTTCCACATTATATTGGCTCACCCTTTGTGGGAATGGGAACAAATATGGATCACTTCCAATCTGTTGGCCAGACAGCTGTCCTGCAAATTTCTGGCACAGATTGGTGACCACAACTAGGCTGCATCTGTTAATTGAAACAAGTTAATTGCTATCCCATCAATTCCTGAGGTCTTATTTCTTGCAAATACCTTCAGTGAAGCTTCCACTTACTCCTTAATTACTATTGATACTTGTTCATATGTATGTTGGTGTTGTTATTTGTCATTGAGTAAGGTGTGACTCATAGAAATGAACAAATATCTGAACCCTGTGTTATCCTCACACTTCCTGATATAGAAGAACCCATTGTGGTAGTCAAGGCCTCAGTTTACCTGATGGAGGGTCATTAGCACCTTCGATGACTCTCCACCCTTCCTAGATCATGTCTTTCTCCAAGGAATAGTCCTTACTAGCAACATGCCCAAAATATGTGAGGCAAAGCCTCCTCATTCTTTCCTCCAAAAAACATTCCACCTGCATGCTTTCCAAGATATATCTGTTTGTTGGCCATCCATGGCATATTGAGTGTTCTTCTCCAATACCACAGCTCAAAGGCATCAATTCTTCTTCTGTCATCTTTATTCATTGCCCAGCTCTCAGATGCATAGAAAGTAATCAGAAAGAATATGCCCTGAGTCAGACACATTTTAGTCCTCAAACTAACATCATTGCTCCTTAATAATTTGAAGAGGTCCATAACTGCAGAATTTCCCAGTACAATGTGTATCCTTATTTCCTGATTGCTGGTGCCAACAGTGTTAATTGTGGATCCAAAAACGATGAAGTTGTTGACAGTTTCAAGGTCTTCTTCACTCACCATGATGTTGCTT
>NW_006399770.1:16565383-16565905 GCF_000299155.1 Elephantulus edwardii
TAACTAGGAACAACACAAAAAAGAACTCAACACAATGATAGTAATAAAACCTAACCTTTCAATTGGCTCTCCATCTTTTTTTATGCTTTCTGGGTCATTCAATATGTTGTTCATAGTATCTTTAAATATTGCTACTCAAAGCTTAAATTTGATTTTCATGTCTCTTAGCCTGAAAAATGCAGAGTGAGTTCTTCCCATTGTAGTCTCCAATTTCAGCTCTTTGGACATTCTATTAGAATACTTTCCATTGTCTTCTTGACGTGCCCTTAAAATCTTCTGTTCATCTTTTTACTAGACATGTTTCCCCTTTGTTTTTGGCTTCGTGATGCTCTAGTGCAATTTTGAGAGTCTCCTCTGGCATACATTTTTTCCTACACAGAATCAGTGTACCCAAATGAACTGATTGAAACTGTAAAAATTCAGGAAGGACCATATGAGCAGGATCAAATGGTACTGAAGGAAGAAGTAGAGGCTCCATTGAAGGCATTGGCAAAAAATATGGCCCCAGGAATCAATGAGATA
>NW_006399770.1:16567390-16594653 GCF_000299155.1 Elephantulus edwardii
ATTGCATTTCAATGTCAAGTAAACAAAGATTCTTACCACTGGACTAATAGGAAATCTCATAATGGATGGAGAAGGGATTGAAACTGTCAACAACTTTATCTTACTTGAATCCACAATCAACACCCTTGGCACCAGCAGATAATCAGGTAATCAGGAGAAGCATTGCACTGGGGAAGTCTGTAGTTAGGGACCTCTCCAAAGTATTGAGAAGTAATAATATCAGTTTGAGAACTAAGGTGTGTCTGATTCAGGCCCTGGTCTTTCCAATAACTTGTCATGCATCTGAGAGTTGGACAATGAATATCATGACAGAAGAACAATGATGCTTTTGAGCTGTGGTTTTGGGAAAGAACACTGAACATGGATGGCCAAAGGAACAAACAAATCTGTCTTGGATAGGGTGCAGCTTGAGTGCTCTTTGGCAGCAGGAATGATGAGGTTTTGCCTCACATACTCAGATCATATTTCTAGGAGGGGCTATTCCTTGGAAATGGCCATAATGCTTGTAAGAGTGAAGTGTTGGCTAAAAAGAGGAAGACCCTCCACCAGGTGGATTGACATGGTAGACTGCTGCATTAGGATCGAGTGTATCATAAAATGTGAAGATTGCGCAGGATAAGACAGGGTTCAGATCTGCTGCTTGTAGGGTAGCTACATTGACTCAATGGCACCACCAACAACAAACCTTCTAAACAGTCAAAAACAAATCTTGATTAAAGTTACTTACTAGTTAAATTACTATTATAGTGGCACTAGATAACTAAGACAGTCCATATCTAACCTAAACTAATTTACTTACTTTAGTTACATTCTATTTTTTAAAAAGTCAGTCATTCATCTAGAGTCAGGAACAACTCTTCACTCACCCTCCACTGGAGTTCCGAGACTGTAAACAGCATTTAAAGAGATTCCTTATCTTTCTCCTGCAGGGATATGGGTGGATTCGCACCACTTTAGCAGTATGACTTTTTGGCTAACAATGCAACTGTCTATGGACTAGGGCCACCAGGGCTCCTTACATTTATATTCAGTGAACTTTAACTAAGAATAAAAGTCTCTGGTGCCTTAGTGGAAAGAATTGAGCTGCTAACCCAAAGGCAGGCAGTTCAAATCCATTAACTGCTCTTTGGAAGAAAGATGGGCAATCTCCTCTTTGTCAATTTAGTCTACACAAACTGCTAGAGAGTTAGATATGAGTTGGTTCCCACTCCACAATATATAACAACATCAATGTAGAATATTGCCTCAATTTATCTTTATATTTTATGGCCTTGGCACTTTCAAAGTGCTTAGGCTAATTATTTTGTAGACTACTATTGTTGTTGTTAGATACCTTTGAGTAGAGTATGAATTACAGCAATCCTATGACCAACAGATCTGAGTCATGTCCTGTCCTGTGCCACCCTCACCATCACTGATACATTTGAGGTCATTGCTGCAGTCACCATGTCAACCCATCTTGCGGGAGGTCTTCCTCTTTTTCTCTGACCTTCCCGCTTTCCGAGAACGATATCTCCTTCCAGGGAATAGCCTCTTAGTAACAAGCCCTAAGTGTGAGAGATGAAATTTCGCCATCCTTACCTCCAAGGAGCACTCTGGCTTCAACCCTTCCAAGACAAAATTTTCTGTTCTTTTGGCAGCTGATGGAATAATGAGTACTGTTCAACATCACAACTCAAAGGTAACAATTCTTCTTTTGTTTTTCTTATTCATTTTCCTGCTCTCAGATGCATAGCAACTGATTGAAGATTATAGCCTGAATCAGACACACCTTAATCTTAAAACTGAGATCATTGCTCTTCAGTATTTTGGAAAGATCCCTGACAGTGGTCTTGTTCAAAGCACTCTCAATTTGTATTTGTTAACTACTTCTACCTAATAAGAGGGAGCTCTTGTATTCAATCTAGAGGTATGCTGTTAAAACTACCACCTGCTCCGAGAGAGAAAGGGGTTTTTTTTTAGTTTTAATGAACATTTGCAGAGATTTTGGGTTTTCATTCATTCATTGTTGCACTGTTTTCTCTACCCTCCTCCCCAGTTCGTTCTTTTTTTCTCTCCCCTTGAATGTCTGTTTTAATTGTCCAAAGCCAGTTCTGAATAATCTCCTTTGTCAGTGTGTCCTTTGCCATTCCCTATTACTCCTCCCTGAGAGAGACTTCACCCTGATTCATAAGGAAAAGGGGATGGCGTATTCTCTTAGCTACTTCCTGCTGAAAAGGGACACTGTAGGTTTCAGGGTGAAGATCTTCTCTCACTACTCTAAAGGGCCCCTTTGGCTGTAGGAAACACATAGACAAGTATGGAGATTGATTTTGCAATTTAGATGCACTGTTATCAATTGTGCTTAGCCGTACATGTTCATATTCTTGAAGATGTATCATGGAAGTGTTGCAGCCTAGAAGACACAAATTTAGCTAACAAGTTAAAAGTACATGAGTCAAAAATTAACAAGCAATAATATTCTGAGTAGAGGTTCTAATAGTGGCATAAATCAAGTTACAGAGGAAAAATAGTTCTTACAATAAAGGGCCTATTGACTAGCTTGACTCTTCTTTTTGTTATTATTCAATTATAACCTGAAAACTCAGTCTTCAGTCTTGGTTTAAAGAAATGACTCATACCTCACCCTCCAGGCAATTTTTAGAGGTAGTAAATCACACAGGAGGAGATTGCTTATCCTTCTTCTATGAAGCATCTAGTGGATTCCACTTGTCTTTGAGATTGCTGTGTGACTTCTTACCACTAGGCCACCAGAGCCTCCTGATCACATATTTAAAAAAAACAAACAGAGCACACATTAACAAACTCAGGATAAAGGAAAAAGAAAATAAATCTTGATCCATAAACTTGCAACCTACATATAATCATTGGCAATATTTGCCCTTTTAAAAATATTCCTATGATATATATTTTAAGGTGTTTGGACTTGAACTAGAGTTTAGATTCTACTGATTAGATTAAAATTGAAACATTATCACTTAATTATCATGTGGCCTTGGGCAATTTTCCAGTCATTCTAGTTTCTGTTTTCTCTTGCAATTGTACTTAATTTAAAAACTTAGTCTCCTTAGAGTTCCTGTAATTATCAAATATTGGAATTCATTTCTACCTACTCTCATCATGTTTTATGTCCTTTTCCACTTTTTCTGCATCTTATTTTGCATTTGTTTGCAGTCAAGCACTGCAGCCTTCAATATGGATTGAGACTCAGTATCAAGACAAAGATTCTCACCACTGGACCAATTGGCAGCATCAGGATGGATGGTGAAGAGATTGAGATTGTTCACAGCTTTAGTTTGCTTGGCTCCACAGTCAACACTCTTGGTACCGGAAGCCAGGAAATCAAATGACATATTGTGATAGGAAAGTCTGCTGTAAGAGATCTCTCTAAAGTACTGAAGAGCAGTGGTGTCTCTCTGGAGACTAAAGTGCTTTTGATATAGGCCATGGTCTTTGCTATCACTTGTTACACATCAGAGAGTTGGACAATGACTAGAAAGGATAGAAGGAGAATTGATGCCTTTGAGTTGTGATGCTGGAGAAGAGTGTTGAGTGTACCATGGACTGCTAGGAAAACAAACAAATTCATGCTGAAGAGGGTTAAACCAGGCAGCTCCTTGGAGGCGAGGATCCTGAGGCTTCGTCTGACATACTTTGGACATGTTGTAAGGAGGAACTGGTCCTTGGAGAGGGACATCATGCTTGATAGGGTTGAGGGACAACACAGGAGGGGAAGACCCTCTATGAGGTGAATTGATTCAGTGACTGGGGTAATAGGGATGGGTGTATCAGAGACAGCGTGATTGGCACATGACAGAGCAGAGTTTAGGGCTGTTTTACTTAGGGTCACGATGAGTCACAAGTTACTCGATGGCACATAACAACAGCAACAATTATCTCATTCTATTTTTTCCTCTTCTAATTGTAAAGTTGTTTCACTATCCAGTTGACTTTTATACTATTTATAATATCGAGCTTTCTATTTTATCTTGGATCAGTTTTAGAAATAGAGCCCTCCTGTTCTTTCAGCAGATAGCCTAGAAATTTTAGTCTATTTTGTTCAGAAAAATAGGTAAGGATCAGGAAAATATAATTTTAATATTTTTCTTATTAGAATCCTAACCCCAAGGAGATGTGCTTTATTCTTCTTGAAGAAAACGGTAGTAATTCTTTTTCTTTAGGTGGTAAATGCAGAATGTGTCCTTATTCTAAGGGGGGGGGGCGGTGTAAGGTAGCTAGTGCAGTTAGTTTATGTGCAGATTCTGAGATTTATTTTTTAATCCATTGTATTCAGTGTCTTTCATTGTTCCTGAAAATTCTGAATCTACAGGTAATCAAAGCTTTGATGGATGTAATCACTCCTTCCTTCATAATAGTTTCTTTATACCAAATTCTTGGTGTCATAAACGTCTTCCAAACTGTTACATTTGTCAATATTTCTCTTGTGCTTTATTCATTCTACTATATTAACTTATTTTTAAAGTCTGTGCTTTGTTGGTTGTCCATTTCTGGCTGCATTTTACCAGGCTCTTTATACCATAGACTAGGTCTTCTATATTTCCTCCCATTTTGTCTCTAATGACGTTTGTGGTTTGGGGCTTAACAGCTGAGTCTCTGATCCAACTTGAGACAACTGGAACAGCACATCAGCAGAGAACTGCCAGAGGTCCAGGCTGGGTTTAGAAGGGGTTGTGGTACTAGGGATATTGTAGCTGATGTTAGATGGATCTTAGCTGAAAACAGAGAATACCAGAAGAATGTCTGTGTTTCATTGATTATGCATAACAAACTGTGGCTGACTCTGAGAAGAATGGGAATCCCAGAACACTTGATCGTTCTAATGTGAAACCTATACTTGGGCCAGGAGACAGTCATCAGAACAGAGCACGGGAACACTGCATGGTTCAAAATTGGGAAGGGTGTATGCCAGAGATGTGTCCTATCTCCATACCTTTTCAACCTGTATGCAGAGCAGATTATCCGGGAGGCTGGGCTCTATGAGGAGAAATGTGGGGTCAAGATTGATGGACGATTTATCAACAACCTGTGTTATGCAGATGACACAACCCTGCTTGCTGAAACTGAGGAGGACCTGAAGCACCTGCTGCAGAGGGTCAAGGACTGTAGCCTCCAATATGGATTGAGGCTCAATGTCAGGAAGACAATGATTCTCACCACTGCCAATTAGAAGCATCAGGATGGATGGTGAAAAGATTGAGATTGTTCACAGCTTTAGTTTGCTTGGCTCCACAGTCAACACTCTTGGCACCAGTAGCCAGGAAATTAAAAGGCGCATTGCCATGGGAAAGTCTGCTGTTAGGGACCTCTCCAAAGTACTGAAGAGCAATGGTGTCTCTCTAGAGACTAAGGTGCATCTGATACAGGCCATGGTCTTTCCAATCACTTGTTATGCATCAGAGAGTTGGACAATGACCAAGGAGGACAGAAGGAGAATTGATGCCTTTGAGCTGTGGTGCTGGAGAAGAGTATTGAAAATACCATGGACTGCTAGGAAAAGAAATATATTCATCCTGGAAAGGGTTAAACCAGGTGGATCCTTGGAAACAAGGATTCTAAGGCTCCGTCTAACATACTTTGGGCATGTTATAAGAAGAGACCGGTCCTTGAAGAGGGACATCATGCTGGGGAGGGTGGAGGGACAGCGCAGGAGGGGAAGGCCCTCTATGAGGTGGATTGATTCAGTGACTGGGAGTGTCAGAGACAGTGCAATTGGACCAAGGCAGAACAGGGTTTAGGGCTGTTGTACATAGGGTCGCTGGCACATAACAACAACAACATAATTTGAGATGTGGATCCTGTTTCAGTTTCCTGCAGGTAGAAGTCCAGTTTTATCAGCACCATTGGTTGAAAAGGTGGTAGTTTCTTCATTTGGTAGGTTTTATTTCCTTGATGACCATAGATAGAAGGGTTAATATCTGGGTTCTCAATCGTGTTCCATTGGTCTATGCGCTGTCATTGTACCAGTAACATGCTGTTTTTCTTATTACAGCTGCATAGCAAGTTTTGAGACCAGGAATTGTTATATGTCCCACTTCGTATTTGTTTTTCAGAAGTGCTTTCTTTATTTGGAGTCTCTTTCCTTCCCAAATAAACTTGCCTGTGGACAATAGTGATGAAGGAGGTAGTTCAAGGTGCTCTGAAGGAATTGGCTCCAGGAATTGAAAACACACCAACTGACATATTTCAACAAATAGTTGAGTTGTTGACTAGGTTGTGCCTAGAAATCTGGAGGAAAACTTCCTGTCCAACTGACTGAAAGAGATCCATGTTTATGCCTATCACAAAAAAAGATAATCCAACAGACTGTGGAAATTATTGAACAATAACACTAATGTCACATACAAGCAAAATCCTGCTGAAGATATAAAAAAATAACTGGAATAATACTTTGACAGGGAACTACCAGAAATACAAGCTGGATTAGCAGAGGCTGTGACACTATAGACATTATCACCCATCTAAGATGGATATTGGCTGAAAGCAAAGAGCACCAGAGAAATGTGTATCTGTACTTTACTGACTATCCAAAGGCATTTGACTGTGTGGATCACAGTAAATTGTGACTAGCCTTGAGAAGAATCGGAATCTTAGAACACTTAATTGTGCTCATGTGAATCCTGTACTCAGACAAGGAGGCTGTTATGAAAACAGAGCAGAGAAACACTGTATGGCAAAATTAGGAAAGGAGTTCATCAGGGATGTATCCTGTCTCCATTCCTTTTCAATCTATACACTGAACAGTTCATTCAAGAGACTGGAATTTATGGGGAAGAGTTTGGTATCAGTATTGGAGGAAGATTCATCAATAAACTGCACTTTGTTTGATACAACTTTGCTTGCCAAAACTAAGAAAGACCTGAAGCATTTGCTGCAGAAATTCAGACTGTATTCTTCAATATGAATTGAAGCTAAAAATCAAGAAGACAAATATTCTCACCACTGAGCCAAATGGCAGCTTCATGATTGCTGGAGAAGAGATTGAAGTTGTTAACAGTTTCAGCTTGCTTGGCTCCACAAGCAACACTCTTGGCACCAGCATTTAGGTAATCAAAAGACAAATTGCCCTGGAAAAGTCTACTGTCGGGGACCGCTCCAGAATGCTGAGGAGCAATGACATCAGTATAGAAACTAAGGTGCACCTCACCCAGACCAGGGTCTTCGCAATTATGTGCTGTAAGAAGAATTGATCAATGCTTTTTGAGTTGTGGTGAAAAAGAAAAGTATTGAACTAAGAAAACAAACAGATCTGTGTTGAAGATAGTGAAACCAAGTTTCTCTTTGGAGACAAGGATCTTTAAGTATGCTCCAGAACCACAACTCAAAAGCATCTGTTCTATCTTCCTTAGTCATTGTTCTCTGATGCACAGCAGGTAATTGCAAAGACAGTGGTCTGAATCAAGTGCACCTTAGTCTATAGACTGGCATTGTTTATGTCTTTAGTTAGGTTTATTTTCAAGTGCATCTTGATGGCAGTCACATATGAGAAGTTTTTGGGGTTGTGTTGGATATTTGTTACTGCTCTTCCCCCCTTCCCAATGTCAGTGGCCTTGAGCCTTTCCCCCAAGGTGGAGGCCTGCTAGAGGGTGTGGCTTTAAAATCCATAATGAGGTATTGGCTCTGTGGGTCAGCCTGGGCCCTTGGAATCTCCCTCCACTCTAGGAACTGGCTGCAAGCTAGCATTCCCGTGGTGGTCTCGTCTTGATGGCTGTCACATAAGAGAAATTTTATTTATTGATTTTAGGATGAGTATTCTTTAAAATACACAGGAATAGTTTGTCTATTTGCTGTACTGAACAACTTGGAGTTGTTGTGATTCTGAACACTTTTCAATGTTGTTGTTGTTAAGTGCCGTCAAGTCGCAGGTGACTCATAGCAACCCTATGAAAGAGAGTCCTCAATGCTTGTGCGTCTTTCATCCTCTCTCAAGATTCATAGGGTTTCTGGAGGCAAGCTGTCACAGAAGTGGATGCTACTCCTGCTTCCAAGCTTGTTTTAATCAGGGAGATTCTCCCAACACTGTTCACCATGGGTAACCAAACATTTATGTATTTGATACATCAGCATCACAGTGTTCAATAGTTGTGTCAAATGTACAATGTTTAGACGAGCTTCCGGGTTGATTCATGCTGGGAAGCAGGAGTGGCATCCTTTTCTTAAACTAGATGCTTCGGGAAACTACAAACTCTAAACTCTGTAAATGTACAGAAATGATGTTAGTTATAGAACAGAGTTCAAATTTTTTGTACGAAGCTTACTCTGAGTTGTATTCACATCAATGACACTAAACCACTACTAAATGAGACTGTTGTAGTTGTTATGTGCCATCGAGTCATTTACAACAGCCCTAAACTCTGTTCTGTCCTGTGCCAATCTCATTGTCTCTGACACACTCATTCTGATTACCCCAGTCACCAAATCAATCTACCTCCTAGAGGGCCTTCCCCTCCTGCGCCTGCCCTCCACCCTCCCAAGTATGATGTCCTACTCCAAGGCCCGGTCCCTCCTTACAACATGACCAAAGTATGTCAGACGAAGCCTCAGAATCCTTGCCTCCAAGGAGCAGCCCGGTTTAACCGTCTCCAGCATAAATCTGTTTGTTTTCTTAGCAGTCCACGGTACCCTCAACACTCTTCTCCAACACTAAAACTCAAAGGCACCAATTCTCCTTCTATACTTTTTAGTCATTGTCCAATTCTCTGATGCATAACAAGTGATTGCAAAGACCATAGCCTGTATCAGATGCACCTTAGTCTCCAGAGACACACCATTGCTCTTCAGTGCTTTAGAGAGGTCCCTAACAGAAGACTTTCCCATCTTAATACGTCTTTTAATTTCCTAGCTGCTGGTGCCAAGAGTGTTGATTGTGGAGCCAAGCAGACCAAAGCTGTGAACAATCTCAATCTCTTTACCATCCATCCTGATGCTGCCAATTGGTCCAGTGGTGAGAATCTTTGTCTTCTTGACATTGATCCTCAATCCATATTGAAGGCTGCAGTGCTTGGCCCTCTGCAGCAAGTGTTTCAGGTTCTCCTCAGTGCTGTTATATCTGGAGGAATATTCTTCCACTTTGCACATCACTCCTTGTCATTGTGCACTTCTTGAAATTTTTCAGTGTCAAGCAGTCCCTTTTTGCACAATGATTTTTGGCTATTCCCTCCATCTCCTTTTGATGGTTCTTGGGTCATTCAGTATAGTGACTATAGCCCTTTTCTAGAAGGCTGTTGTGTGAACAGAACAATGGAATAGAGCATGGTTTAAAATTAAGAAAGAAGTGTGTCATGGTTGTTTTCTGTCTACAAACCTAATCAATCTGTATGCTGAGCAAATTATTTGGGAAAGTACAGTCTATGAACAGGAATGTGTCATCAGGGTCAGAGAGAGACTCATCAATAATCTGCATCATGCAGATGACACAATCTTGTTTGCTAAAAGTGGAGAAGACCTGGAGCATTTGTTGCTGAAGATAAAGGAATGTAGCCTTCAATAGGAATTGCATCTCAATGTTAAGGAAAAAAAAAATTTCTTACCACTAGACTAATAGATAACCTCTTGATGTATGGGGAAAAGATTGGACAACATTGAAAACAACTTCAGCTTACTGGATCCACAATTAATACCCTTGATACCAGGAGTCAGGAAATCAGGAGATGCATAGCACTGGGAAAGTTTGCAATTAGGGACTTCTTAAAGTTTTGAAGAGTAATTATATCAGTAGCATGAGCATCTGATTCAGGCCATAGCCTTTCTGATAACTTGCTATGCATCTGAGAGCTTGATAATTAAGAAGGATGACAGAAGAAGAAGAAAATGACAGTTGAAGAAGAGTGCTGAACTTCTCATAGACTGTCAAAAGAATAAACAAATCTGTCTTTGATAGGGTGCAGCCAGAATGTTCTTTGTAGTCAAAGTTGATGAGGCTATGCCACACATACTTTGGGCATGTTGCTAGGAAAGATTATTCTTTGGAGAGGAAGAGGATGCTTGGAAGGTCTGTGAAGGAGAGAAAGATCCTCGATGTGCTGGATTAACATGTTCATTGCCACAATGTGGCAGTGTGAAGTTGGCACAGGATAGAACAGAGTTCAGATCTGTTGTTTATAGTGTTGCTATGAGTCGTACGCAACTCTACAGCACCTAACAATAACATACTATATTAGAGAGCTCTGATGGCCTAGGTGTAAGAAGCTGCATTGCAATCCCAAAGACATGTGGTTCAAATCTAGCAGCTACTCATTGGGATAAGGATGGGCAATTATTGCTATTTACTGTCTCTAAAAATTCCTTTAGAGGATCAAGTATTAGTTGATTAAAACTTGAAAGCACACAACAGTAACAACGATGCTGCATTTGTGTTATGGGAGCAATATATTTCATTAGGCTTCAATCTTGAAGGCTGGATATTTTTAGAAAATTGGTTTTATTATTCTTATTTGTTTTGAAAGTAATGAGGTACATATTAGCAAACCTGAAATATAGAAAAATATAAAAAAATTGATCCATAATATTATAGCTCATAAATAAGATTGGCAATATTTGGGTAATTTTCTTATATTCATATAAAATATAATTCAAGGTGTTTAGACATGAACCAGAGTTTAGATTATGAGAACAGATTGGCATATGATCTGATTAAATTAAAATTAGAGCTTCGCTACTTATTAAACTTGTAGACTTGGGCAAATTTCTTGTCATTCTGACTTATTTTTTTTTACTTGTATATAATGATATAACAATGCCTCATTGGATTATAGTTGCTATGAGTCACAGTTGACTTGACAACAACTAACAAAAGCAACATTGAATATTTCAGAACATTAAAGTAACTCAAAACAAGTGAAAGGCTTATAAAAGTGCCATACACAAAGTAATCATTAGATAAATGTCATTTTTATCTTTATTTCTTTGGTCAATGTGATTACTAATTGGAGCTGTCATCTTTATGTGGAATATAACTCCATGGACAAAGTGGGACCAATCAAGTGGTTACTGACATCAGAGCATGAACTGACTACATAGGTGTATAATTAGAATCTTTGTGATAATTATAAAGATGGCTCCAATCATTCTTGAGTCTCACTATTGAGCTAAATCCTCTTTTTTTCTCTTAATTTAGAATTGCTCAAGTTCCAAACTTTAAGGGATTAAATTCTTTCCTTGATTATTAATTCAATAAATTAATGCAGTATTTTTATTTAACCATTTTAAACACACATATTATACATATTGCTTATACATACTCATTTAATATTTACCATGATCATATGTAAAAGATACACTGTCACTTTTTAATATAGGAGAGTATTGAGACACAAATATGCTAAGAAACATTGTTCCAAAACAAGCAGTCTGGCTATTAATTGCTCTGTCATTTTGACATAACCTAGTCAAAAATTACATGCCTGTTTTTCCGTGTTCAGAGAGAACCTAAATTATTCGATAAAAATCTACCAAATGATGAAATCTTCATATCAACTAATATTAGCCACCTTTCTCTGTCTCTCTCTTTCTCTCTCTCTCACACATAAACACACTCAACACAACCTGACATACTGCATAGAAATTAATAACTAGATGCAGTCTTAGAGTTGCTTTGAGTATTAACAAGTCAGAACTGACTCATAACTAACATTCTAGTGGATTTTCAACAATAAATTGCATAGAAGGAGATTGCACATCTTTCTCTCGTGAACCAGCTGGTGGATTCAAATGATGTCCCTTTCTGTTAGCAGCAATCACTGCCTGTTCAATTAACTACCTCTGAAAACCCGCTGGAGGGTCAGCTATGCGTCAGTTCCAACTCGACCGTACACAACAATAGCTAAAGTACTTAAATACTTTTTAATTTGTTAAAATTCATATATTTTTATGTCCCCCCCCCCCGCCAGCTTTGTTGAGCTGGCATCTGACTCTATAATGGAGTTTTTCTTAATGAGTCCTTGATTCAAACTTGCATTCATAAAGAAGAAAATCCTTTGAGAAGGTTACGTCTGTGTTTGTGTGAGTACTATTAGAAGCAGAAATATCAGTTAACTTTTGCTCAGACTAATTATATATTGTGATCTCATTGTTGACCAGTAAACTCTTCTGACTTTCACTCTACTTGAGTATGCAAATAAAATTCATATGCCACAGGGTGTGATTTAAATGAAGATAATATTTTGTAAATTATTATTATAATCCTTACTTTAATATTGTCATTCTCTTTTACTCTTGGTATAATTTTCTGAAGTGTTCTGCTCAATCTTTGTTTTTCCAATTTTTTCTCATATATGGGATATAAAATTAGCCATTTTCTTACAGTAAACATATATATATATTTAATTTTTCTTTAAAATACAAGGCTAGATTTTTAGTTTTATTACTTAATAGATATTTTTGATAATCAATTTTTACCTTTGATTTGTTGTGATAGTTGTTTTTTAGACTCAAGAATTTTTAAACTCAGAAAAGCTATTTTGTAATTTTTGATTATTCATTCTGTCCTTGTTTTTTCCCTTTGATACCTCTAGATTATTTTAGTCTAGCTCTATTTTTGGTTCCATATGCTATCCTTGATTTTTACTTACTTTTATCCACTTTGTTCTTTCTCCCTTCTTAATGCAAGAAGCATGCCTTCACATTTTCCCCCATAAGTCCTATTTGATAATCTAAGGTGACTAGCTCCCTTTATTTAGTCATCTCAGTAGGTTATAGCTTTGTAATTGTGGTTTAGATTTAGTTAGTTAGTTAGTTTACTTTCCTACATGCAGGAAGACCTCTTTGTAGCTCTGCTATAACATCAGGCCTTGCACTCTTTTTTATGCAGACTATATTCTCTCCAGTATGTTCCAACATTTTCTTGTTTCTTGGAGAAAATAATTTTCTGTAAAATAATTTTCTCTAAGTCTTCAAAGTCTTTCCGTTTCCATCAGTTGGATGATTGAAGTGTGTAATGTCCTTTTTTCTTTTCGTGTTCTCTCCATCTATCTGCATTTGGCACTGTATTCATACCCAGGGTTTCTGATGGTTGATCACTGTGGAAGCACATTCACTGAGATTCCTCTAGACCTCTCTTCTTGTCTTCAGCTGTTGCTATATTTGCCTGAAGGAATCATAGTCCATTATTTTTCTTGTTATGGATATTAAAGACTGTATGTTATGGGAAGGTTATCAGTATTATATTCTGGCTTTTAATCCTTTTTATTACATTACTCAATGTTTCCTCATGCAGTGCATATAATTACATAGTTTCCATAATCAATATAAATATTACTTTGATTTATGTTGTTGTTATTCTTCTGTGCCATCATGTCAATTATCTACCATGAACCCTATGAACAATGGCTCTGTGTTTTCCCTTATCTTGAGTCAGCCTCAACATCTCTGACATACTTGACCCCACTGCTATAGTCACAATGTCAATCCATCTCGTTCAGGTCTCTCTTTAACACTGACCCTCTACTTTTCCATGTTTATTGTCCTTCTCCAAGGTCTCTCCTCACAACATGCCCAAAGTATGAAATGGAGCTTTCTGAATCCTTGTCTCCAAGGACCAATCTGGTGTCATCCTCTCTTGGACAGAACTATTTATTCTCTCGGCCATCCATCATCTGTCTATACCTATCATCCACATGTTTACAAAGGAGAGAAGCGAATAAACATGGTCAGCCAATACAAAGGCTCAGAATTAGAGTACCTAGGTTCATAGTCTGCTCTTCTAGTTTTCATCTTTAAAATCTGAAGTAACATTCTTACACACTTCGTCCTCATTTTTCCTTTGCCAGAAAAGGTGAAGTATACTTTCTTCTCAAGTTTATTTTTATAGTTTAAATGAATGTGTGTGTGTGTCTATTTTTATGTTTATAATATGCATATATGCCCTGCAATCCTGAAAGCACAGCAGTTTGAGGCCATCAGGTGCTCTGTAGAGAGAAGAATGGGCAATCTCCTTCATAGTGTTAAACTGCCTCTGAAAACCCAGTGGAGGATCAGCTATGGTTGGGTCGATTCTGACTCAATGGTGCACAACAACACATCTCTATCTGTCTGTCTATCTATATGTCTGTCTATCTATCTATCTATCTATCTACCTCGTGGAAAGAAGGTACACCGCCATCCCCAAGGTACATGGATCAAGGCGACCAGCTGCTTTGTGGAAGAAGAATGGTCACTCTTCTTCAGGGGGATTAATTTCCTTTGAAAATTTGTCGGAGGGTCAGCTATGATTGCTTCCTACTCTATAGTGCACAACATGACACAACACAACACAACTTTTTATTAATCAAAATTAATCCATAAGTTTTATTCCAAGTAAAATATTGAATTGGGTGAATTTGCTGCCAATGATCTTTTAAAACTGCTAAAAATGATCTTTTAAAAATCTTAAAAAGTTGACAAGATTTTTAGCAGTTTTAAAAGATCATGGGCAGTAAATATACCCAATTCAATATTTTATTTGGAATAAAAGTTACTTAGGGAATAATTTTGATAGCAAAATTTAACAGGAGCAAACAAATGCTGATGAGGTTGCGGAGAAAGTGGAACCCTTATTCTCTGTTTGTGGGAGCAAAAAATGGTACAACACTATGGAAGGCTGTTTGGAGCTCTCTCAAAAAGTTGCAAATAGAAATACCATTTGACCCAGCAATTCCATTACTGGGAATATGCCCTAAAGAAATCATTACTGCCACCCAGGCAGGTATATGCACACTCATGTTTATTGTGGCTTTGTTCACAATAGCAAAGAGTTGGAAACAACCTAAGGGCCCATCAACAAAAGAATGGATAGAGAAGCTCTGGTATATTCACACAATGGAATAAATACTACGCTGCATTGAAAAGCGAGGAACTCATGCAATATTATTCAAAATGGGTGACCCTGGAGGACATTATGCTGAGTGAAATATCTCAGTGACAAAAGGGCATGTGCTACATAGTGCCACTATTGTAGAATGGGACTGACATCAGGGTTGGAGTGAGACTGAGAAAAATTGGATAAATTATGTATACTGCATTGAAACATATGAGGGAGAGAACTGTTTGAAAGCAATAAATGATTGGATATTATGGTCATGACAAGAGTCCAGAATGAAGACTGCATAGTGGAGTGTACTCGGCATGGGAGAGGGTGGCTTCTATAACAATGAAATAATTTACTTTTACTTTTCAAAGAGAAGCGCAATCTGGGGGGAGGGGTAGGCAGGAAGAAAAAAAATGCAACAATGAATATATGGAAATCCAAAATCTTTTTAAAATTTCATTAAAATTAATTTTTTAAAAATGCTAAAAAGCAAGGACGTTAGTTTAGAGACTAAGGTGCCTGACCCAAGCCATGGCATTTTCAATTATTTCACATGCATGTGAAAGATGGGCACTGAATAAGGAAGACCAAAGAAGAATTGATGGTTTAGGATTGTGCTAATGATTGCTGACAAAAATGCATTGGCTATACTACAAACTGCTGTAAGCGAAAACAAGTTTGTCTTGAAGAAATGCAACCAAAGTGCTTCTTAGAAATGAAGATGATGATGACACTATCTTACATATTTTTGGGATGCTATCAGGAAGGCCACAGTGTTGTCAGTCTGGACATTAGGGCACACTTAATCCAGGCCATGGTCTTTACAATAACTTGCTATGCATTAGAGAGATTGACTATGACTAAGGTGGACAGAAGTATTGTTTGAGTTGTGGTGCTGAGGAAGAGCCTTGAACATACCATGGGCCACCAATAAAACAAATAAGTATGTCTTGGAAAGGGTGAAACCAAATTTCTCACATATTTTGGGTATGTGGCTAGGAGGGACTGGTCCTTGGAGAAGGACATTGTGCTTGGAACAGTGAAGGGGCAGTACAGAAGAGGAAGACCTTGGATGAGATGAATTGATGGGGCAATGGGGGTTGGTCTGTCAGAGTCAGTGAGACTGGCTCAGGACAGGGCAGGTTTCAGAGTTGTTGTACATAGGGTCACTATAGGTCGCAGGTGACTCAATAGCACATAACAACAACAACAATCAGGAAGGCCCCAGTCTTTGGAAAAAGACATCATGTGTAGAAAGATAAAGGTCAGTGAAAGAGAGTAAGGTTTTCAATGACAGGGATTGGCACAGTGACTAGAACAAAGAGCTAGAGCACAGCGAAGATTGCAAAGATGGTGCAGTATCAGGTAGGGCATCATTTTGTCATGCAAAGGATTGCTGAGCCTTGGAGTCAATTCAACAGAACTTAACAAGAATTAAGTGTCAATTGTTGTTTGTGTTATTGCGTATTTTTATATGTTGGAATCAATTCAACAACATTTATTAAAAAATTAAGCATTAATTGTTTTTGTTATTGCACAATGGGGTGACTATTGCTATTATTAGTACTCTCACATACTGGGGACATTTAGAGATATAGATAGAAATGAAGAAAAACTAGAGATTAAATATTATTATATAGCTTGTATTTATTGTCACTGAACTGAAAGGATAGCATATACTATTTCTTTTAAATAATTTTTTATTATATAAAACTCTGAGTTTTTGGTTTTTGAAAGAGAACTTTTCTTTTAAAATGAGGTTCACATTTATTATAATAATTTCTCTGAGATATATACATCAGAAATTTTCACCTATGCATTTGTTTTAATATGTTAAAACTCCCTTTGTTAAATTAAGTTTATCTAAGTTTTTCTAGAAACACTTTTGGGGCTTTGTGAGGAGAAATAAAAACAGTTTTCATATGTAAGCGTAAAACACAAAGCAATCTTGTTTTGAGTAATATAATAAGAGATCTATTGAAGTCCTAGTGGATTCAAACTCCAATTCTGGCCCAGTAATTCAGTAGGAAATTACAATAAAGAAAAAATGTGATAGCTATAGATATATGAAGCTGGAATTTTCTTTTAAAATCTTTTTTTTTTGAGATCTGAAACTGGTAACATTAAACTGTTCCAGAAACTGTAATCCTCTGTTCTCACTATATTGTTAAAGCTGTTTTATAAACTCACTTTATTAATTTATTTGTCAAATGTTTCATTTTAAGATTTATTTTTTAAAAATTTGTGTACAAAGTTCATATACATTGTTTCACACTATCTTTCATTCACATTGTGTTTCACACAATAATCCTCATTCCTTACGTGTTATAACATCATTCACCAATAAACCATGACAGTCCTTACCCTGTCTTTCCAGATCCTTCCCGGATCTTTGCCATTTTCGTTACCACTTCCTCTTCCCCCAACAAATTGGGTAACTCTATGATTTCCTCTCCCTGCCAACCCCCTCACCTCTGTTCTTTCCTCTTACCCCCTTGGATCCCCATACACTTTTTACAAGTTATCCTACTGTTTTTACAATAATGGTCTTATTCAGTATTTATCCTTATGAGACAGAATCTGTTTACTCAGCACAATGCCCTCCAATCTTTCCCAAGTTATGTAGTAATTTTTGAATACATTGCTCCTGAGTTCTACATAGTATTCCTTCATGTGAATGCACAATTTCCCAATTTATTAGATTTTAGTTGGACATGTCAGCTGTTTCCATGTTCTTGCTATTGTGAATAACACAACTATAAGCATTGGTGTGCCTGACATTACACCATGCTGTTTTCATTATTACAGCTGTATAGTAGGTTTTGAGATCAGGGAGTGCTATGCCTCCTGTTTCATTTTTGTTTTTCAGAAGTGCTTTGCTAATTCGGGTTCTCTTTCCTCTCCAAATAAACTCGAGAATTGCCTTTTCAATCTCCTTGAATGCTGTTTTCATTATTACAGCTGTATAGTACATTTTGAGGTCAGGGAGTGCTATGCCTCCCACTTCATTTTTGTTTTTCAGAAGTTCTTTGCTTACTCAGGTTGTCTTGTCCCTTCAGATAAACTGGAGAGTTGTCTTTTCAATCTCCTTGAATAAATTAATTTGGTAACTGTATTGAGATTGCTTAAACATGTATGTTGCTTTTCATAGGGTGGTCAGTCAGTTGTCTCCTAATGTCCTTTTAGATTGTAGATCTATGGTAAGGGCTTACAGACAAAGCTAAGAGATAACAACCAGTCCACAGTGACCTGGGAGAAACAGGTGTGAAGTGGATTAGGAAACACATAGTATTGGTTGCTAGAACACCAAGCAGAGACCTAATGTAATTGGGGGGAAGAAAGTATTCCTTCTAAAAATGAGCCTTTTTTTTTAAATCGTCACAAATGCATATAGATTAAGTTAGGTGGAATATAAAAGATAGTAGAGAAAGCTGTTCTAGTCAGTTGGAAAACAGCATGAATAAAGCTATGCAGATGAACTATGGCTTGGCAAAAGCAAGAGATCTCTAACTTTCACCATTGCTGTAACATAAAGGACAAGCACTGGCTGTATTTCTGGTAAGACTGTGAGGTTCTCAATGAAACCAGTGGTGAAGACCTTGTAGGCAATAGAAGACATTGGGGCATATTTTCTGGCCATTTAATTCTTTATTGAAGAATATTTTTCTCAGCAAGTTAGGAAATTAAAAAAAAAGTATGCAATGAGGGTTGCAGAGTGGATTATATTTGGGGGTAGGGGGTGGGGTTTGGGGAGGTGTGGGGGGGATTGTGTACCAATGGGGGGAGTTTTTCTTTTGCTTTTCAGGGAGAGGAGCAAACGGGGGTGGGGAGGGGTTTGTGCGGGGAGAGGGGTGCAACAATGAATGAATGGAATCCCAAAATCTCTGTAGATGTTCATTGAAATGAAAAATAAACAACCTAAATTAAAAAAAAAAAAGTGAGAGAAATCAAATAATAAATTAGGAAATTTTTTAGTAAAAGTGTAAAACCACTTTAAGGATTTCCCATGCACATGCTGGATGTAGATCTAAGTTTCTGATATATAAATATATATAATGCTATCATAAATCAGTAAGAAAAATATATGCAAAAAAAGCATGTTCTTCCTCCAGTTGATGGCAAGTATCTTATTCTTCTGAATATTTAGGCCTTGAAGAAGCTTTCTCTGTTTAGGCTGAATGTTCAATCTCTCTTACCTGCTAGTAACTACACATTGCCAGCTGGATAAGACCATAATTTCAAATGAGTTCCCAAATCCATGATATATGGCAGTTGAGAAATAATGGAAGACATTGACTTCTTAATTTATCTTGTCCTTTAAGTTAAATGTATGTGTAGAATGATACAGAGAGAACCTATAAACTCAACAAGTTGCTTCTGATGCACCTTGGTTTCCGAGGTTGTAGGTTGTGACTGGAAGAGACTGCTCATCGAGTCCTGTGGAGGTGCTGGTAGATTCAAACTGCCAGTTTGCTAAAAACTATGCCACCAGAGCTTCCTGGTGAGTATATATTTATAAAATATATCAAGTAACAGGAATCACTAAAGATCCCTGTTGGCGCAGTGATCAAGCACTTGGCTACTGATGGAAAGGTTAGTGGCTTGAATCTATGCAAAAACAGGGAAGTAATGTCCTTTCTAGGCATAATTCTATTCATGAGCTGATAATTCTGAAATTTCCAAAATACAGTGTTAGTGCAGCAATTGCAGACTTTCTTGCTCATCTGATGCCTAGGTAAATGGATCCATTCATATACATAACACATAAGATATAGATGCTTGCCATCCATGGTCTTGTACATGGCTCAGATTATGTATTTCCCTCCTAGAAAACTCATTTCTGTTGTGTCAAGTACAACTCATAGAGACCCTAAAGTACAGAGAATTGTCTCACAGGATTTCAAGACTGAAATTGTTACGGAAGCAAACTGCCATGGCTTTTCCCACGGGTGAGTTCTAAGTACCAACATTTCATTTGCACCTCAGTGCTTAATTACTGTACCACTAGAGGTTCTTTATCCAAAAGAAAGAAGAGTTCACCCCTTTCTTTTTAAATCATGAGATAGTTCTATTCTCATGTATAAGAGGTAACTCCGTAAACATTATATAATACTAGATTTTATGGCAAAGGTATGAATTGAATGTCTTTATGTACATACATTTGCTTTGTTTTCCTCCTGTAAGCTATTGATATACTTTCATAAAGGAAGTAAATTGAAAAGGGTATAAAAAAGACACACGAAGTTATTTTGTATTACATATACATATACATTTTTAGTATCTTGTTTTCAGCAGGGGATTGAATTCCAAGATTTTATTAAAGGATATAGATTGGATTTGTAAACAAATATCTCTGGGCTCAGGTTTGGTCATAGTTTTCAGATTTTATTTCATTACATATTGCCTAAACTAGAGGCAATTCTGTTCTTATTTTAATGAAAGCAACAGTGCACAAATGCATTTGGAGACTTATTTGGCTTGCTATATTTTAAACAGGCTTCATTGAATTTATCAAATTCCTACAAATAATAAAATTTATAACTGATGGAAGGAAAAAGAAGGAGAGGAAACCATACATCCTTAGCAATTCTGTATTTGAGTAAGATAAATGCTGGAAAATGTGAGACTGTCATCAGAATACTTTAAAATGTTGCAAAGGAAAATACTGCAGCTAATACAACTACAAAGGAAAACAGTTATTCTTAAATGTCGTCTATTTGCTAGACTTGAACTGGAAGAGAATTCAGATCTGAATCATTCAATTACTATTCTCAGCAGTATTCTCACCAGAGTATTGCTTTTTTGGTCATTCAAGAAAGCTGAAATAAGATTGGGGTGTATGCAAGAAAGAACTCACAGAAAGAAAAAAAAAAGAATAGGTATTTGCTTTTAAAAATTACAAACAGGATATTTTTGTATTTTGTGATATTTGAGCGAATTGAAATATAATGTACCTTTTTGTTTTACTACAGAAAAAGAAAACAGATTTTATGGAAAGAGTCATAAAATGGACATTAAACTCAAAACACGATTTTAAAAAAATGTATCCTTTAGATTTCAAAATATGACTCTCTAGTTTTTAATATACATTTTGATTTCCTATTTTATTGAGCATAAAAAATAGACATTAAAACCTTGTGGATTTCAAGAACTTGTTTCCCATCATTATTTGTTCATTTTCTGTTTAAAAAATATTTATAATTGTGCAATAGTTATTTTACAATATTTAGCATTATTTGTGGTGTTGTTATTGTTATGTACTATCGAGTCTCTTTCAACTCATGAAGACCCTATGTACAACAGCTCTAAACCCTGCTCTATCCTGTGACAATTTATTGTCTCTGACACACCAACCCCCATTACCCCAGTCACTGAATCAATCCATCTAATCGAAGGTCTTCCTTTCCTGCACTGTCCCTCCATCCTCCCAATCATGATGTCCCTTTCCAAAAACTGGTGCCTCCTTGCAACATATCCAAATTATGTCAGAATTCTTCACAGTATTTTCCTCCAAGGAGCAGCCTGGCCTCACTCTCTCTAGGATGGACCTGCTTGTTTTCCTAGCAGTCAACACTCTTCTCCAGCACCACAGCTGAAAGACATTAATTCTCCTTATGTTATCCCTTGTGATTGTCCAGCTCTCTGATGCATAGCAAGTAATTGCTTAGTAAAAGACTTATGGCCTGGATCAGGCCGACCTTAGTTTCCAGACAGACATCATTGCTCTTCAGTATTTTGGAGAGGTCTCTGAAAGTAGACTTTGCCAATGTAATTCGTCTTTTAATTTCCTGGCTGCTGGTACCAGGAGTGTTGTTTGTGGAGTTCTGGTACCACAAGAGTGTTGTTTGTGGATCCCAGCAACCTACAAGAATCTAAATCTCTTCACCGTCTATCATGATGCTGCTAATTGGCCCAGGGGTGAGAATCTTTGTTTTCTTGACGTTGAGCTTCAATCCATACTGCAGGCTGCAGTCCTTGACCTTCTCAGCAAGTGTTTCAGGTCCTCCTCAGTTTCAGCAAGCAGGTGTGTGTCATCCACATAGCATAGGTTATTGATGAGTTTTACTCCAATTCCTGATGCTATATTTCTCCCCATAGAGCCCAGCCTCCCAGATAATCTGTTCTGCATATAGATTGTAAAGGTATGGAGATAGAACACAACCCAGGTGTATGACTGCCTCGTGGTCCAAGTATAGGTTTTGCACAAGCATGATTAAGTATTCTAGGATTCTCATTCTTCTCAGAGTTAGCCACAGTTTTTATGATCCATACAGTTAAATGTCTTTGCGTAGTCAATGAAACACAGATAGACATTCCTCTGCTACTTTCTGCTCTAAGCCAAGATCCATCTAACATTAACTTTAATATTCCAAGTATCACAGCCTCTTCTAAACTCAGCCTGCACTTCTGGCAGTTCTCTGTTGATGTGCTGTTCCAGTTAATTTTTATAATTTTCAGCAGAATCTTGCATTCATTTGATATTAATGATATTGTTCTATAATTTCTCTACTCTGTCAGATCATCTCTCTTTGGAATGGGAACAAATACAGATTTCTACCAGTCAGTTGGCCAGGTGGCTGGTTGTCCTCCAGGTTTCTTGGCACAACTTGGTGAGCACATCCAGGGCAACATCTGCTTGTTGAACTATGTCAATTGATATGCCATCAATTCCTGGGGCCTCATTTTTTGCCAATTCTTTTAGAGCAGCTTGAACTTGTTCCTTCATCACCACAGGCTCTTACTCATACATTGTTTCATTAAATTTTTCTGTGTCCACCAATTCTTTTTGGTACAATGACTCTGTATGATTTTTTTCCATTTTCTTTTAATGCCTCCTGGAACATTTAATATTCTGCCCAAACCATCCTTAAGTATTGCAACTCATGGCTTGGATTTGTTCTTCAATTACTTCAGCTTAATGCTGAGTGAGTTTGGGCCCTTTTATTTTCTGACTCCAGCTCTTTTGCACATTTTATTATAATATTTACTTTGTCTTCCCGTGCTGTCCTTTGGAACTTTCTGTTCAACTCTTTAATATCTTGATTTCTTCTCTTCCCTTTGGCTTCTTGGTGCAGGTTATGCACAGAGATTTCACCTGATGGTATCCATAGGAATTGGATCAATTATATCTGTATAAAGAGTAATCTGTGAAACCTAGGCCAGGTGCTGATTGTGGAACAGACCACCAACTATTCATGTGCAAATGCAAGCTGAAGCTAAGAAAAACGAAATCAAATGATGAGAACCAAAGTTTGTCCTTGAGTCTATCCTAGGTGAATTTAAAAACCATTCAAGTAACAGTTTTGAAGCCTTGAACACTAAAGAGTGAAGACCAGATGAGCTGTGGGAGGCTATCAAGAATATCAACCTAAAGAATACAGGGGGTCATTACAAAGGCAGGAGAGGAAGAAAAATCCCAAGATGGATGTCAGAAGAGACTCTGAATATTGCACTAGAGCACCAAAATAATAATGTTCAATAATATTCTGAAGCAAAATAATTTTGGAAGTATTATTGTTGGCATTTGACCATTTTGCTAAGAATTGGTATATTTTTATTATTTTCAAGTATTACTGTACTTTCCAAGAAGATTGTCTTAGTCTGATTTTCTAATCTTCTTTTATTACTCACCTTTGATTTGTGGTGGTGATCGTATGTATGCATGTGTATTTAGTCTTAGGATAATCCCTTTACTTTGGGAAATTCATGCAAATACTGTTTATTTATGTAAACAGCAGGATAGTTCTATACACAGCACAATTTCCCAAAACACATATTTCTAAGACACTGCACTGGAAATAAAGAATTCATGATTCGCCCATATTTACATAAGCAAATTTTTTTTAGTTGTGGTTTAAGTGTTACAAACCACTATGTCAGTAATAAATTTTCTATATTAAAGGGTGTTCTCGTAATGAACTGTGTGGTACATTGTGTGGTAAAAGACTGTTACAAGTCTGTCTTTGTAATTCTCTCTTAGAAAATTGGCTTGATTCTTCCCTTAAGGCCAAACATTCAAGTTGATATTTGGGAAATGTCCTCATTATATTTGGATTTGGCTATTCTTTCTGTTATACAAAGAAAAAATAAACATCACCAAGGATCAAGTTAACTATTCTATATTAGTGTGCCAACTCAATAGAGGTCATGTAAAGTTGATAAAATTGCTCCTATAGGAATGGAGACTTTAACTTAAGCAATGGATACAGTATAGCATTTATAGAAGTTTGAACTCAGTACGGTTGTTTCAAAATAAAAACATACTTTTTTTTGGATAAAATAATCTTCTCTACTACATATTGCCTCACAATTTGAAATTACTTTAGATCAACAAAACCTTACAAAGCTCATGAATTTGAAATAATTCGTTGGCCTGTATTCACCTTTGCAGAAACTGCTGGAAAAACATACTTGCAACAACTACAAGAATAGGTCTGGTTCCTTTTGCCAGACTGCAAATTAATCAATTCTTCTGTCTTATTTCCTCCTGTCCTAGTGAATTGTCTTAAAGACTTCTTTTAATGGTAACATTTGAAGCACTGTATTAAGGAAAGGATTTTGTGCCTGAAAGTCTGATTGGTGTTTCAAACATTGCACTATATAAGTCAATACCTCTATTCAATCTTTCATGAGATTCTCCAGAGAAACAAAACCGAGATCTCTCTGTCTCCCTCTTTCAGAAGATTTCTTTTAAATAGTTGGTTTACACAGCTATGATGTTTGACCAGTACCAAATACATAAGTTAGGTGGCCAACTGGAAATTCCACCAGGATTTCTGTGGGGCAGAATTTCTTCTACTCTGGGAAAGATGTTGTTTTGTTCTTAAGACTTTCAGCTGACTGAATAAATCACCTCCATGATCAAGGGTAATTTCCTTTACTCAAAGTTAACTGATTGTAAATGTCAGCCACATCTACAAGACACATACATAGCATTATCTAGGGTATTGCTTGCCAAACAACTATGCACTGTTTACACATACAATTAATCCTCACAATAAGGCGTCCCCCAAACAAGAAGACCAGCCGATCCACTTCTCAGGAAAAACTGACCACTGTCTACTAGCCCTGAATTAATGTCAGTTTAATATTAAAATAATTCTTGTGTTAATGATACTCGTTCACCTTAATGGATAAAGTACTAATGAAATGATTTGTTTCAAGTATGCTAGCTGTTTTCTATTAGCCATGTAAACTTGATATGCTTGGTAAAGTGAAGGTGGGTGGTGAAATGAGGTAAGGCAAACATAAGACTACAAAGATGTCTTCAATTCAGAAAGGAAAAATTAAGATAATTCTCTCTCAATGATCTCCCCCTAATCTCTAGAATTCATTCACTTCACTTGCATTTAAAATTTTCCAGAGATTTAGAAGTTTCCTGACTGTGGAAACATCAATACTGAAACCAGGACAATCTTAGGCAACCTGTAGTAGTTGACCATCCCACTTAGCATGAAATTATTGTTTGATGTTCCCTCTCCCTCCAAGTTAGCACAAGGTAATTTCACAGGGTGGTAAAAAGCATGACCTTTAAAATTGTGAAATATCACGTGCCTTGCTTGTGACTAAGCAAGATAGTAAATAATTTTGCTTTTCAGTATTTGCATTTATGAAATGAAAATAAACCACTTTCAGTCAAGTCAATTCCCATTCACCACACTCTCATCTCTCAGTTCTCTATAAGAACAGAGCTGTTCTCATGTGCTGCATTTGTTTTTCAAAGGCTTATTCTTTGTCAATAAATGAACAAGCTTTTCATCCTTTGTAGAATCTGATGGTTGGTGGTCTTCAACCACAAAACTTTACCATTGAGACTGCTATCTATTCCCTCCACTGAGGAACACAAAAAGGAGTGAGATAAAGTTTACTCCACAGGATTATATGAACTGATGCACAGCAAAAGCTTGATCCAAAGAAAAGACTAAATGAACAACAAGGTTTTGGTTTATTCCTTTCTAATTTTCACAAGTTTTTGGTTCTATGGTAGTATTTTCTAAACAAATAAAACAACAAACAACCCTCCCCCCAAAAAAAAACCAAGTACCTGAATTGACATTTCTTCTGGTAAATTGACTTTTGCAAATCTTAAAACTGGGAAGAAGAAATTAAGTCTTTCATTTATGAGGTTATTTAACAATCTTTTAATCCATATAAGGAATTTGTATTTATCTGAAGTTTTATGCTGCATTATTGTTGATATCATGTGCCTTTGAATTGGAACCAACTTACAACTGAACCTCCAAAAGGTTTTCAGAGACTGTAAATTGCACAAGAGGAGATTATCCATCATTCTCCTATGGAGTAACTGGTTAATTTGAACCATGTACCTTTGAGTTGGAAGCAGAGCTCCTAACAACTAGGCTGTAAAATTCAATTCAGAGTCACTGTGATTCAGGTAACAGAATTAATCTGCCCCATTGGATTTTTTTTACTGTAATTTTTACAGCATATAATCAATTCTTTCTACCACAGAAGCAGTGGGTATTGTTGGAGTATAAACTGATTAAGAGGTTTTTGGTGTGTTGTTGGTTTTTGTTTTTTTTTTTAATAATTGTACCACCAGGGCTGCTTATGTTGTACTGGGTAACTTCCTCCCACCCCACCACCCCTTCAATATAAGATTGTCTACATAGTATTAGACACCTTCAGTTTGGTCAATTCAGCAAGAATTTCTTCACCTCTTGCTTAATTTGAACTACTACTTTCCTGATTTAGTTTGTAGTTTTTAACCAAAGTGATAGATCTGGAAACTTTAGTCTGATTCCTCATGAATTATTGAGCAGAGCTAGGTTACATGTGGCATATTTCAGCAGAGATGTGTAATTTTATCTCACTTCCTTCCTTTCTGCTTTCTTGGGAGTGGAGTAATCTAACCAAGTCTGAAAACATAGCACCTTTCTTTCTGGAAAAGAGAAGCACATCTGCTCTGAGGTTTGGTGATATTTGGTCATATATTTATATCTCTCTGAACTTTATTTCTCTCCCACATTTGTGTTGATCATGGACTCCAAGACACTTTTGCAGATAGTTGAAAAATATTAAACCAAAAAAGGAAGAAATAAAGTTTGTACTCTCTTCTTTTGAGGGGCCCATTTTAATCGTTAAGACTTTTACTGTTATAATGTATAATATATTGAGCTGCTAAACAAAAGGTCAACACTTCAATTCCACCAGCCTTTCTACTGGAGTAAAATGTACATTTTTTGGTAAGAACATATAGCTTTGGAAACCCAATGGAGGGTAATCATGTGTCAGAATAGACCACTGCAGTCCATTATTTCTAATTTTATTGCTTTAAAAAAAATCAACAGAAAACTTAATGTTCCCCAAATATCAAAGGTAGGAAATAAATGATAAAATTTTGAAGGAATATATATTTATAGACCCAGCTGAGTGTGGAAACTACAGAACAGTGTCATTGATTTCATATGCAAGCAAGATTCTGCTGAAGATTATCCAAAAA
>NW_006399770.1:16597239-16603848 GCF_000299155.1 Elephantulus edwardii
TCATTTCACCTATATTTTCCAACTAATCTTCCTTCTTTATTTGTTTCCTACTTTTTCATTACAGACACCAATTATCATTAACACATCCTGATTGCATGTTCTGTCAATTTCAGACTGCAAAATTTGGTAAAAATTCTCAATTCCTTCCTCTTTGGCACTAAATGTAGGAGCACATACTTGAATAATGATCATGTTAATGGGTCTTCTTTGTATGTATTTGGATATTATCCTATAACTCACAAAAATATTGTATTACAGGATAGAACTTGAAATTTCTTTTTGACTATGAATGCAACACCATGTTTCTTCTGTTTTTCATTCCCTGCATAGTATATCCTATAATTATCTGATTCAAAGTGGCCATAACTAGCCCATCACATCTCCTTAATGCTTGTTGTTGTTGATGATAATTGCCTGTGAGTCAACCATGGCTCATAGTGACCCTCTGAAAAACCTGAAGCCTTTCTATAACTTTAAACATTTATCAAAGTTCATAGGGTTTCCAAAGAAATGCAGTTCCTGATTCAGATATAATTCCTAGTATGTTGATATCCCTGCATTCCATTTCATTTTTTACAATATCCAATATTCCAACATTCAAGCTATAAACATTCCATGTACCAATTGTTAAACAATGTTTGTTGTTGATTTTCCTCATTTCAAAATGAAAAGAAGATAGAGGGAATACACAGAGTCACTATACCAGAAAGACTTGATTGACAGAAAAATTTCAGGAAGTACCATATGTGTAGGAGCTAATGGTAATGAAAGAAGAAGTGGAAGCTTCATTGAAGGCATTGACAAAAACTAAGGGCACAGGTGTCAATGGTATACCAATTGGCTTGTTTCAATTAACAGATGCAGCTTTGAATGCACTCACCAGTCTATCCCAGGAAATTTGGAAGATGGCTGTCTGGATTGGAAGCAATCCATATTTGTTCCTATTCTCAAGAAGGGTGATCCATCTGAATGTGGAAATTATCGAACAATATTATTGTTATCACATGCAAGCAAAATACTACTGAAGATCATTCAAAAACAGCTGGAACAGTACTTAGAGAGGGAATTGCCAGAAGCTCAAGCAGGATTTAGAAGAGGCCGTGGCACCAGGGATATCATTGCTGATGTTAGATGGGTCCTGGCTGAAAGTAAGGAATAATAGAAGAATGTCTATTTGTGCTTTATTAAATATGCAAAGATGTTTGACTGTGTGGATCATGACAAGCCGTGGCTGACTTGAGAAGAATGGAAATCCCAGAGCACTTGACTGTGCTCATGAGGAACCTAAAACTGGACCAGGAGGCTGTTGTGCGAACAGAGCGGGGTGGGGAGAAGGGGCAGTACATGGTTTGGTATTGGGAAGGGTGGGTCAGGGGTGTATTCTATCTCCATACATGTTCAAACTATATTCTGAACAAATTATCCAAGAAGCTTGACTCTATGAAGAGGAATGTGGCTTCAGGATTGGAGGGAGACTCATCAATACCATGCATTATGCAGATAATACAAAGTTGCTTGCTGAAAGTGAAGAGGATTTGAAGCACTTCTTGTACAAGACATAGGAGTGCAACCTTTAGTATGAATTGCACCTCAATATCAAGAAAACAAAGATTCTTACCAGTGGACCAATAGGCAGTGTCATGATGGATGGAGAGGAGACTGAAACTGTCAACAGCTTCATTTTGCTTGAATCCACAATTAACACCTTTGGTATGAGAAGTCAGGAAATAAGGAGATGCATTGTAATGGGAAAATATACAGTTAGGGGTCTCTCCAAATTATTGAGAAGTGGTGTCGTCAGTTTGAGGACTAAGGTGTGTCTGATTCAGTTGATGGTCTTTCCAATTACTAGCCGTGAATCTGAGACCTGGACAATGAATAAGGATGACAGAAAAAAAAAATTGATACCTTTGAACTGTGGTGTTGTAAAAGTGCACTGGACACCCCATGGATGGCCAAGAGAATGAAGAGCTATGTCTTGGAGAGGGTGTAACTGGAATTCTCTTTGGAGGCAAGAATTACAAGGCTTTGCCTTACATACTTTGGGCATGTTGCTAGGAGGTACTATTCCTTGGAGAGGGACATGATGTTGGGAAGGGTGGAGGGTTGGTGAAGATAACAAAGACCCTCAACCAGGTGGACTGACATGGTAACTGCTGCAATGGGCTGTTTTGTGTCAGGAAGTGTAAGCGTGGTGCAGGACAGGACTAGCTTCAGATCTTTTGTTCATAGAATCGCTATGAGCCTTAATCAACTTGATGGCACCTAACAAGAACAACAATTATGTGTGTGTGTGTGTGTGTGTGTGTGTGTTTTGTGTGTAAAATGGGGAGTTAAAATGATAACCATACTCCTAAGACTCTACTGAGCCCATCATCATATTGTATAATAACACTAAACCTAAGCTGTTCTCATACCTGTAACTGTCTCTATGCTTCTATGCACAAACTGTTTTCTCATCTTGGAAGTCTGATACTTTTGTCTCTGAATTTCTTAGAATATTTCTACTCATTGGCCAATACCGATTAAAATGATCTTCATGAAGTGCAATGATTTCTCTATGAAAATGTGATGTTGTAATATTATGTATACATACCTATATGTTCTGTAGAGTATGTGTTTAAAGTACATAATTTCTTACATCCCCAGCTCCTAGTTTAGGTTTAATCCATGTACACAGAAATTAAATAAATTTTCATTAAGAGAATTAACAAAAATGTAAAAAACGTGTAATTTATGCTTAGTTCTGCTATCTCACTAAAATAGGATGTCCAGGACATAGAAATTTGAAAAGAAAACTTTACCTGGAAATCTAAAAAGCCAAGTATGCCCAACCACTGTTGGGAGAGAGGGGGCATAAAAGGGAAGTTCGTGGAAAGATCTTAGGAGTGACTATGCCAAACATTGTGATCTGAGTTCATAGATGAAGGTCTGTTGGGGCTACTATAACTTTTAGGAAGATGAGCTGTACATCCTCTTACTCTACTTTTTTCTTCTGTCCACAAAACTCATCACCTCTAAATATACCCTATAATTACTTCTAGTAAGTGTTTTTTCATCAATCTTCTCCAGAAGTATAACTGCATAAACATAAGGCAACTTAAGGATATTTTGTTTATCCATATCTTCTACATATCCTAGAGGGTGTAAAACAGTGCTTAACCCATAGAAAACATAGTAAACACTACTGTTGTTGTTAGGTACTATCAGTCAAGTATGAATCATAGCAAGCCTAATAGTAATAGATCTGAACTCAGTCTTATACATTGCCATCCTCATCATCTCTACCACACTCGAGTCCATTGTTACCGTCACTGTGTCAGTCCATCCTTTTGGGAGTCATCCCTTCTCTTCCATTCCTGACCCTCCACTTTTCTAAGCACAATGTGTTTTTCCAAGGACTACTCTCTCCTAAAGTATGCCAAAGTAACTGAGAGGAAGTATCATCCTTCCCTTTAAGGAGCATCCTGACTACTGCATTTTCTCCAAGACATATTTGTTTGTTCTTTTTGAAGTTCATGATACCTTTAATGTTCTTCTCTAGCACTACTGTTCAAAGGCATCAATTCTTCTTGTCGTCTTTATTCACTGTTCAAGTATCAGAGGCATAGCAAGTAATTGAAAACACCAGGGCTTGCATTAGGCACACCTTAGTTTTTACTCTGATAATTTTGCTCTTCAGCACTTTGGAAAGGTCCCTGACTAACAGACCTTTCTGGTGCAGCACACCTTTCAATTCCCTGACTGCTGGTACCTAAGGTGTTAATTGTGGATCGAAGTCAGATGAAATTGTTGACAATTTCTGTTTTCTCCATGTAGCATGATGTTGCTTATTTTCCCAGTGGTGAGGATTTTTATTTTCTTGATATTGCAATATAACCACACTGAAGGCTGTAGTCTTTGATCTTTTTTTTTGCAGCAAGTGCTTAAAGTCTTCTTCATTTTGAACATGCAAGGTTAGGCCATCTACATAAAGCAGATTATTGATGAGTCTTCCTCCAGTTCTAATGATGCTTTCTTCTTCATGAAGTCCAGATTCTTGGATGGTTTTTTGAACATAAAGATTAAACAGATCTGGAAAAAGTATACAGCTCTGATGCACACCTTCTTGATTCTAAACCATACAATGTTTCCATACTTTGTTTGGGCAACAGCCTCTTGATCTAGGTATAGGGTTTTCAATAGCACAATTAAGTGTTGTTGTGTTTTTTTTTTTCATTTTTATGCTTCTTAGTGTTATCCACAATTTGTTATTGTACACAAAGTCAAAGGCCTTTGCATAATCAATAAAACACAAATAGATGTCCTAATTAGTATGTTCTGCTTTTAGTCAAGATCTATCTGACATCAGCAATGATATCTCTGGTGCTAACCCTCTTCTAAATCCAGTCTGAATCTCTGACAGTTCTGTCAATATAAATTCTATGTTTAGTAAATTCAAATTTTAAAGATAGATTTTTGTTTTGCTTTGGGGAGTATGTGTGATATTAAAGAAATATCTTTGATTGCATCCTGCAGCATATTTAAACAAATCAAGCCTAATGCTTTATATTACTTTTTTCTTTTTCCTTTAAAGCTATATATAAGAGAATATATTACAACTTCCCCATAATAAAAAAAGATAGTCTCTTCCTCTGTGAAAAATAATTTAAGTATTCATAATTTAATTATAATCTTTACGATTCTCAAAATTGATTAAAGATAAAAAAATTACCATTATGTCCAACCATGATAGAATGGATTGAGAAATTATGGCACATTCATGCAATAGAATACTACAGCACACAGTTTTGTTAATTATTACCTAATTTGGGAGGAACTGGAGAGAATTATGCTGAGTTAGCTAACTCAGTCCCACAAGGACAAATATTGTATAAAATCATTATTGTCGAATGAATATGAGGATCCAAGGTGGGTAGGGAAGAGTGGAAGCAGAGGGATGAGGATATGCAGTCGGGGGAGAGAGGGAAAATAAACATCAGTTTATACAGTTTGATGGGAAAAGTGAGGGAAATGGAAGAATATGGTCTGAAAAACAATGAATTCCAGTTTTATAATTAAACTGGTATAATATTTTTTAAAAAGAAGAAAAAATACTTTTTTAAAATTACCATTTACTTCTTTATATGCAGATAAGTGATATTATATACCAATAATCTCTTAATTTAGAGAGGAATGAGAATAGATAAACTAAAAAGTTCAGATAATAGAGTGATGACAAGCCTGTGGTGACAGGACATCTCATACTGAGAGTTTCAGTAGCCTAATGGGTAAGAAGAAGTGCTACCTACCCAAAGATATGTGTTCCCACAAGCTAATCCTCAAGAGAAAACTGGACAGTCTTCTCCCACGTTATTTACTGGCTCTGAAAATCTCCTGAAGGACCACCTATGAGTCAGGTTCCATTTGATACACAAAACAACAACAAAACCCCCACATTTATAATATCTCGAAGAACAGATGCCTCTGAGCTGGGGTTTTAGAGACACATACTGAATATCCTAAGGATTGCAAATTTTTAAAAAAAAAAGCACAAAAAAACCCAAAAACCAAACAAGTATGTATTGGAGAAGGTGCAGCCAAGGAGCAACATGAAGGCAAGGATGAAACTCTGTCTCACATACTTTGGACACACGGTTAGGAGAGGCTGATTCTTATAAAAAAGACATAATTTTCAAAGGTCAGTAAAAGAGAAGACCTTCAACCAGATAAATTTACACAATGGCTGGAGCAATGGGTTCAAGTATATCAGACAGTTAAGATGGCACAGGATAGGGCAGAGTCAAAGTATGCTAGTCATAGGGTTGCTATGAATGGTGATCACATTGTTGGTACCTAACAACAACAATATATTCTAAGTCTGAAATAATATAAGCTGGCATAAATGAAATATTAATGAAAGTTTAACTCATTCCATGACTGAAATTGGAGTGAGTTATAAACATTTCTTATGCTATAATCATGTGGCATCACCAAATTTCTATCCACATATGTTATTGTTGTTGCCAGGTGCCATCAAGCCTGCTAAGACGTATAACAACCTTATGAACAACAGATCTGAATCCTGTTTTATGCTGTGCCATCCTCACCATCACTGATACGTGTGAGACCATTTCTCTAGTCACCATGTCAAGCAACCTCACTGGGGGTATTATCTTTTTTGCTGACACTTCACATTCCCAGCATGAGATTCCCTTTCAAGGATTTGCCTCTCCTAGAAACATATTAACAGTATGAAAGATGAAGCTTCATGATCTTTGCCTCCAAAAAGCATCCTGGCTGCACATTTTCCAAGACATTCCTGTGTACTGTTGGCATTCAAAGAGATTGTTGTTTTTGTTATGTACCACCGAATCACTTGCGACTCATAGCTACCCTATGTACAAGAGCCTTAAACACCATTCTATCCTGTGCCAACCTCGCCGTCTCAAACACATTTATTCCCACCACTTCACTCACAGAATTGATCCATCTCATCGAAGGTCCTCCTCCTGCGCCGTCCCTCCACTCTCCTAAGCATGATATCCCTCTCCAAGGACCAGTCCCTCCTTGCAACATGCCCAAAGTATGTCAGACAAAGCTTCAGAATCCTTGACTCCAAGGAGCATT
>NW_006399770.1:16603948-16605094 GCF_000299155.1 Elephantulus edwardii
GGTCAGTCTAGAGACTAAAGTACACATGATCCAGGCCATGGTCTTCACGATTCCTTGTTATTCATCAGAGAGCTGGACAATGACTAAGGACGACAAAAGAAGAATTTATGTCTTTGAGTTTGGTGCTGAGAAGAGTCCTAAATAGACCATAGACTGCCAAGAAAACAAAAAACTCTGTCTAGAAGAGAGTGAAAATAAGTCTCTCCTTGGAGGCGAGGCTAGGATTTTTGAAGCACCATCTCACATACTTTGAGCACATAGCCAAGCAGGACAGATCCTTGGAAAAGGATATCATGCTCATAAGGGAATAGGGACAACACAGGAAAGGAACACTTCAGATGAGATGACTGATACAGTAACTAGGGAAATGAGGTCAGGTGTGTCGGAATCAGTGAGTGAGACTGGCTCAGGACAGGGTGGGCTTTAGAGATGCTGTACATAGAGTCAACTATGAGTTGCAGGTGACTCCATAGCATATATCAGTAACAACAACATGAGACTTAGATTTGTTTTTCAGTTCTTTTAGCCTGAGAAATTCAGAGCAAGTTCTTCCCTTTTTATTCTCCAATTCCATTCTGTTTATTCCTCTATAATACTTTGCTTTGTTTTCCCGAGCTGCCCTTTTAAACCGTCTGTTCAGCTCTTTCACTTCAACACGTTTTTCTCTAGATTTGGCTTCTTGACATTCCAGTGCAATCTTTAGAGTCTTTTCTGACATCCATTTGTTGTTGTTGTTGTCTTTCTCTACTGTTTTTGTAATGATACTGGTTTTTTCTTCAAGGTTGATATCCTTGATATCATCCCACAACTCATCTGGTCTTCTATCTTTGGTGTTCAGTGCCACAAATCTATTCTTAACATAATCATGAAATTTCGATGGAATTGACTCATGATCATATCTTAGTACCTGTGGACTTTTCATTTTCTTTGGCCTCAATTTGAACTAGCATATAAGTAGTTGATGATCTGACCCACAGTCTGCCCTTGGACTACTTTTGACTGCTGATATTGAGCTTCTCCAACAATTTCTTTCACAAATGTAGTCAATTTGATTTCTATGTAGCCCATTGGGTGAAATCCATGTGTAAAGTTGTCTTTTGTGTCTTTTTGATAAAGTATTTGCAATGAATATTTATTCACTTAATC
>NW_006399770.1:16612010-16616879 GCF_000299155.1 Elephantulus edwardii
CAAGGACCAGTCCCTCCTTGCAACATGCCCAAAGTATGTCAGACAAAGCTTCAGAATCCTTGACTCCAAGGAGCATTCTGGCTTCACCCTCTCCAGGACAACCCTGTTTGTTCTCCTAGCAGTCCATGGTATATTCAGCACTCTTCTCCAGCACCACAACTCAAAGGCATCAATTCTCTTTCTATCATCCTTATTCACTGTTCAACTCTCCAATGCATAGCACGTAATTACAAAGACTATAGCCTGGGTCAGGTGCACCTTAGTCTCCAGCATGACATCATTGCTCTTCAGTACTCTTGAGAGGTCCCTCAAAGCTGACTTTCCCAATACAATTTGTCTCCTGATTTCCTAGCTGCTATTACCAAGAGTGTTGACTGTGGAACCAAGTAAACTAAAACTGTTAACTATCTCAATCTCTTGACCATCCAAACTGATGCTGCCAATTGGCCCAGTGACGAGGATCTTTGTTTTCTTGATGTTGAGCTTCAATACATATTGAAAACTACAGTCCTTGCGCTTCTGCCACAAGCACTTCAGATCTTCCTGTTTTAGCAAGCAGGGTTGTGTCATCTGCATAATACAGGTTGTTGATGACTCTTCTACTAATCCTGATGTCACATTCCTCCTCCTACAGCCCAGCGTCTCAGATGATCTGTTTTGCATACAGAATGAAAAGGTATGGAAACAAAATACATCCCTGAAAGACCCCTTTTTTTATTTTGAACCATCCAATGTCTCCCTGCTCTGTTCTGACGACTGCCTCTTGGTCCAAGTATAGGTTTTGCATTAGCACAATCAAATGTTCTGGGATTCCCATTCTTTTCAGAGTCAGCCATAGCTTGTTGTGATCCACACAATCAAAAGCCTTTGCATAGTCAATAAAGCACAGATAGACATTCCTCTGGTACTCCAAACTTCCTGGCATAGACTGGTGATTGTGTTCTGTGTCTCTTCCGTTAGTTGAAACATGTCAATCAATACTTCTATCCCTGGAACCTTATTTTTTTGTCAGTGTCTTCAGCACTGCTTGAACATGATCTTTTTTACCATTGATTTTTATAGTGTGGTATTTCCTGATATTTTTCAGAATCAACATTTTTTTTGTATATTGATTCTTACACGCAAGTTAAAATTGACACTGAAGAAGATTAAAATAAATCTCAAGAACCAAAATACAACCTTCAAAATACAACCTGAATTTGGAAATCATCTTAAGAACTGGTACGGTCTATTGATCACCAATGATTGAAGACCAGAAGAGCTGTGGGATGAAATAAAGGAAATCAGCTCTAGCTCCATTGTATTAGTCAATATTAGCATGAACTTACACATGGATAATATAGCACATTTGATTTGATCTTATTGCTCTTAGTCTTACCGCTTTTCTAATTCAAAATATTGTAGTCAGAGTAATTTATTTGACATGCAAATCTGATTTATCCTCACCTTGTTCTAGAATTTCTTTTACTAGATTTTGGAGCTGTTAGTATTCAGGACGAAATGCCTAACATTTCTAACATAGTTTCTGTAGTAGTATCTCCAGTCTAGTATTGTGTATACTTTATCTTATTGTTTCTGAAATAGATATCTTGGCCTTCCAAAAGAATTTTTAAAAAAAATATAGATTTTTACCTGCAAAGGTCTATTTCTTCTGCCTGGTGTAATTTCCTTTCTTTATTCTGCTTTTGTCTAACTCTGGCCTTCACTTTGCACTCTAATCATTACTAGTTCAGAGAAGTGGCCCTTGGTCTTCCTGACCACATAAATTGGGCTTATTGAAATGCTTTATCACAGCATATATAGCTATAATACCATTTATTGCAATTGTAAATCAATATTTTTTCCTTACGATAGTTTATAAATTCGATATTAGGGAAAATGGGAAGTGGGGAGAAGAACCACCACAAAACCCCAACTTACTTTGGTTTTTTTGTTCATCATTTTACCTGTATCATTGAGTACTATATCTGGCACAAAATAGACATCAATACATACCTTTTGAATGTGTGCCTGAATGCATGAAGTGAACACATTTCAGATGTGTTAAATGTAAACTCCAAATCTATCTTTAGTTCCAAAATAAATGAAAGAATAAAAGTGTTGGAAGGAAGTGTTACAAGAAAAATGTGTTGGCTGGGTGTTAAGTGATTGAAGTTTGAGTGTTGAATCTTCAAATTAATTCTTGTGTCAGTTTAAGAAATATTCTGCTTCAGAGCCATCTTTAAAATAGAAATAATACTAAGAATATAAATTATATAACTACCTTATATGCAGAATTTTTCCTATGTGCCAATCATTTAGCTAAATTACTTAGAAACATTATCTCAATCATCTTCAAAGTCTTGCTAAAATATATGTGTTTGCTAAGAAAATTATTTGAGAATCTGGAATCTTTGAAGAAGAAAGAGGAATCAGGATTGGAGGAAGACTTATTAATAACCTGTCTTATGCAGATGACACAAGCTTATTTGCTAAACTTGAGGACTTGAAGCACTAGTTGCTTAAAGAAGATTAAAGAATGCAGCCTTCAGTATGGATTGCATCTCAACATCAAGAAAACAAAAATTCTTATCCCTGGGCTAATAGTCAACAACATGATAGGTGGTGAAAAGATTGTCAACATGATAGATGGTGAAAGTTGTCAAATATTTTATTTTCGTTGGATCCACAATCACCACCATTGGTATCAGTCAAAAAATTGGGAGATGTATTGTACCAGGAAAGTCTGTATCAGGGACCTCTCTAAATTCTTGAGGAGCAATGATGTCAGTTTGAGTACTAAAGTTTATCTGATTCAGGCCCTGATCTTTTTGATCACTTACTATACATCCAAGATCTGGAGAATTAGTAAGGAAGATAGAAGAAAACTTGATGCCTTTGAGCAGTGCTGCTGGAGAAGAGTGCTGAATATCTATCTCACAGACTTCCCAAAGAAAAAAATATATATATCTTGAAGATAGTACAGCCAAAGTGCTTTTT
Source organism: Elephantulus edwardii (assembly GCF_000299155.1). Lineage (NCBI taxonomy): Eukaryota > Metazoa > Chordata > Mammalia > Macroscelidea > Macroscelididae > Elephantulus > Elephantulus edwardii. Next base: position 16,614,990 of record NW_006399770.1, read on the forward strand.
TGGAGGCAAAGATGATAAAGCTTCATCTCACACACTTCAGGTATGTTGCTAGGAGGGTCTATTCTTTGGAGACGGAGATGGTGGTCAGAAAGGTCGAGAATCAGTGAAAGAGAGGAAGACCTTTAACTGAGTGGATTGAAATGGTGACTGCTAAAATGGGCTCTAGTGTGTCAGAGGTTGTGAGGACGGCACAAGGTTCAGATCTGTTGTTCATAGTGTTGCTGTGGACAGTACTTGATTGCACATTGCAACAACAACAACAACAATATATATTTGTATAAAAAATAAAACAATAATATCTAACACTTAATATAGCACTATGTGCACAGTAAGCCATTCTAGAGTCTTAGTCCACAGGAAATTGTGACATGAGCCCAAAGAGGAAACCTTGAAGTATATAGGTATACACACAGCAGTTTATATACAGAATATATATATATATATATATATATATATATATATTAATACACAAAGGATACATGTCACATGATCTCATATAGTCTATAACTCTTTTCTAAGGATGTGCTGGTTGAATGTTTTTCCTTTTCTCTCTACAATATTGTTTTTAAAGAAATATCTTTAGTTGCATTCTGCAATATAGTTAATATATAATTAAATTATAATAATTAAATTAATATATAATTAAACATAGTTTAATGGTTTCTAATATATTTTAAAGCTACTTAGGTAGGTAATGTATTATAATTGAGCTATAATTAAAAAGTATACTTTCTCCTCCTTTACAAAGAAACAGTTTATCCAAAATTATCATCTTTAAGGTGTCCATAACTGATTAAACATAAAAATATTACCATTGACTTCATATACATGCTGACAATATTGTATGCTGATAACCACTGAACTGAGGGAGAAAGAAGAAAGCAAAGAAACAAAAAATATTCAAGTAAAGAGCCACGCTGCTCACCCAAAGGCACATGGTTCAAATCTTGAAGCTTCTCTACAGGAGAAAGTGATATAGTATCCTCCCATCTAATTTACTGCCTCTGAAAACTACTGCTGGTGGGTCAGATATGAGTTAGTTTCCACTTAATGGCACATAACAACAACAACAATAACAAAACACACTAACAATATAACTCAAGAATTATTTCCTAAGAATAAACAGATATATTTTGGAGAAAGTGCAGCCAGAGAACTCCTTGGAGGCATGGATTGCAAAGCTTTGTCTCACATATCTTAGACTTTTTTTTTTTAGGAAATGCTGTTCCTTGGAGGGGTACCTCATACTTGAAAAGGTGGAGGGTCACCTAAAAAAGAATACCCTCAACCAGATGGATTGACATGGTGACTGTAGTAAGGGGCTTGAGTATGTTAGAAAGGATGAGGATGGCACAAGATAGAACAGGGATCATATCTATTGTTTATAGGATTGCTTTGAGTCATGCTTGATGTAATAGCACCTAACAACAACGTGTGTATGTATGTGTGTGTTTTATGACAGAGAGAGAGAGAGAGAGAGAGAGAGAGAGAGAGAGAGAGAGAGAGCGCTCTAACGGTAAAAAGCTGCCCTAGTATTAAGAAGCTGCACTGCAATCCCAAAGACACATGGTTCAAGGCCACCAGCCACTCCATGGGAGAAGGATGGGTAATTCTCCTCTCATGCAATCAAATGCCTCTGAATTTAAACCTTCCAGAAGGTCAGCTATGGGTCAGTCCCAACTCTGGTACACAACAACATATGTATTTAAAGTTATTGGCATATGATGTTTTACTGCATTTTTTAAATAGCAATTTGTAGTATTAGAATGAGATTGAAGGTATAAATTATATATACATGTTATATATGTATGAATATATATATGTGTGTGTATATATGTTATTTATATGGTATATATATGTATGTGTGTGTATATATCTATCTATCTATAT
>NW_006399770.1:16617009-16628178 GCF_000299155.1 Elephantulus edwardii
ACTTCTCCAAATTATTGAGGAGTAATGATGTAATTTTGAGGACTAAGGTGCATCTGTTTCACGCCATGATCTTTTCAATTATTTGTTATGCATCAGAGAGCTGGATAATGAATAAGGATGACAGGAGAAAAATAAAACCCAAACAACCCACATTGATTGATGCCTTGAGCTGTGATGTTGAAGAAGATCACTGAACATCCCATGGACAGCCATGAGAACAAACAGATATGTCTTGGAGAGGGAGCAGCTGGAGTTCTCTTTGGAGGCAAGAATGATGATGTCTCACCTCACATACTTCCAGCAAGTTCCTTGGAGAGTAATATGATGCTGGTGAAGAGTCACAAAGGAGAGGAAGACACTCAAACAGGTGCATTGACATGGTGCCTTCTGCAGTAGACTCGTGTGTGTCAGAAAGTGTAAGGATGGTGCAGGATAGAGCAGGTCTATATCTTTCTTTTGTTTGTGGAGTCACTATGAGTAAATTTAAAGTCTCTTGAATATCCATATCCATTGAAGGGTCAGTTAAGAGTCAGTTCTAACTCAACAGCAACCAACTTAGAGGATTTTTTTCCTTTTTTTTAGTTTTTATGCACTGAGCACTCTTTTATTCAGGCTCCATATATTATTATATTTCATTTTACTGTACAACATTTAGTTAGATGAAATATTCATGAAAAACACTGTGTATAGTGTGCACCAGAATACAGGTGCCTGAAAAATAATTAGTATACATATACCTTAATTAAAAAGTAAATTTCCATAAAATATGAGGATTAATTATTCTGTTTTATAGTCATAACTCTTTTGTTTCATTATTTGGGTTTAAGCATATAAAAAATGTTCTAAATTATTAAAAACTTCCTGGCCAGCACTGTTACTGTTATTGTGCTCTTTTACAATAATGCATTGTTCATGTCTTTTTATTTGTAAGAGTTTTTGCATTTTAACATTGCATATTTAGTATTCACCACTCTTCAGTATTGTATGGCTGGAGGAAAATACTGTTTTACATTCTTATAATGTGAGATAACTGAAGAGGGCAGATAAATTATTTTTATACTCCAAAGGCCTCTAAAATTATACTTTTAATATGGGAACAGATTTAAAAATTAGGGTTATTGGCATCTTACAAACAAATCTTTGTTATGTGTGTCTTTGGGATATTTTATTAAAGAAATGACTTATTCATTTCACCGAATTCTTTATTTGAGATAAAAGAGAAAAAATTACCTCTGGCCATTTCCAACTATCACAGCAGATAATTTATATAATGGCATCTTAGGTTTTATTTAATACCACACTTAAATATTTTTTCTATTATAAACTAAATATTATTTTGGATAAACTCTTATAGGAAATAAAAGAAGTGGAGAAAAATATGAACATATTATTTCTTGCATGAAAGTTGCTTTTCAACCTGCATTGAAGTTAGAAATAAAGCATAGAGATTTCATTTGGTTTATTATTTTTCATGTTTGTGATGGTCAATCATAGCCCTTTAGTAGTATGAAACAAATCAACTCTAGGCATTTTTCCACCTTTGTAAGTTAAAATTGATTTTTTATACTCTCAAATAGCCAGCAGCTGTAATAATATTCTATAAAATTACACTGAGTCTCTTTCCAACTAAGAATAGCCTGGGAGCAGAGGCCTAGGCTCTACTTCAGCTGTGTGATAGGCTTTTACTTTATCATTTATTAAGCAAGGACTTTGAACTATAATTTCTTAATTTTGTTTCTTCCCTCCTTCCTTCATCCATCTATTAATTCATTGAAACAAATTTTTCATGAAACGTGCGATGTACCGGAAACATCTCTGAGAAATTAAAGCCCTTATGCTCATTTTGTAATTGAGATATCAGTCTTTTCCTTGTAGAGGCCTGTAGTATTGTGTAAAATGTTGTTATGAGACCATTGAGTGAGATGTCATTGCCAAATGTTTTCTCCAAATCTGTAAGTTTTCTTCACACTCTACTGGAAATAGTTTTTGAAGGTTCCCTTCATTGATTTTGTCGTCTTCTTGTTGTGTGTTTCTGTCTGTAGTTGTTAGCCTCTTTTTACCATAGATTAGACTTTGTAAGTTTGATCTAATTTTGTTTGTTAGGATCTTTATGGTTTGGGCTTTACGCCTAGGTCTCTGATCCACCTTGAGTTGATTTTTTTGTGTATGGAGTGAAATGTTAATCCTGCTTCAGCTTTCTATGCGTAGATATCCAATTTTGCCAGCACCATTTGTTGAAAAGATTTTCGTTTCCTTCTTTGATATCCTTTGTTTCCTTTTTGAATACTAATTGAATTTAGGTAAATGTGTTAATTTCTGAGTTTTTCAATTCTGTTTCATTGATCTATGTGTCTTTCTTTTTACCAGTACCATGCTGTTTTGGTCATTACAGCTGTGAAGCAGGTTTTGAGATCAGGGAGGGCTATGCTTCCCACTTCATTTTTGTTTTTCAGAAGTGCATTGCTAATTTGGACTTTTCACAAAGAAAGACAGTCAGATGGCCAAAAATGAAGAAATGCTCACAACCACTCGCAATAAGAGAAATGCATGTCAAAACCACAATGAGATACTGTATCACTCAAGTAGCAATAGTAAAGTTTACTTAAACAGCAAGCAATAACTTTTGGGGAGGAAGTGGAGTGATTTGCACTTATGATCAGATTATATAATGATACAACTACTCTGGAAGGCAGATTGACATTTTCTCAAAACTGAACATAAACCCAGCTATTCCACTGCCAGGAATATACCCCAAGGAAAATAGAACTAAGGCACAAATAGATGTTTGTTCATCTATGTTAATAACAGCATTATTCACAATAGCAATAAATAAAAACAGACCAGCCAAATGTCCAAAAACGAACTAATTGGTTTAGAAAGTCTGTACATCTATACAATGGAATACTATACAGCTATAAAGAGCAATGATTTTATAATACTGTGTAACATGAGCAGGTCTAGACAGCATTATGCTGAATAAACCAACTCAGTCTTGCACGGACAAATATGACCCAAAACTATTATTGTAAATTAAAGGATAGCCAGTAAGATGTGGATAAAAGTCCAATTGGGGAAGAGGAGGGAACCATGGGAATCAAGGATGGGGAAAGGAAGAAATCACTAGGATAACAGAGTTTGGTACACAGAGGACAAAGGGTGGAGAATTTAGGAAATATCTAATCTGTAGCCAAAAAGAGAGGGTAATAGTAGGCATAAATCAATGGTGATTAATTTTCTAAAACACAATGTACATGAATGTTTGGATCACAACATGAATGCAGGAATGTGTGAAACACAATGTACAAGAATGACAACACAATATAATTAAATTTTATATGCAAACCAACATAAAATTTAAAAAAAGTTAAAGAAAAAAAGCCAGTATGCTCTCAGCTTTTAACCTAATGGTTGGATATTCAAATTCACATTCAAGTATCATTTTAAAAATAAATAAATTCCTGGTCGGTGCTTCCTTAAAATCACCAACAATAAAATGCTGTGTAATAATTTTACTTTTATGGAGCTTCCATGAATTAAAACTTACTTAATGAGAATGAATTCATAAACCATGTATTGTTCTAGATGCTAGAAACAGGAAAAAAATATTCAATTTTGTGTTCCTATAATTTCACTTAATAGATTGAACTCATAATCTCCTGTCATTCAATGTGATTTCCTTTCCATGTGGAGTCATTTTGAAGCAAGTCACAAGGAAATTGAAACTTCAGAGTACTTAATTCTAGTTTTATATATTATTATATCTATTTGACAATGTTATGACCCATAGGGTCATCTATGGGTTGGTTTGACTTGATGGTACAAAAAAATGTTAAATAGATAAATGAGGAAATGAATAATATTTTCTGTAATGTAAAAGTTAGGAACAGGGAAGGATTGTAGTAGGAAAGCATGAACCTGGTGACATATATGAGGCTGGAGATAGAATAATAGAATTCTTTGTAATCAATAATCTATTCATTGCAAATACCTATAATAAGAAATATGAAAAATGACTATACATATGTGTTTCATCTGATTTTCCACACAGGAATCAGATTGATTGCTCTGGAAAAAAATCAATGGAACTGTTCAATATCAGCTGTAAAAATAGGTCTGATTGTGATTGTGGAACAGATCATCACCTACTCATGCAAGTTCAAATTGAAGCTAAAGAAAATAAAATCAAATCCAAATCCTCAGTAACAAAAGTTTGACCTTGAGTCTGTAACACCAGAATTTGAAGGCCGTTTCAGAAAACTATGGTATATACATATAATGGAATACACTACACAGCACTAAAAAAATCAATGAATTGGTAAAGCATTACACAACATGAGGGGGTCCTAGATTACATCATCTTAGTGATATATATCTCAGTCATAAAGGAACAAATACTGCATAGCACCACTGTTGTAAAGCAAGTCTGACTTGTAGGCTTGGGGGTAGAAAAGGATAAGAGTGCATAGTTAATGACTATTGCATGGGAACAGATAAAGAAAGAAAAGAACTATTTAAAAGGAATATATAATTAGGCATTATACATATGACAACAGTCCTGAATAAGAGGTATATCATTGCAAAGAGGACTGGGGAGTGGTGGGGTAGATACTTGAGCAAAACTGAGGAATTTTTTTCTTTAACAAAGTTAATTGGGGGATGGGGAAGAGAAGGGACGAAGAAGGTGTATAATATTCAACAATGAATAAATGAAAATCTAACATTTCTGTAAACCTTCATTAATATCACAATGAAAATAAAATTTTATTTAAAGAATATTCTATTCAACACATACAATCTTAAGGGTATGCTTCTAAACTTACTTATTAAATATGAGTAAAACTTCTTTGTCATCTTTTTGACTAATTTCATCAGCTAACGTCCATAAATTGTATTTATTGATATAATTTCAAGTTAATGTGTCTTCAACAATCAAAATATAATAATTGATTATATCATTTTAATACTAGAAATTTTATAAGGAATGAAATATAAGGAGACTATTTCTTATAAATGTTACCTTCTATCTAAATAAACATATTTTCTTATGTCTAAATATACTTATTTAATGTTGTTGACTGCCTTAGAGTGGAGCATGACTCATAACAACCAACTACTGACATTTAGCAAAGTCATAGAGTTTCCAGAAGCAAATTGTTTAGGAAGTGGATGCCACTCCTGCGTCTGAACCTCATTGAATTTGTTATTGGTTGAGTCTCCTGCAATGCATAGTAACCCTCTGTACAGCAGTTATGAGCCTTCCCTGTCCTGAGCCAGTCTCACTAACTTTGACACACTCCCATCATCCCAGTTACTGTATCAATGCATCTCATCTGGGGTCTCCCTTTCCTGTGCTCTCTGTCCATCCTTCTGAGCACGATGTGCTTCTCCGAGGTCTGATCTCTCCTGGCCATTTGCCCAAAGTAAATGATGAATAGCCTCAAAATCTTAGCCTCCAATGGGAGACTTGGTTTCACCCTCTCCAGGACAGATCTGTTTTGGGGTTTTTTTTTGGCAATCCGTAGTATAGACTCTTCTCCAGCACTGCAACTCAAAAGCATCCTTTCTTCTTCTGTCTTTCTTAGCTGTTGTCCAACTTTCTGAAGCACAACAAGTAATTGAGAAAACCATGGCCTGGATTAGGCACATCTTTGTATGTGTGCTTCAGCACTCCGGAGAGGTCCATGATAGCAGATTTTCCCAGTGCAGTTCATCTTTTGATTTCCTAACTGCTAGGATTAAGTGTTGATTGTAGATCCAAGCAAGCTGTATTACTAACAACCTCAACCTTTTCTACATCTATTATGGTGCTGCCAGTTAGCCCAGTGGTGATAATCTTTGTCTTCTTGGTGTTGAGCTTCAACCCATATTGAGAACTAGAGTCCTTGACCTTTTGCAGCAAGTATTTCAGGTCTTCTTCAGTTTTAACAAGCTAGGTTGTGTCATCTGCATATCGTAGATTGCTAATGAGTCTCTCTTCAATCTTGAAGTCACAATACTCCTCAAATTAAAAGTGTCAGCTCAAATGAGTGTCTTTTATTCTGTGTTGACTTGGTTTTCAATAAAAACACAATATTTTTTCATCATTACCAAAACCTTTTCAATATTGAGAAAAATATGCTTTCTATTTTGAAAACAAAAACCTAAAATAAAAACAAACACCAAACCCAAAACTAAACAAAGACCATCTCATGAACAGGTTTAATGTCTTGAATACTAATGAACAAAGACCAGATGACATGTGGGAGGATATAAAGAATATCATCCATGAGAAATGCAAAAAGGTATTTAAATACAGAGGAGAAAGAAAAGACCAAGGTGGATGTCAGAAGAGACTGAATATTGCACTAGAGTGCCAAGAAAACAAACAAAGAGTTAAGAAGCTGAACAGAAGATTTCAAAGGGCAGCTCAAGAAGATAAAGAATTATATTGACATGTACAAAGAGCTAGGGGTAGAAAATCAAAAGGTATGAACTCACTTGGCATTTCTTTAGCTAAAGGAACTGAAGAACAACTTTAAGCCTTAAGGAACAATGCTTTAGGATGCTTAGGGCAGAATGCTAAATGATCCAGGAAGCATCAGAAGAATATGGAAGGAGTACACATACACACTATACAAAAAAAAATAAATAAAAATTGACTGACACAGAAGAATTTCATGAAACAACATATGATCAAAAGCCTCTGGTGATGGAGAAGTTTAAGCTGTTCTGAATAAACTGACAAACCCCCCCACCCTAAACTCCAGGTATTTATGGAAGGCCAATTGACATATTTCAGCAGACAGAACATGCTCATCTGGTTATGCCAAGAAATCTGGAGGATAACTACCTGGCCAAATAACTGGAAAAGATTTCTATTTATTCCCATTCCAAACACAGGTAACCCAACAGAGTGTGAAAATTATGAAACAATATCACTAAGATCACAAAGAAGCTGAAAAATGTCCAAAAAGGACTGGAATATCATCAGAGAACTAAAAGATGTACAATCTTGGTTTAGAAGAGGCCATGACTCTAGGGACATCATAGCCAACATTAGATGGATCTTGGCCAAAAGCAGAGTACTAGAGGAATATCTATCTGTGTTTTATTGACTATGCAAAGGTTTGTATCACAGTAATTTGTATCTAACCTTGAAAAGAATGAGAATCCTAGAACACTTACTTGTGCTCATGTAAAACCTATACTTGAACAAGGAAGCAATAGTCAGAACAGAACAGAGAAACACTACATGGTTCAGGATCAGGAAAGGTGTTTATCGAGGATGCCTTGTATCGCCATACTTTTTCAATCTGTATGCAGAACAGATCATTCAGGAGGCTGGACTTTATGAGGAGGAATATGAAATCAAGATTGTAGGAAGACTTATAAACAACTTGTGTTATACCAATGACACAACTTTGCTTGCACAAACTGAGGAGGACATAAGGCATTTGCTACAGAAGTTCAAGGACTGTAATCTTCAATATGGATTGAAGCTCAACATCAAGAAAACAAAGATCCTCACCACGGGGCAAATTGGCAGCTTTCTGATACACAGAGAAGATAGTGAGATTGTTAACAGCTTCAGCTTGCTTGGCTCCACAATTAACACTCTTGGCACCAGCAGTGAAAAAAATCAAAATAGGAACTGCACTGGGGAAGTCTGTTGTAAGGGACCTCTCTATAGTACTGAAAAGCAACAGTGTCAGTCTGGAGACTAAGGTGCACCTGATACAGGCCATGGTTTTTGCAATTATTTTTTTATGCATCAGAAAGCTGGACATGACTAGGAATGAGAGGAGAATTGATGTCTTTGTGTTGCGGTGCTATCTAACAGTTTTAAACATATAGTGGACTGCTAGGAGAACAAATAGGTCATTTCTGAAGAGGGTGAAACCAAGATGCTTCCTGGCTGCAAGGATTTTGAAGCTCTATCTCACATATTTTGGTCATGTGCCCAGGAAGGACCAGTTGTTGGGGAAGAACATCATGCTTGGAAGGGCGGAGGGATAGCATAGTAGAGGAAGACTCAGTATGAGATGGATTGACTCAATTATTGGAGAAGTGTGATTAAGACTGTCAGAGAAGATGAGATTAGCTCAGGAAAAGAGACAGTTCAGAACTGATGTCTTTAGGGCTGCTGTGAGTCAGAGGCAACTTGATGGCACATAACAACAACAACAGATTCTAGATTAAAGCCAAATTTCACAATAATATATATTTAAGAAATGATTAGTATTATGGAGTCTTTATTGGTTTATGAAGTGAAAAAAGATTAGTTCCCTCACCTTATTAATTGCTGTTATTGTGTGCCAATGAGTCAGAATTTACTCCTAGCTGACCCTCCGCCTAGTTTTCAGAAGCAATAAATCCCACAGAAATTGATTTCCCGTCCTTCCCTCAAATAACAACTAATGGACTCTAACCTTTCACCTACATCTCAAACACTTTTTTTTCTAGGAGAGGCTATTCCATGGAGAAAGGGAATTGTGCATTGAAAAGTGGAGGATTAGGGAAAGAGATTGATATCATGTGATCTAGTGTATCAGGGATGATCAGGAATGCACAGCGTAGGATAAGGTTCAAGTCTGTTGTTCACAGGGTAATTACGATTCTATGACATCTACCAACAATAATAATAGCTCAGGAAAGTAGAGTAGTATATCTCCTGTACTTCACCAAACATTCTTAGATGTTATTTTGGTGATAAATGAGGATATGTGTACCTTTTAACATTAATAGCTTCAAAAAATGTGCTCATTAATATAGGGCTCATAAAATTACTTATTCCAGATGCTTCTTAAGCGTTTTCCCTCATAAATAATTTGTCTTTACATTCTGTTCATTTCCTGAAAAAGTAACCCTAAATCAACATTTTTGAACATACAAGTAAGTTGATGGCATTATTTTCTGTATTCATTGATTATTACTTTAAACTCAATCACTCATCATTGCTGTTCAATTAGAGTTGACTCATAGGTGATTCTCTAGTGAGTTTCTGGAGATTATAAATTGCATGGTAGGGGATCGTCCATCTATTGTGGATGTTCTGATGGATTTGAACCACAATGGAAGAACTGCCACAAGGGTGAGCAGCACAATTCCAAAAGGACTACACCCCAGAGCTCAATTGCTTTAAAAAAATTAAGAGGCCATGGTTTCTGTAGTGAAGCAAGATTTCTCTGTTCTGACATTGAGATATCGTGGCCACAAACAATGCTGTTTAGCTACTTCTCAAGGCAAGCTTAGAACTTCATAAGCACAAGTGGAAGAGGCTGGAGGTAGAGTTGTCATAACATTGTCATACCCTGGTTTTCTATATAGTTACAACAACCTAACATATACTAAGAAAATAATCACATAATGTCAAGAAAGCAGTAGTCTGCCTTGGTCATCATGAAAAGATAAAATAACACTTTTCCTAAAAAATCAGATCCAAAGAGTATCCTAGAGAGAGGGGACCAGAAGTAATATGTAGATGTGGAATTATTTGAACAGCTACAGAAGAAAAGGAGGACCTGTAATGCTTACTGTGGAGGGTCAGGGACTGCAGTGTTCAATATGGATTGAGGCTCAATATCAAGAAAACAAAGCTTCTCACAACTGGGTTGATTGGCAGCATCACAATGAATGGTGATGAGACTGAGATTGTTCAGAGTTTTTATTTGCTTGACTCTACAGTCTTAGCACCAGCAGCCAGGAAATTAAAAGACATAATGTAATGAGAACGTCTGTGGTTAGAGACCTTTTTAAAGTACTGAAGTGCAAGGATGTGAGTCTGGAGACCAAGGTATACCTGAAACATGCTATGGTCTTTGCAATCACTTGTTATGCATCAGATAGCTGGCAATGACTAGGGATTATAGAAGGAAAATTGATGCCTTTGAGCTGCAGTGTTGGAGAAGAGTATTGAATATATCATGGACTGCTAAGAAAAGGAACAGGTTTGTCCTGGAGAGGGTGAAGCCGAACTACTTCTTGGAGGCAAGGATTCTGAAGCTTCGTCTGACATACTTTGGACATGTTACAAGGAGGGACCACTCCTTGGAGAGAGATGTCATGCTTGGGAAGGTATAAGGACAGCACAGGAGAGGAAGACCCTCGATGAGATGTATTGATTCAATGACTGGGGATATGGAGGTAGGTGTGTCAGAGATAGTGAGATTGGCACAGAATAGGGCAGAGTTTAGGGTTGTTGTACATAGTATTGCTGTGAGTCACAGGTGACTCGACGGCATGAAGGAGGAGAAGAAGAAGAAGAAGAAGAAGAAGAAGAAGAAGAAGCAAATGATGGAAGAAACAATGGTAGCCATTAAGAGCAAATACTCCAAAGACAGCAATCCAGATAAAAAAAATATACTGATGAAGAGCAACTTAAACAGCTACAGAAGAAAATGCAAAAAATAGATAGAGATAGATGATAGACAGAAGAATTTAATAGTCATCATAAGACAGAGATGATACAGCCAACACAGTACTGGAAATAAGAGAAAAGCATGAAAATACAATCCAGAATATTTTTTAAAAAAATAGAAGAAGTGTCCAAAATGCTGGTGGGACAAAAACTTAGACCTGAAGAGGTGGAACAAAGAATCAGTGAGCTAGAATACAGGAACCTTACTGGAAACATATTAGAAGGTAAATCAGAGATGAGACAAAATAAATGAGGAAAACATTAGAATCATGTGGGTTGACATCAAAAGGAACAAGGTATACATGATTGGAATTCCAGCACTTGGGAAAGACAAGGAAGTCCCTGAGAATATCGTAGAAGATGTATTAGAAGAAAACTTTCCAGTGATTATAAAAAACTGGGATATTCACTTTGAAGAAGTACAGAGAACACCAAAGAGACTAGACTTAAAAAGAAAAACATCAAGACATATCATAGTAAAATTCTCCAAATAAAAAAAGAAGGATAGAATGCTATAAGCAGAATGAAATAAAAGGGTGACCTACAAGTGGAAACAATGAGATAAGTTCTAATTTCTTAGTAGAAACCATGCAAATAAAAGACAATGGAATGGCATATATAGAAATTTGAAAGAAAATACTTGCGAACCAAAGATCCCATACCTAGCAAAGCTCTCCATCAAATGTTGTTGTTGTTGTTGTTATGTGCCGTCGAGTCGCCTGCGACTCATAGCAACCCTATGTACAACAGCCCTAAACTCCGCTCTGTCCTGT
>NW_006399770.1:16628458-16640166 GCF_000299155.1 Elephantulus edwardii
TTCCAGCACCACAGCTCAAAGGCATCAATTCTCCTTCTATCTTCCTTGGTCATTGTCCAACTCTCTGATGCATAACAAGTGATTGCAAAAACCATTAGATCCTTTGCAGAAAAGAAAGAACTGAAGGAATATGTGTGAAAACAAGACCAAAACTACCAGAAATTTTAAGTGAAGTCCTTAACATGGAGCCACCAAAGGAAAGTGATTGGACCGTAGTTACCAGAAAAAAACAGAAAAAGAAGCAGAGCAAAATGGCAATGGTAAAACCTTGCCTAACTATAGTCACATTTACTGTGAATGAACTAAATGTGTCAAGTAAGTGAAAATAGTAGCACAATAGATTAAGAAAAAGGGGGGGACATCAATATGTTGCCTAAGAGAGACATATCTAAAAAAATGGAGAAGATAAAGTAAAAATGAAAGCCTGGGGAAAAGAAAATATAAGCATGTGTCGACCTAAAAAAAATAAATAAAAGAAACAACAATAATCTCTGATAAAATGAATGTCAGAATAAAAATCATCAATACAAGGAAAGGCATTATATATTACTTAATGGCACAATAGATCAAGAAAAAATAACCTTACATTTTTGCATCAAATGATAGACCTGCAAAATACAAAAAATTATGGTTAAAAAAATAAAGGAAGAAAATTGACAGCACCACAATAGTGGTAGGAGACATCAACACATTACTATCACCAAAAAAATAGATTAAATCAAAAGAAACATAACAAAGATGCAGAAGAGGTAAACTATACAATCAGCTAACTACACCTTGTTGATGTACTCAGGATACAGCACCTAACTAAAACCAATTTACTTTCTTCTCATGTACACATGGTACATTCTCTAGAATCAATCACATGCTAGGACCCAAAGCAAGCCTCAACAAATAAAATAAAATTATAAAAAAAACAATATATTGAAATAATTAAAAATATTTTCTAAGACCAAAATACCTTACAGCTAGAAATTAACCACATGAAGATAAAGTTTACAAACCCACCCATGTGGAAACTAAATAACTAGCTTCTAGAATATGATTGGGTTACAAAAGAAATAAAGAAGGAAATTTAAAAATTTTCTTGAAACAAATGAAAATACAAAGTACCAAAACCTCTGGGAAATGCAGCTAAGGAAGTCCTCAGAGGGTAGTTCATAGCAATATGCACACACATTAAAATGGAAGAAAGAAGAAAAATCAATGATCTAACTCAACACCTTCATCAAATGGAAAAAAGAACAACAATCTAATCCAGCAGCTTTTAGAAAAAAGCAAATTATAAGGACAAAAGCAAAAGTTAATGAGATAGAAAGCAGAGAAACAATGAAACCATCGATAAGATTGGGGGCTGCTTTTATGAAAGGGTCAATAAAATTGACAAACCATTGGCAAACTTAACAAAAGAGGGGGAAGATAACTTGAATATGAAATGATAAAGGTTAAAAAAATTAAAAAAATTAAAAAAAGAAATGATAAAGGTTATATCACAACAGAAACATAGGAAATTAACCCAATAATATTGAAAAGCTATATTGTAAAAAATTAGAAAACCAACAGGAAATGGATGAATTCTGTGGTACTAAACCAAGCCCAGATTGACATGGACAGATGTGAACACTTGAAAAGACCCATCACAAAAGAAGAAATTGAACAGGTCATAAAATATCTTCCCCATTAAAAAAAATAGTCCCTGGACCAGATGATTTTACAGATGAATTTTACCAAACATTCAGAAAGTTATATCATTAATTCTACTTAAAGTATTTTTTAAAAAATGGGGGGAAAAGGAACACTCCCAGAGTCATTCTATGGAGCAATATAATCGTACTACCAAAACCAAGAAAAGATATTACCAAGAAATATAGATGCAAAAATCCTTAACAAAATCCTAGCCAATTGAATCCAAAAGTACATGAAAAATAATTCATCATGACCAATTGGGATTCATAAGAGGTATGCAAGAATGGTTCCACACAAGAAAAACAATCAAACTTAATTCATCATATTAACAAAGCAAGTAACAAGAACCATTTATCTTAGTAATTGATGCAGAAAAGGCATTTGACAGAAGCCAACACCCCTTCCTAATAAAGACACTCAGCAAAATTAGAATAGAATTAGAATATAGAATATGTTGAATTTCCTCAACTAAATGAAACACACACACACACACACACACACACACACACACACACACACAAACAGGACCCAATATCATGCTCAATGGAGAAAGATTAAAAGCAGTTTCCTTGTAAACAGGGACCAGACAAGAATGCCCACTGTCAACATTTCTATTCAATATTTACTGGAAGTATTTGCTAGCTCTTTACGACAAGAGAAGGAAATAAAAGGCATCCAGATTGGAAAAGAGATGGTAAAATTGTCACTATATTCAGATGATATGATAGTGTATAAAAAAAAACCCCAAAGACTCAACACAAAACTTATTAAAGCTAGTCGATCAATATAGTAGAGTGGCAGGATATAAGATCAATATCTAAAAATCAATGGGATTCCTCTGTAGTAAAAAAGAGATCTCAGAGAAGGAAACCAAAAAAACAATACCATTTACAGTAGTCAACCACAATTTGAGATACTTGGGAGTGAACCTAAATAGAGGCATAAAAGACCTATACAAACAAAGAAAACTATAGAACATTTGGTGAGACACGATAGGAAGACTCAATATTGAGAAAATGACAATCCTACCAAAAGCACTCTGCATGTTCAACACAATCCCAATATAGAGAGCACATTTATTTTTCAAGGTGTTCAAAAGGGACATTGTGAAGTTTATTTGGAGAGGAAAGAGATCCCAAATAAGCAAAGCACTTCTGAAAAACAAAAATTAAGTGGGAGGCATACCACTCCCTACCTCAAAACTTACTGCACAGTGGAAGTAACCAACACAACGTGGTCGTGGTACATTAACAGGCACATAGACTAAAGGAACAGAATTGAAACACCAGAAATGGACCCTGGTCAACTGATATTCGATGAGGAAATAAAACCTTTCAAAAAAAAAAAACCTTTCAAATGGGGAAATGACAACCTCTTCAACAAATGGTGATGGCAAAATTGGACTACTACCTGCAAAAAGCTGCAACAAGAAAAAAAAAATAAAAACTCTCTAGTGAAACAAAAATGAAAAACTACTGTTCTTATTGTTTTTTGCCACTTTGCTGGCTCCAATTTTTGTGAATTTATTTACAACAGAACCCTACCCAATCATGATATCTTTTTCAAGGAACTAGCCACTCCTGATTATAGGCCTGAAATATATGACAGACATTTTACAACATCCTCAAGTCGAATGAGCATTCTGATTGCACTTTTTCCAAGACAGATTTGTTTTGTCATAGAGTCTCTGTAAGTCATTCTCAACTTGACAGCACCTAACACCAAAAACATCAACACACATCTGTCCACTAACCTTTGCTATCCTAGTTTCTTTGGGTCCGCACACCCAATTCTCCTTCCCCCCCTTCACCTTCCCTATTTGAACATTTATATATATCCTGTTCCACACTCCTTATTACTCTAATTATCCATTTATCCATTCTTCCGAGGTTGATCTCAGACTCTAAACTTTTATAATGTTAAATGTGTGCACTCTATTTCTGCTTGCCCTCTTCACCTCACCCCCATCCTTTGCCAAAATCACTTCTATTTCAGAGACAAAAACTGATAATCCAATTATTAAATGGGCAAAAGATTTGGAAAGAATTTTCACAGAGGAAGATATTAGAATGGCAAAAAGACACATGAAGAAGTGCTCAAAACCTCTGGTATAAGAAAGATGCAAATCAAAACCACAATGAGGTATCATCTTACTCTGGTAACAATGCAAAGTTTAATAGGGCAGCAAGTAATAAATATTGGAGAGGATGTGGAGAGATAAAAACTCTTATATGTTGTTTGTGGACTTTTTAAATATCAATAAAACCATTCTAGAAAGCAGTTTGGCACTTGCTCAAAAATCTGAACATAGAAATTCCATATGACCTAGCTATTCTACTAGGAATATACCCTGAGAAAAGGAGAACTGAGGCACAAATAGAGACTTGCACACCAATGTTCATAGCAGTGTTACTTACCATCACAAGGACATGGAAATAGCTCAGATGTTTCACCACAAACAAATGGATTGAGAAATTATGGTGCATTTATAAGATGGAATACTACACAGCAGGCAGGAACAGTGATTCTGTAAATTATTACCTAACTTGGGAGGGACTGGAGATGAGAATTTTCTGTCTTCCTAAACTTTGATATTGCTGCTAATCTTTGCATTTTGCAAATAAAATTTTTAATCTGCATATCATAGGTTGTTGATGAGTTTTACTCTAATTCTGATGCCACGTTCTTCTTGTAGTCCAGCTTCTTGAACTATTTGCTGTGCAGATAGACTGAGTTGACATGGTGAAAGGAGTAACACTGGTGCATACCTTCCTTGATTTTAAACCATGTAGTATCTTGAGCTGCTTAAACAACATCTTTCTGGTCTATGTACAGGTTCTGTAAAGGCATAACTAAGCGTTTTGAAATTTTTATTCTTCTCAATGTTGTCCATAATTTATTATTATTTATGTAGCTGAATATTGTTGTATAGTCAATTAAACAAAAGTAAACATCTTCCTAATATTTTCTGCTGCTGGGGGAAAATTCATCTGATATCAACAATCATATGCTTCTACTGATTTCTGATTGAGTTCTTGGTAATTCCTTTTGGATAATCTGTTCAAGCCATTTTTAAAATGAGCTTCAACAATATTAAGTTGAGCGTGATATCATTGACATATGATAATTTCTGCACTACACTGGAACACTTTTTTTCCAGAATGGGCATTAATATGGATCTCTTCCAATTGATTACTATGTAACTAACTTCCAAACTCCTTGCTGTAGATGAATGAGTACATTCATGTTATGGGTGAAATAAGTTTTATGGCTTCATCTGTTGGTATGGAATGGTTGAAAATAAGAAGAAAAAGCTACAAGCACCCACCAATAACTTTTAAACATAAAGTGAAAAAATGTGAATCTATTAAAATTTAAAGCTGTAAAAAAAGGAACAGTTGAAGATCACTGTCTCAGGCTTTAATGAACATAATGAACTGACACTAGACAGATTATTGGAATCAGACATTGGAATTGACATTGAACTCAGACAATCATGTGGTTTAGTATGTATGGTAGGTATAAAATTTAAGTAGAAATGCATTACTTTCATTATAAAAATAACATTTTACGATCTATCCTGACATACAACACTGGTAATGATAGATTAATATCCGTATATCTACAAAGAAAACTGCTTTATAAGACTCTTTAGATGTATGCCCAAACTACCATGGTAAAAGACCAAGAAATAGAAGATTACATTTGACCAGCTTCTACCATATGAACTTAATCAAACATGTACTCCAGATTAATGTATAATTACTGGTGTTTGGAATATGGAAGTTGGAAAGAAGACTCAATAGCTGGAAAATACTGCCTTTGTGATAGAAATTATGGTGGAGATCACATAATCTTAGAAATTAGAAAATTCAAAATTGGAATAGAAGAGAATTTCCTTAAAGTAGTGAAAACTGTATATACAAAACCAAGAGCCAACATCATTCTCAGTGGAGAAAGAGTAAAAGAATTTTCCTTACAAACAGAGACCAGACAAAGATGCCCACTGTCACCACTTCTATTCAATATTTTATTGGAAGTGCTTGTTAGAGCAATACAACAAGAGAAGGAAATAAAAGGAATCCAGATCAGAAGACAGATTGTTAAACTGTCATAATATGCAAACAATATTATACAGAAAACTCCAAGGAATCAACAACAACAACAACAAACCGTTAGATCTAGTAGACTAATTTAGTAGAGTGATAGGACATAAGATCAATATTCAAAAATCAGTGGAATTCCTCTTCACTAACAAAGAGAGCTCACAAAAGGAAACCAAGAAAGTAATACCACTTACAGTAGCCAACCACACACAATATACTTGGTAGTGAACCTAATGAGAGGCATAAAAGACCTATACAAAGAAAACTAGAGAACATTTCTGCAAGACACAATAAAATATCAGAAGAAATGGAAAAATAGGTCTTGTTCATGGATAGGAAGACTCGATAATGTGAAAATGACAATCCTACCAGAAGCAATCTACATGTTCAACACACTCCCAACACAAATACCAAGTTTATTTGTTAAGGAGATCAAAAGGGAAATTGTAAAAATAAAAAAAGGAAATTGCCAAGTTTATTTGGAGAGGAAAGTGATCCAAAATAAGCAAAACACTTCTGAAAACCAAAAATGAAGTGAGTGTCATTGCACTCCCTGACCTCAAAACCTATTACACAGCAGTAGTAAACAAAACAGCATGGTACTGGTACTAAGGAAACAGAATTGAGAACACAGAAATAGACCCTGTTATCTGTGGTCAACTAATATTTAACAGGGGAAAAAATCCTATCAAATGGGGAAATGGCACATCTTCAACAAATGGTGCTGGTAAAACTGAGCTGCAGCCTTCAGAAAGCTTCAACAGGATCTCCATCTCACACCATACACAATCAACTCAATGTAGCTCAGAGACCAGCAAGTAAAGCCTAAAACCATAAAGTTCATCAGAGACAAACTTGGAATAGATTTGATACATTGAATACAAATATCTGAAGACTCAACCAATTGTGGGATAGCATCAAGGCATTATAAACAAAGAAAAAAATAATTCAGAAGAGATTCTAAAACTCTTCTTGAAGAATTGCTAAAGTGATGGAGGAAATAAGTAAGAAAGTGAAAAGAATATTTCATGGATAAAAAGAAAACTATTATTACAAATTATATGAAAACCTGAGTTAGAAATCTATAATGGAAGAATACACTTGACATTTCTAAATTTTCAAGAGTCAAAGAAAACATTCAAGACATGTGTTTCAATGGTGCAAGATTTTATGGGGAAAATAATGAATAACATAAGAAGTCCCAAAAGAAGATACTAAGAATATACAATGGGTCAAAAAGACACGGATGATATTTAATCAAACCAGCAGGTATCATATAATGAAGAAATAATGATAGTTAAAAACTTCAAGCAAACTCTTATACAATAAGGGACACACATTAATAGAATAGAATTAAAACTGAAAAATCAACCCATCTCCCTACAGTCAACTGATATTTGACAAGGAAAATAAAATGCATTAAATGCTTTTTTAACAAAGGTTATGGGAAAATTGGGCATCCCCCTGTAGAAAACTGAAACAGGATCCACATCTCACACCATACACAAAAAACCAACTTAAAGTGTATCTGAGACCTAGGGTTAAAACCCAAAACTATAAATATCATCAGAAACAAAAAAGAAACATGTATAGAATCCCCAGCCAACAGAATAAATAGACTTGAAAATATAGCCAAAAATGCACAGCCAGAAGAGGACAAAATTGACAAATGGGACCTTCTTAAAAGAAAATCCATTTGTGCCTCAGAATCCTCCCATAGGATGAAAACAAAGCCCACAGCCTGAGGGGGGGGGAAATATCGAAACTACATTTCAGACATTGGCCTCATAACTGATGTTTGTAAAATATAATAAGAACTTCCCAGGAAAAAGACTGATAGCCCAATTACAATAAATTGAACAAAAGACATGAAAAGACTCTTCACAAAGGAGAATCTTTGGAAGGCTAACAGACACATGCAGATATGTTCAAATTCACTAGCAATCAGAGAAATGCAAATAAAAACAACAATGAGATATCTTCTCACTCTGACAGCAGTAGCAACGTTTAACAACATAACAAATAATAAATGTTGGAGAAGATATAAAGAGAGATTGAAAATCTAATGCAATGCTGGTGGGATTGTAAAACCCAGATAGAAGGTGGTTTGGCAGTTCCTCCAGAAGCTGAACATAGCAATCCAGTATGACCCAATTATTCCTCTGTTTTCACTATATCCTGAGGAAATCAGGCCTGAGACATCAAAGAGATATGTTCAACAATGTTCACAGCAAGCATGATTCACAATAGCAAGAAAATGAAAGCAGCTCAAATACCCATCAACAAATGAATGGATTGGGAAACTGTGGAACATTCATACAATGGAATACTAGGCAGCACTAAGAAACAACAATTTTGTAAAATACTATAAAACATGAGGCAGTCTAGAGAGCTGAGTGAAATAACTTAGTCAAATAAGACCACTGTTGTGAAAATAGGAGAATAACTGAACAAGAAATGTATAAATGAACAAAGGGGAGAAGGGGGAAAAAAGGGGAAGGGGAATTAGGATATCAGAGGTTAGTGGGGGAGGGGTGAAGGAAAAGAAAATATTCAATGGAATCTTGAAAAAACAGGGTGCTAATAGGCATAAATGAATATTAATTCTATTAAATACAATGTGTATGCACACCCATGTTTATCGCAGCTTTGTTTACAATAGCAAAGAGCTGGAAGCAACCTAAGGGCCCATCAACAAACAAATGGATAGAGAAGCTGTGGTATAGCCACACAGTGTAATACTACGCCGCATTGAAAACCAAGGAACTCATGCAATATTATTCAAAGTGGGTGACCCTGGAGGACATTATGCTGAGTGAAATATCTCAGTTGTAAAGGGACAAATACTGCATGGTGCCACTGTTGTAGAATGGGTCTGACATCAGGGTTGGGGTATGACAGAAAAAACTGGATAAATTATGTATATTGTATTGAAACAGATGAGGGAAAGAACAGATTAGAAGTGATATATGATTGAGTATTATGGTTAGCACAGGAATCCCGAATTAAGGTTGCACAGAGAAGTGTACTCGGGGTGGGTGGTGGGGAGGCAAGGGATATGGAAATTGTATACTAATGAAGGAATATTTTTTTTCTTTTTCTCTTCGGGGGGGGAGCGAGCTGGTGGGGAGGGGTGGGCAGGGAGAAAAGTGCGGCAATGAATGAATGGAGATCCAAAACCTCTGTAAATGTCTATTAAAATTAATAATAATAAAAAAATACAATGTGTAAGAGCACTTGTATAAAACACAGTGTATATGAATAGAAGACAGTGTATATATAAAATTGTCTGTAAACCAATAAAAAAGATTATAATCTTCAGAAATTACTACATTTAGCCATAAAATAAAAATCCTATGAATTGATTGTATTTCCCTAAAATATTTGTCAAGCTAGTGGTCTAGTGGCAAGAAGTTGCACTAAATTGTGAACAGATGTGGTTTAATGGCCACTATCTAACAATGTCAATCAGGAAACTAAAGTGTGCCTGATACAGTATTTACAATTACTTGCTATGCATCAGAAAGCTGGACAATGACTAGGGATAATAGAAGGGGAATTGGTGCCTTGGAGCTGTGGTGCTGGAGAAGAGTATTGAATATAACATGAACTGCTAAGAGAACAAATGAGTTCAGCCTGGAAAGGGTGAAGCCAGGCTGCTCATTGGAGGCAAGGATTCTGAAGTTTCATCTGACATACTTTATATATGTTGTAAGGCGGGACCAGTCCTTAAAGAGAGACATCATGCTTGGGAGGTTAGAGGGATAGCACAAAAGAGAAATACCCTCAATGAGGTGGATCGATTCAAGGATGGTTCTATCAGAGACAATAAGATTTATACAGGGTAGAGCAGGGTTTAGGGCTGTTGTTTATAGGGCCACTATGAGTCACAGGTGACTCAACAGCACAAACAGCAACAAGAACAGCTGCTCCAGGAGAGAAGGATGAGCAATTTCTTCCCATGAGATTAATTGAAAACCATCAGAGGGTCAGCTATGGGGTTGGTTCCCACTCAGTAGTACAACTTACTATGCATTAGGGAGCGGGGCATTGACTAAGGATGACAGAAGAATTGATGCCTTTGAGTTGTGGTGCTGGAGAATAGTCCTGAACATACCATGAACCACCAAGAAAACAAATAGATCTGTATTGGAGAGGGTTAAACCAAGTTTCTCCTTGG
This sequence comes from Elephantulus edwardii, assembly GCF_000299155.1. NCBI lineage: Eukaryota > Metazoa > Chordata > Mammalia > Macroscelidea > Macroscelididae > Elephantulus > Elephantulus edwardii. Next base: position 16,638,431 of record NW_006399770.1, read on the forward strand.
AGGAAAGGCTTTTGAAGCTTCATCTCACATACTTTTGGGCACATGCAGGATAGACCAGTACTTGGAGAAGGACATCATGCTCATAAGGGTGGAGAGAAAGTGCAGGAGAAGAGACCCCGGATGAGATGGATTGATACAGTAACTAGGGCAATGAAAGTAGTTGTGTTGGAGTCAGTGATACTGGCTCAGGACAGGGTAGGCTTCAGAGCTCTTGCACATAGTGTTGCTATGAGTCACAGGCATCTCAATGGCACATAACAATAGCAATAGCAAAATATGTGTCAACTTGGTTGGGCTACATATTCAGTAGTTTGCTACTGTAGCTGTTAAGTGCCATTGAGTGTGCTCTAGCTCATAGTGATCCAGAACCAAACTTTGCCTGATTCTGCACCATCCTCACCACCTCTGTGCACTTAAGTCCATTGTTGCAATGGTCTGATAGTTGTTTAATGATATAATGTAGAAGTTATAATGATGTAATGACTCCCTGGATGAGATCTGAAGTGCTCAGCCTTGCAATGAAAGAAGCAGATCAAGCTAAAAGGCATCTTTCTTACTCACGTCACAACCCTAAACTAACGTAAGCAGAGTTCCATGAAGATGTGGTTTGTATCTCCTTTCATTTTACAAAAGATAAAAGGCAAGAAAACAGAAAAAAACGGACCTCAACACCACCAAGGAGAAAAGATCTAAGAGAAGAATTGTATCCTTTGGATCCAAGAGCTTTGAACTGGAATCTCCCTAGACCTAGTATAAGATTGATGACAAGGCATCAGGATTTCTATGCAATGTGCTCACAGATGTTGAAAAGACTCAAGAACCGTGCCCCAAATCCAAAGCCCTCCATAGCTGAAAACAGAACAAAACAAAAACCAAATAAACAAAAAAAATTCAATAAAACAAAGCTTTGAATTTCGATTTCTAGGCTCCTTAGCTTAAAGAGAATGTTGTTGTTACGTGCCATCAAGTCGCTTGTGACTCATAGTGACCCTATGCACAACAGCCCCTAAACTCTGCTCTGTCCTGTGCCAATTGCATTGTCTCTGACACACTCATCCTAATTAACCCAGTCACTGAACCAATCCACCTCATAGAGGGTCTTCCTCTCCTGCGCTCTCCCTCCACCCTCCCAAGGATGATGTCCCTCTCCAAGGACCGGACCCTCCTTACAATATGTCCACAGTATGTTAGACGAAGCCTCAGAATTCTTCCCTCCAAGGAGAAATCAGTTTAACCCTCTCCAGGATGAATCTGTTTGATTTCCTAGCATGGTACCCTCAATATTCTTCTCCAGCACCACAGCTCAAAGAATAACTGTTTGTATATAAAAGCCATTCTACTGTGGTACTTCTGTTATAATAATATTAGATAGTTAAGATATGGACCAATTAGCAACACAATGATAAAATATTGAAGTTGTCAAGAATATTATTATATTTGTGTCCACGGTTAACATCCTTGAAAACAACAGTTGGTTACATATGCATTGCTGGAATAACATCTCTCTGTGTGTGTGTGTGTGTGTGTGTGTGTGTGTGTTTGTGTGTGTGTGCACGCTGAAATAAATACATTCAAATTGTTACTCTAATGCAAAGGATATAAAGATTTTTCTCATGTGTTGGATATGTCATTTGCAGAGGCTGTTGTTGTGTGCTGTAGAGTTGAATGACCTGTCGCTGACCCTCCAGAGAGTTTTCAGAGGCAGTAAATTGCATGGGAGGATATTCCCCAAGTAG
>NW_006399770.1:16641186-16659088 GCF_000299155.1 Elephantulus edwardii
GTTCTGGGATTCCCATTCTTCTCAGAGTCAGCCACAGTTTGTTATGATCCATGCAGTCAAATGCCTTTGCATAATCAATGAAACACAGGTAGACATTCTTCTGGTATTCTCTGCTTTCAGCTAAGATCCATCTAACAACAGCAACAATATCCCTAGTATCACGACCCCTTCTAAACCCAGCCTGTTCTGAAAAAGCCCTCAATGAGACAGATTGACATCGGCTGTCCCAATGGGCTCAGCTCATAAACAGTAACAATAGATCCTAAAGATGGTATAGGACCAGATGATGCCTTATTCTGTTGCACATAGGTTTGTTATGGGTCAGAATAGACTCAATGACGTTGTGATATAGTATACTTACTGTTTAAAATAGCTTTCCTTAGCAGGGATAAGTTACACTATTCTAAAGTCACAATGCTAAAAATCAAAATGCTTGTGAATAAGCTTGAGAATTTGCCCCAAATGAAGAATAGTATCCTGTTTACAGCCTAAATTGTAATGTATCCCATTCGTAATAAAACACATAAAAGTTACTATGATTCTGTGAGTTTTGTGTTGCCAGTAGCTTGTGATAAGGAATTAGCCTGCCAACCCAAATGCACATGGTTTAAATCCCCAACTGCTCCACCAGAGAACGATTGGTTCTCCTGTACAATTTACAGTTTCTGAAAACGCTCTGGAAGGTTAACAATAAATCAGTTCCAACTCAGTGTTATACAATAACAACAACAATAACACTAATAAAATAAAAGTAGTTCTGGGAGTGACCATTTGTGTTAAAATTAGTAGAAGGTGGAAGAATTTGAGGACAAAACAAAGGAATTTATTTGTGGGAGTATCCATTCTCCCTTATGAAATTACTGGATGTTAGATGTGGCCACCCTCATGCTGCTAACACTTGTGTTACAGACATATAACAATAACAACATGTCTATAGTTACTTGAAAGAGGTATTCCATTGGCATTTTAATAATGGTAGTTGGAAATTCTATGTTAAGCAGATAACACAACCCTGCTTGCTGAAACTGAGAAGGACCTGAAGTGCTTGCTGCAAAAGGTCAAAGACTGCAGCCTTGAAATATGGATTGAAGCTCAAAATCAGGGGTGAAAAAGAGTCTCAACAATGGGCCGATTGGCAACATCATGATTGATGATGAAGAGATTGAGATTGTTAATAGCTTCAGTTAGCTTGGTCCTACAATCAACATTCTTTGATACTAGCAGCTATGAAATTAAGAGATGAATTGCATTGGGAAAGTCTGCTGTCAGAGACCTCTCTAAAGTAATAAAGAGCAATGATGCCAGTCTGGAGACTAAGGTGCACCTGATACAGGACATGGTCTTTCAAATTGCATGCTATGCATCAGAAAGCTGGAAAATGTCTAGGGATGATATAAGAAGAATTGATTCCTTTGAGCTGTGGTGCTGGAGAAGAGTATTCAATACACCATGCACTGCTAGGAGAATAAAAAAGTTTATTTTGAACTGGGTGAAGTCAGGCTGCTCCTTAGAGTTAAGGATTCTGAAACTTAATCTGACATACTTTGGACATGTTGCAAGGTGGAATTAGTGCTTGGAGAGGCATGTCATGCTTGGGAGGGTGGAGGGACAGCGCACGAGAGGGAGACCCCTCAGTGAGATGGATTGATTCATTGACTAGAGTAATGAGGGGTAGGTGTATTGGAGACTATAAGATTGCCACAGAATAGAGCAGTGTTTAAGGCAGTTGTACATAGGATTGCTATGAATCACAGGTGATTTGACGGCACATAACAACAACAACTGGAAATTCTTATTTATAAATATTGACAATTATTGATAGTCATACTGATGTTGTCTATTTATCTTTAAATACATTTTTTAAGTTATCCAAAAAGTCATCTATCCCAGCTTACAATTCAATATGATAATGCCTGACAGTACTCTATGTTCTCTCTTAACACATTGAAGGTTATATTTCATTTGCACATCCTTTTTATTTAATAATCCCTAGGCTCCTATCTGTCTCTTTTATATGTCTTACAAAACTTGTATTGTATACAGTAACATAATAAGTCATATTTGAAGGACTTGATTTCTTGTGTTAAACACTGTACACATGATACATCATTCTCTGAGACTTAAGAGACAATAGTAAGTAGCTTGAAGATGAACTATAGCTTTTCTCATTTATCTTTGCACTTTTCCAGTCAGCAGTTTTGAAGAGTTTCTAGATCCATTGAGACTATATGCTGAAAGCTCATATGCTTATAAAAGGTCAAACAAGAAAATAAAGTAGGCTCTAGAGTGTTTCTGTTGATTCATTTAAGATTCTATTTTATTTAATGCTATGGATATCAGTCTACATATCCTTTGAGATTATGCTTTCATAGGCATAGAATATTTTACTGGCTTACCCTTCCCAATCTAATCTTGTAAAAAAGGTATACTTTAAAAAAATTTTAATAAACATTTACAGAGATTTTGGATTTCCATTCATTCATTGCCACACTTTTCTCCCTGCCCACCCCTCCCTACCAGCTCACTCCCCTCTCTGAAAAGAAAAAAGAATCCCTTCACTGGTATACAATTCCCCCATCCCTTACCCCCCACCCCCCTACCCCAAGTACACGTCTCCCTGTAACCTTAATTCTGGATTCCTGTGCTAACCATAATACTCAATCATATAAGTCAGAAAAATAGAAGTTATTATAAAATCTAATACTTTTAGTCCTTGTGTTACCCTTACAATGGCATTTTCACTGCTTTGATTTAAAATACAAGGATGAGTGGTATAGATTTTATTTTCTTTCTATCCTTCTGGCATAGTTTTAAAACTCTTATAAGATAATCAGGGAAATTGTTTCCAAGAACAATTATGAAAAAAAAGGCATTCAAGTTGAATGCCTCCAAGTGATGCTTCAAGAATGATGTTAATTTGTTGTAAGATAAAATTTCTGATAAGCATTATTATGAAGAAAGGGGGGGAATACTAGTGTTTTAGAAGCCCTAGAGAACTAGAAGAGCACTCATGTAACAATGCCATGCTCCTCTCTCTCCATCCTCTAAATTCTTGAATAAGAAATATATAAGAGACCTCATTTTCACTCATTGTGTTCACAATGGGCATTCTCACATAAAGCCTGGCTCTTTTAAATGTCAAATCTCTCCTTAACCACTGTGGCAGTTAACGTCAACGTGCCCCTTTTCCTCCCATTGTAGCATGTAGAACCGAATCATGTCATTTCAGCATTTAAAATTTCTGTTTCCTATGAAATTTAATAAAAATTTTTTAAAAAATAGAATTTCTGCTTACTGGCACAATACTAAATGATTTTTCAAAAACTAGAAACCACTATTGGTGATGTTATAAGGATTATATTTTCTACCGGAACACATACCTAGTATTAACCTTGTTTGTCCTCTTCTTGAGAAATCATACTGATAACACTTTATTCACAAATGATTCTCAAATCTTTAATTATGAATTTGTAGATAAGCATACTTGATGATTTAGCTTTATTAGAGGATTCCACAGATAAGATGTTCAAGCCTTAGCTCCTCATAATTCCACAAACACTGATCTTGTTCTCAGACTGAACAAACATTTCTTGGACCCTCATGTATTAATTTCTCTCTACTTCTTGCATCCAATGTAGACCTTTTTGCCATACAGAAATACTTTCAGTTCTTTTTACAGGATATATTGGTTAATGTTGTTGTTGTTGTTGTTGTTGTTAAGTGCCGTCAAGTCGCAGGCGACTCATAGCGACCCTATGAAGGAGAGTCCTCGACGCTTGGGTGCCTTTCATACACTCTCTAGGTTCATAGGGTTTCCGGAGGCAAGCTATTATGGAAGTGGATAGGTCATTATATTTTGTCACTTTTTCCCTGACCTAAAGCATAATTCTCCTTCCAGAAGGCCTGGTAATCTTTCTAAATTAGAAATATCAAATTTTAAAATCCTGTGGTGCACTGTCTTACTGTAACAAACATTAGATCATTATAATTTGCAATCAACTCCAGAACACTTTTCCCTATGCTTTTGTAGCAATTTTTTTTTTTAAAAAAAGAGAGAGAACTTGTAATCTGTTGACAAAATTTTTTAAACCTTGGGAAACAAATAGATTTCCCCTATTGATTATTAATATATCTACAGAATTAACATATTTAGAACTGACAGGTGGTATAGCACTGGTCTGTGCGTTGCTGTACAGAGGTAACTCGTGGTTGCTGTGATACTGAAGCCTGTGACAGTGATGTGCCAATCGTGGTAATGGGCACACATGGTGGACAGTGTTGGCGGGAGCTTCCCGATTAAATCAAGCCTGGAAGCAGGAGCGGCATCCACTTCCGAAATGGCTTGTCTCTGGAAACTCTATGTACGAACAGTGCTCAGGCTGTTCGTTCATAGGGTCGCTATGAGTCGTCTACGACTCGATGGCATTATAAACAACAACAACATGAAAACAAAAATCTTAATGACTGGGCCAATAAGCAACATCATGATGGGGGTAGGGGGTAGAAATTGTCAACAATTTAATCTAACTTGGATCCATAGTCAACATCCTTTGTACCAGCAGACAAGAGAACAGAGGACAAGTAGTACTGGAAATTCTGCTGTCATGGACCTCTCCAAAGTCCTTAATAGTAATGATGCCGGTTTGAAGACTAAAATGATCCTGATTCAAGCCATTGTTTTAACAATTACCTGTTACAGATCTGAGACCTGGAAAATAAACAAAGATGACATAAAAAGAATTGATGCCTTTGAAAGATAGTGTTGGAAAAGAGTACTGAGTGTCCCAGGAACTGCTAAAAGAACAAAGAAATATGTCTTGGAGAAGGGGCAAAGTGTCCTTGGAATCAAGGATAGCAAAGCTTTGTCACATTTCTTTTGGACGTACTTTTAGGAGAAAGTACTCTTTGTAAAAGGATATCATACTTGGAAAGGTCCGTGAAAGAGAGGAGCACTGTCAGTGAGATGAATTGATACAGTAACTATGGCAATAGGCTCATATATGTGTTGAGAATTATATAGATGGTATAGAATAGGACATGGTTCAGATCTATTATTCACAGGGTCACTATGAATCACACTCAATTCAATGGCTCCTAACAGAAACAACATTCATCCTTTAGGATTTCTACCTTCTGTATGAAGTGACAGTCTTTTACAAAGCTATTAGTCCAGGAAGAGAGACTTCAGTGAAATGAATGTTTTAATATAGATACATTCAGTGTAATACATCATTCCATTGCAATAATTTATTGCCTGCTCTCCTTACTCTTTTTTAAAACACTGTGGCTAAGTGTTAGGCTACTAACTTGAATGATGAAACTCACCGGTCACTTGATGGGGAGAAAAAAATGTGACAGTCTACTTTTGTACAGGTTACAGCTTTGGAGACCTATGGGACAGTTATACTCTTTCCTGTAAGGTCCTATGAGCCAAAATCAATCAGATAATAATGGGTTTGGTAATTTGGGTTTGTTGTTGTTGTTGTTAAGTGCCATCAAGCTGTAGGTGATTCATAGTGACCCTATGAATGAAAGATCAGAACACTTGCATAACTTTCATTGTTTCTCCACGTTCACAGAGTTTCCAGATGCAAGCTATTTCTAAAGTGGATGCTGTTTAGAAATCATGGTCTGGGTCTAATTTCTCTTTTTATAATTTAACCAAGTGGTTATAACATATTATTAAACAGTTATTGTTGAATAGGTACTCTGTAAATATTAACAAAATTAATGTAATTCTTGTGACATAAAAAAATGTTATTTATCCAGATAATGACAATATTCTTTCCTTTTCAAATGAGCTCTAGTTAAAAGTTCTTTGACAATGTTCAGATTTACATGAGATCATAAAGTCAGAAACAGACTCCCAGGTGATTTAGAAAATTAGCATAGTGTGGCTTGCAAATTCCATCTCAGTCTGTGATCTTGAAATTCAAAGTTACACCATTTAACCAAGGAAAGATAAGGACCTTAAAAGAAAATTGTATAGACAAATTCTTTCACAACACAAGTTTCTTCCCTTTCTGACTCTAAAAAGGGTTCTAGTTTACAGGTGGTTAAGGATCTTAAGATAAAATGTTCTCGTTTTTTTATACAATTGCTGTTTACCTTATATAATTTAATATATTTCTTTAAGTACTTATTCTTCTTATTATGTACCGTCAACTTGCCTATGACTCATAGCAACCCTATGTACAACAACCTCAGACTCCACACTATCCTGAGCCAGTCTCACTGATTCTGACACACCTAATCCCATCATCTCAGTTATATAGTATCAATCTATATGATCAAGGCTCATCCTCTCCTGTCCTGTCCCTCCACCCTTCCGAGCATGATGTCCTTCTCTAAGGACTGGCGCTTCCTGACTGCGTGCCCAAATTATGAGACAGAGCTTCGAAATCCTTTCCTGCAAGAGGTTTCCTGCTCTCTAAGGCAGACCTATTTGTTCTCCTGCCTGTCCATGGTATTTTCAAGACTCTTCCTCAGCACCACAACTCAAAGGCATCAATTCTTTTTCTGTCATACTTAGTCACTGCCAAGCTCTATGATGCATAGCATGTAATTGTGAAAACTATGGCCTAGATCAGGTGCACTTTAGTCACTAGTAAACACAATCTTTTGGAGCTTTTTCTACTTGTCAATTTTTTTAAGTATAGATGTTTCTGTGGTTGTTAAGTGCTGTCAAGTCAAATCTAACTTATAGCTGAACCTCCAGAAAATTTTCAGAAGTTGTAAACAGCACAGGAGGAGAGTGCCTGTATTTTTTCTGTAAATAAATTGATAGATTCAAACTGTGTACCTTTGAGTTAACAGTGCAACTCCTTACCACTAGGTCATTAGATCTCTCTCTAAATGTTGGAAGATGATAGAATAAATAGGTAATGGATAGTTTTCTTATTAATAAGTACAAATAATAGCTGCTACAATAATTTCACATAGGTTTATTGAAACCCAGACGAGGCTATATATATGAAAAGATATTGAGAGATAAAAATTCTTCTGACAATGTAGAAAGTATTATAATTCAGTAAAATATATTAGTTTTGTGATTTTGCTCAAAATAGAAAAAATGAATATGTTAATATTAAGTTTATAATATTTCTGAATGTATTCATTCACATCAATAAATGTTATTATTATATTAGTCAATTTATTTAACTCTTATGATATGCTAGAAATAATGCAGATTTAATCTAATCACAAATATGTGAAGTTCTGGGGCTTCGTCTGACATACTTTGGACATGTTGCCAGGAGGGACGGGTCCTTGGAGAGGGACATCATGCTTGGACAGCTAGAAGGTCAGTGAAGGAAAGTAACATCCTCAGTGAGAACCTCACAAGATGACAGAGGATAAGACAAGGTTCAGATTTGTTGTTGATAGAATTGATAGAGTCTCTATGAGTTACTCAGTAACACATAACAACAACAATATAAGAAAGGTACGATGTGCAGATATGGTTGTAAGAGCTAGCACTACAACCCCAAAGGCATGCCATTTTAATCCACCAGCTGCTCTGCAGAAGAAGGATGGACAATCTCCTCCTGCAATTTACTTCTCTGTAAACCTGCTGGAGGGTCAGCCATGAGTTGGTTCCAATGCAACAGAACACACTAACAACAACAAATCATAAAGCTACTAAGTATTGTTACCAAATTATAGAATTTAGACTATATTTTACTCTGATTCTTAAAATTGCCTTTGTGAAAGGAAGAGACTAGATTGAGAGCTAGTATAAAATGAAAGCATAGTCAGATGCTTCCTAACATCTCTCTTACAATAAAGCCATAAGAAATCAAGTGAATGAGATTTTGTGGACAGCTTTGAAACTCTGGGAATCAAAGATAAGCCTGAAAAATCACAATGAGTGCCAAGTAGAAAGAAGAATGATACCAAAAAAAAAAACCCAAAGCAGTAGACATGGGGAATTATAGCTTTCTAGTTTAACCTGCACAGCACAGTTATATTGAGACAAAACTAGTAGAGACCCTCAATATAAATAGAATTTTCTGAGGCTGACACCCGCTTCACCTTGTGCACCTGTGCAGGAACAACTCCTCAGCCACTTCCAGAGCAAGGCAGGTATGTTTTCTCTTCCTGAATAAGTTAAGAAGACTCTTCTCACTCACTGTATCTCTCTATGCTGGAGACTCACTGCCCTGAGGTGGTTCCCCCCACAGCTTTAACATCTATCCCTATTCCTCTTATGTGTTACAATATGATAACATCAATCCTGACTTCTGAGCTAGAGTCTCAAGAACTGTCACACTAAACCCTTCATTCAGTCATTCAGGCAGGAGACACCCATTTCAGTGGTGCTGACTTCTCTACCTGGACACCAGCATCAGGAGTCCAAAGAAAGGTAGTGTCTGCTCCTCCATTTGGGATTCACAGACTAATTGCTCCTAGTGCTCTACCCATGCACAAGCACTAGGAGCCTATGAATCATTGCCTGATGTTATGCCCAGCAATCTTCACCACAGGCCCAAGCTCCAATGGCATCTCTTACCTTATTTCATACTGTAGTAGACAGGAAGAAAACAATGGACTGGAAACATCTCTCCTGCTTCACCCCATACACAACAATCCCTTACATTAAATTTTAAATGTTGCTCCTTGTGACCACCCCTGTACAGATCTGTCTGCTCACGACCATCACTGAGAGCTTCCATACCACCCAATTAATGACTCATGACTCATACACAATACTCAGCCCAGTGACCAATGAGAATACTCTCTACACTCACACTCGGTGACCAACTTGGCAGACACAGTACCTCACAGGCAACAAAAGCTTGTATCTTCAGCTGCTTTGTAAGACTAGTGAACAGTTAAACACCCAGGTGCTCCCATATCTTCCAGGTGGTGAGATCTCCAATGCAGGCAGGTAGTAACCGCAATGCACACTTACTTGGCATATCAAAATAAAATAATGGAAAAAAATCAAGACACACTAAACATACAATAAAAAAATAAGTGGAAAGACACCTAAATGCCTAAGAGATAATGAATAATGTTGTGGTGGTGGTTATATGTCACTGAGTCACTTATAACTAGTAGGAACTCTGTGTACAACAGATCTGAACCCTGCCCTATCCTGAGCCAGTCTCACTCTCTCCAACACACTTACCCACATCATTCTAGTTACTGTGTCAACCTGTCTTATCTAGGATCTTCCTGTGTTGTCCCTTCCCATGAGTCCTTCCTGCATCCCAAAATATGTGAGATGGAGCTTCAAAATTCTTATATCCAACGAGCAGACTGGTTTGCTCTCTCCTGGTTTAACCTATTTGTTCTTTTGGCAGCCCTTGGTACATTCAATACTCTTCTCCAACACCACAACTCACAGGCATCAATTCTTTTGTCATCCCAAGTCATTGTGGTGCTATAAGATGCATTGCAGGTAATTGCAAAGACTATGGCCTGAATCAGGACACCCACTTTTCCAGACTGACATCGTTGCTATTTAGCACTTTAGAGAAGTCCCTGACAGCAGATTTCCCCAATATAATTTGGGTTTTTTGTGGAGTTGTTTGGTTTTTTTATTTTATTTTATCACTGCTGATACCAAGAGTGTTGATTGTGGAAGCTGAAATTTTTAATAATCTGAGTCTCTTCTCTATCTCTCACAGTGCTGCCAATTTACCCAATGATGAGAATATTGATCCTCTTGATGTTGAGCATCAATCCAGATTGAAGACTACAGTCCTTGACTTTCTGCAGCAAACATTTTAGGTCCTCCTCAGGTGTGTAATCTGCATAAAGCAGATTGTTGATAACCCTCCAATTCTGATGCCACATTTCTCCTCATAAAGCCCAGTCTTCTGAATGAAGTGTTCTGCTTATAGATTGAAAAAGTTTGGAGACAGGACACCTCACTGATGCACTCCTTTCTGATTTTGAACCATACAGTGTTTCCTTGTTTTATTCATATATCTGCTTCCTGGTTCAAGTATAGATTTAACATGATCAGAACCAAGAGTTCTGAGATCCTCATTCTTCTCAAGGTTATGATATAAAAGTAAATAAAGAAGTAAGCCAAGATCGTTACACTAAGTTAACAAAAAAAAAACAAACCTGAAAAAAAAAACCTTCTGGAAGAAGAGATGATAATAGACCTAACTGGTAGGGAATTGAAAAGAATATATAAGGTTTTCAAACAGATCAAAGGAAACAGTAAAAACTAAGATAAAAATCAAGGGAAATACAGGTAGAGCAATAATTATATTAAGAAAAAACAATTTATTATTTTTAAAAGTTAGAAACAATTAGACATTAGGCAAAACACAAATTAGCAATAGTAAAATAACAAGATTCTAGAAGTACACAACTCAATACAAACATATAGAGGGAGAATTGAAATGATCGAAGAGAAAAATCATTAAAGTAGAGGTCAATTCCTTAACATCATTTTTTGAGATGAAATTATAAAATAAGAATGAAGAAAAATTAACAAACTTAATCAACAAACTCTAAGAACTATGTGGGGCATTGTCAAGAGGAAAACACCACATGGCATAAAAATCTAGAACTAGGGGGCACAACCAAAACAAACAAATACAGAAAACCACAGAGAATTCTAAGTCTTACTGGCAGAAAACTTCCTCAGTATTATAAAAGGCAAGCATATCCAAGAAGTTAAACAAACCCCACAGAGGATAGATGACAAAGGAAATTCATCAAACTGAATACTAACCAAAGTTACCTAAAGCAAAGACAAAGGGAAACCAATAGACTAAGCAGTTATTACTTATCCAAAATTGAGCACAAGAAGGGAATGAAATAATGTATAATCAACCTCAAAAGAGACTAAGAAATAGCCAATCTAGGCCATGGTCATTGTAATTATTTGTTATGCATCAGAGAGCTGGACAACAAATAAGGATGGCAGAAGAATTGGTGCTTTTTTTTGTTGTGGTGTTGTAGAAGACTATTGAACATACCATGGACTGACAAGAGAAAAAGCAGGTTTTTCCTGGAAAGGATGAAACAAAATTGCTTTCTAGAGGAAAGAATCTTGAAGGCCTGTCTCACTTACTAGGGAAAGGTTGTCTGGGGGACCAGTCCTTAAAGAAGGACATCATGCTTGGAAGGGATGAAGGACAGTACAGGAGAGGAAGACCTAGAATGAGATGGATTTACACAGTAACTAGGGTAATGAGAGCATGTGTGTCAGAGAGAGTGTGATTGAATAAGGTAGGAGGGAGTTCAGCGGTATTGTGTTTAAAGTAGCTATGAGTCACAGACAACTCGACAGTACATAAAAACAGCAACAAAAAAGCAAAAAATAAATAAATAAATAAAACGCAAGCAATAATTGAATATCCAGGCAAAATTAACTGTAAAAGATGGTGGGAAAAGGGCATTTCCAGATAAACTGAAACAAGGAAAATTTGTTAAAAGAAATAAACTTCATAAAAACTATTAGAAAGTCTTTCAGATAAAGAGCTAACAACATGAGACAGCAATCTTACATTAAGAAACAGGACAGAAGACCTGAGCAAAGAAAACTACATATTTCTGCAAGATAAAAGACCTAAGTAAATGGAAAATTGTGCCCTGTTTACAGATAAGAAGGCTTGATATTGTGAAAATGACAATCCTACCAAAAGCAATTTGCAATGGGACCTTCTAAAGATGTACCCCTGTACACACCGAAAACTTTTTTCAACAGGATGAAAAGAAAACATACTAAGAACAAACATTTGACAATACCATCTCATACAAGTCTCATACCAAAAGTTTACAGAATCCTACAGGACCTCCACAAGAAAAAGACTGATAACAAAATTACAAAATGGGCAAAATACATGGAAAGACTTTTCACAGAGGAAGATACTTGAATGGCCAACAGACAGAAATGAATTCTCCAAATCACTGGCAATCAGAAAGTTGCAAATCAAAACCACAATGAGATACAATCTCAATCCAGTACTAGTGGCCAAGTGTAACAGCACAGCAAGCAATACCATGCAGCAACAGCAATGATTTTGTAAATTACTGCCTACCTTGGGAGGGACTGGAGAGCACTATTCTGAGTAAACTAACTCAGTTCCATAAGGACAAATAGACTATAAAACCATTATTATAGAATGAGTATGAGTATCCAAGGAGGAAGACGGAGGAAGCAGAGGGTGAGGATGAGTAGGGGGTTAATTATAGGGTCACACAATTTGATGGGGGCGGGGAGGGTGAAGGAAATGGGAAAGATCCAGTGTGAAGAACAATCTATTTAAACTTTGTAAGTAAACCAGCATAAAGTTTAAAAAGAAAAAACAATCTCCAACACAATCCCACTACAGATATCAAAATCATTTGTCAAGGAAATCAAGGAACTGTCAAGCTTATTTGGAGAGGAAAGAGCCCCAAAATAAGCAAAACACTTCTGAAAAACAAACAAACAAAAAAACGAACTGGGAGGCCTAGGATTCCCTTATCTCAAAACCTACATACACAGTTGTAATAATCAAAACATCATGGTACTGGTACAAGGACAGGTACATAGATCAAAGGAACTGAATGGAGAACCCAGAAATGGACCCATCTATCTATGGTCAATTGATATTCAACAAGAAAATAAAACCTATCATATGGGAAAATGACAACTTCTTCAACAAATGGTTCTAGCAAAATTGGACTGCTACCTGCAGAAAGCTTAAACAGGGTCCACATCTCACACCATACACAAAAAAGGACTTCAAGGTACATCAGAGACCTGGGAAAAAAAGCCAAAAACCATAAAGCTCATAAGAGACAAACTGGGACAGAGCTTAGAAGGCTTAGCCTGTGGTACAAAAAGACTGTCAAATACAGCCAGAAATGCAAAATCTGGAGAGGATAAAATTGATGAATGTCCTCCTAAAGATTCCAACACAATGAAAAGAAAACCTATCAACTGGGAACAAACATTTGACAATATCATCTCAGAGAAGGGTCTCATAACAAAAGCTTACAGAATACTCCTGGGCCTCCAGAATGAAAAGACAGATAACCCAATTGCAAAACAGGCAAAAAAAAATAATAAAGACAACAACAACCAAAAACATGGAAAGACTTTTCATTTAGGAAGATATTTGAAAACCAACAGATACATGAAGCAATGCTTCAAATCACTGGCAATAAGAGAGATGCAAATCAAAACCACAATGAGATACCATTTAACTCCAGTAGCATAGGCTAAATTTAGTAGAACAGCAAGCAGTAAATGTTGAAGAGGATGTGGAGAGGTAGGAGCTCTCATACGCTTTTGGTGGGATTGTAAGATGGTGCAAACATTCTGGAAGACAGTTTAGCATTTCCTCAAAATTTAAACATAAAAACACAATATGACACAGCTATGAATATACCCAAAGGAAATTAGAACTGAGAAACATGTGGAAATTTGTACATCAATGTTCATAACAGCGTTATTCACCCTACAAGAACATGGAAACAATTCAAATGTCCAACCAAAACAAAATGGATTGAAAAATTGTGGTACATTCATACAACGGAATACTATACAGTGCTCAGGAATAATGATTTTGAAAATTACTATGTAACATTTTGCAATGAAATGTGCAAGGAGCAAGAGTCAGAAAATCAAAAGAGCTGAACTTGCTGAGCATTTCTTTTTTTTTAATTTAGGTTGTTTATTTTTCATTTCAATGAACATCTACAGAGATTTTGGGATTCCATTCATTCATTGTTGCACCCTTCTCCCCGCACAACCCCCCCCATTTGTTCCTCAAAAAGCAAAAGAAAAACTCACTCATTGGTACACAATCCCCCCCCCCCCGCACCTCCCCAAACCCCACCGCCTACCCCCATTGCATACTCCTACGACAAAAATAATGCCCTAAAATATAATACTTTTAGACTATTCTCTCCCCCATAGACTTCAATGCCGTAAACATATCTTAAGCTGAAGGAACTGAAGAACAAATTCAAACCTTGAGTTGCAATACTTAAGGATACTTTGGGCAGAATATTAAATAATCCAGGAAGCATTAAAGAAGATGCAAAGTATAGAGTCACTGTACCAAAAGGAATTTGTGTACACACTAGAATTTAATGAAATAATGTATGAGCAAGAGCCTGTGGTGATGAAGGAAGAATTTCAAGCTGCTCTGAAAAAAATGACAAAAGGCAAGGCTGCAGCAATTGATGACATACTGTTTGACATATTTCAGCAAACAGATGCTGCCCTGAATGTACTCACCAAGTTGTGCCAAGAAATCTGGAACACAACCCCCAGGCCTAATGACTCCAAGAGTTGTATATTTACCCCCATTCCAGTGAAAGTTGATACAACAGAGTGTAGAAATTATCAAACAGTATCATTGATGACACATGAAAAAAAATTCTGCTGAAGATTACGCAAAAATGTCTAGAACAACGCATCAGTAGAGAACCGCCTGAAGTACAGGCTGAATTTAGAAGAGGCCATGGCACTAGGGTTATTTTAGCTAATGTCAGATGGATTTTGGCTAAAAGCAGAGAGTACCACAGGAATGTCTGTCTGTGTTTAATTGCTTTGCAAAGGCATTTGACTATGTGGATCACAACAAACTCTGGCTGACTCTGAGAAGAATAGGATTTCCAGAACACTTGATTGTGTTTAGGTGAAATCTATACTTGGACCAGGAGGCAGTCATCAGAACAGAGCAAGGAAACAATGCCAGGTTCAAAATTGGGAAGGGTGTGCATCAAGGATATGTCCTATCTCCATGTCTTTGCAATCTATATGCAGAACAGATTATCAGGGAGGGGGACTCTATGTGGTATCAGAATTAGAGGTAGACTTATCAAGAATCTGTGTTATGCAGATGACACAACCCTGCTTGCTGAATCTGAGGAGGACCTGAAGTGCTTACTGCAGAAGGTCAAGGACTGCTGTCTTCAATATGAGTTGAAGCTCAACATTTATAAAACAAAGAAAGATTCTCACCATTGGGCTGATAGGCAGCATCATGATAAATTAAGAAGAGATTGAGATTGTTGAGAGCTTCAGTTTATTTGACTCTACAATCAACACTCTTGGTACCAACAGCCAGGAAATTAAAAGACAAATTGCATTGGGAAAGTCTTCTGTCAGAGACCTCTCCAAAGTACTAAAGAGCAACGATGTCAGTCTGGAAACTAAGGTGTGCCTGATGCAGCCTGTGGTCTTTGCAATTACTTGTTATGCATCAGAGAGCTGGACAATGACTAGGGAAGATAGAAGGAGAATTGATGCCTTTGAACTGTGGTGTTGGAAGAAGAGTATTGAATATACCATGGACTGCTAGGAGAACAAACAAGTTCACCCTGGAGAGGGTGAGGCCAGGCTGTTCCTCGGAGTCAAGGATTCTGAAGTTTCGTCTGACATACTTTGGGCATGATGCAAAGTGAGATCAGTTCTTGGAGAGGGATGTCATGCTTGGGGGGGTGGGTGGGTAAACAGCACAGGAAGAGTAAGACACACAATAAGATGGATTGATTCTGTCACTGGGGTAAGGGGGATAGGCTTATCGGAGACAAAAAGATTGGCAAGGGATAGAACAGGGTTTAAGGCTGTTGTACATAGGGTCGCTAGGAGTCGCTAGCGACTCGATAGCACATAACAACAACAATAAGATCAACAAAAACAACAACCTGGCAGAGGCTGGAGAACATTATACTGAATAAATTAACACAGTCTCATAAGGACAAATACTGCATAAGACCATTATTGTAAATATATAAAGATAACTAGTCAAACATTCATTAGAACTCAATGGGAGAAAACAGAGGGCTTAGGATAGGTAGGGGTAAAGCCACAGGGTTGCAAAATTTGGTGAGGGGGAGGAGTAACTAGAAAGGGACCAGGTGAAAAAAGACAGGGTAATAATGGACAAGGTCCAATAGTGATTAATTTTATAAAACATAATGCATGAGAATGGTTGTATGAAACATAATGTGAATGAAACACAATGTATACAAACTTTTTAAGCAAACCAGTAAAAACAAAACAAAACAAACAGAATAAAGAAAAAGGACAGATACTAGCCCTGATAAAGGATTTTCAAAAACAAAAGAATGATAATATTGTAAATGACAATAACAAAATTGGTGTTCTACAACTTTCATATGGAAAGTCAAGAACCTTTTCTGAAAAACAATGTATTTGAATTCTGTAAATAAACTAGTATAATAAAAACAAAATAAAAGAATAAAAAATCATATTTCCTCCAGATGTATAAAAATGCAATAAAAATTAGAAAATCCTAACTTGTATTCTTTAATCTTATTCAATAATCTTTTTATGAATGTTTCATTTTATCCAAGTATTTTTCTTATAAAGATAAAGATAACAATAACAATGTAATTATAGCTATATGAACTAAAGCTATACACTTTTAGGTCTTGGATCAGTAAATAAATCGGTAAATGTGTATAGGATCTTGATTTTAAAACACAGGATTACTGGTTAAATAATACTCAATAAAATGCAAGTGTTATGAAAAAAAGATACTATTAAGAAGAAGTAAGAATACTTTAAATTTAGGAACATAAAGATGCATTTTTAGGTAGCCACAAAAAAAAATAACACACTCATCAAGATAAAAGTGAAGATAAACATACTCAGTAAAAATTAACAGCTTAGAAAAGAGATAATTTAAAAAAAATAACTGCATCGAAATAAAGTGGAATAAAAATAACCATAAATGTCACACACACACACACATATACATATATTTATACACACACACACACACACACACACACACAAGATCATGGTGATTTTGATAATCACATTGAATAGGAGTGGTTTAAATACAACGTGACCAAAATAGATAAAAATATGATCCATCAGTATGCTGTCTGCAAGAAACATACAAATGCATAAATTAATGAAAAATAGAAGACCTACACCAATGGAAAAAACATATTAAACAGATACTAACAATAGTAATTGCTGATAAAATATACTTTAAAGCAAAGCCTATTAAAAAAGACAAGATGGTATATAATTATGGTGGAAAGTTTGGTATATAAATGAACATAATTATATTAAGAATGTTGTCGTTGTTGTTGTATATCGTCGAGTTGAATCTTCTTACCCTCTCGTAGGTTTCAGAGACAGTATTTGCAACCTGAGACAGTATTTGCTTGAGAGGAGATTGCTCACCCTTCTCCCACAGAGGAACTGGTGGATTTGAACACTCAAAGTACATGAAACAAACTGTAACAGCATTGAAAGATAATTAGCTCAATAATAATGGTAGATTTTAATACACTAGTTTTGATGCCACAATCAACCAACTTAAGGCCATGAACATATACAGGGTACTCCAGCCAAAATTAATGCCATGGATTATCCTCCAGAAGAGACAGACAATGTTTTGGCTAATGCTAGACTCCACAAAACACAAAACTTGAATCACAATGATATGAAAGTAAGTGTAAATAATTGGAAAATAAAGAGGAAAAAAAATACAAAGTAAATAACACTTTGCTTCAAAATCAATGAATAATAGAATAAACATAATTTTAAGTCACCTGCATGTAACATATTTGCTATAGCAACACAAAATAATGCTATAGTTTTTCTCCAAATAGTACACTTCCTTTGTACTGTTTCTTTAACTATATTCATTAAATAAGTCAATTATTATCTGTTTATTAAGCCAAAATAATATTTATTATTCTATAATATTTCCACTTCCATATCTCTAATACCTCTTCACTATCTTATTTAGTAAACCATATACTATTATATACTCTCATTCCTATATATGCTTCGGAGGGTGAAGGGACAGCGCAGGAGGGGAAGGCCCTTTATGAGGTGGATTGATTCAGTGACTGGGGTAATCAGGATGGGAGTGTCAGAGATGGTGCGATTGGCACAGGACAGAGCAGAGTTTAGGGCTGTTGTACATAGGGTCGCTATGAGTCG
>NW_006399770.1:16660709-16664031 GCF_000299155.1 Elephantulus edwardii
GAAATATGTCAATTGGTATACCATCAATTCCTGGAGCCTTATTTTTTGCCATTTCCTTCAAAGCAGCCTGAACTTCTTCTTTCATCACCATAGGCTCTTGTTTATATGTTGTTTCATGAAATTCTTCTGTGCCTTCCATTTCCTTTAGATATAGTGACATAGAGAGTAGGCAACAAAGAAGACTAACTGAATGTCTGAAGTTTCTGTCCATGAGATACTACACAGAAAAAAAGATGGTTAGTGTACTCCTTGAGAGATTTAGAGTGTCAGAGATCTGCCAGCAGGTGACATTTATGAGGTGGTGGTGGTGTTGCGTACCATTGAGTCCACTCCTTCCATGGTGATGATATGAACAGAAAGGAACTGTGCAGTATCTTGTACCATCCTCACAATGTTCGCCATACGCAAACCCACTCTCATACTACAGTCCATCACCTTGAAGAACTCCGTCTTTCACTAACCTTTCTCAACATGATATGTACAATGTGAGACGACGTTTCACTATCCTTGCTTCTATGGAACAATCTGGTTGCACATCCTTCAAGGCAAATTTGTTTGCCTTTTGGCAGTCAATTGTATATCTAATAGGAATATGCAATATTCAGTAGAAACCAACTAGATTTTAGTGGATTTTGATAGGTTAATGTAATCTCATCTTATAATATGACCTTCTGTCATTGTAGGCCATTGACCATGTTCTTGTGGGTCATTGAGTTAATTTTCAACACAGACTGACAATGACAGAGTATCCTTTATAGGAGCTTTCCTACTAAGAAGCTGTTAGATGCGTTCAAATTGTTAAGCTTTTGGTTAGCAGCTCATTGCTTAGTTTTTCTCCATGAGTGCTTCTTTGCCTTTAGTAATTTTTTTCATTTTCTACTATTGACAAAATTTGAATACATTGTTTTTAAGAACAAATTCTTTTTATTTCCCTCACCCCAACCCCATCAAGTTGTTCAACTCCATGACTACTCTCCCCTCTCCCTGCACAACCTAATCCCTCTGCTTCCAACCTCTCCCACCCCTCTTGGATTATTATATTCATTCTACAATAGTGGTTTTATACAATCTTTATCCTTATGGGACTGAGTTAGTTCACTAAGCATAATGCTATCCAGTCCCTCCCAATTAGGTAATAATTTACAAAATCATTGTTACTGCATGTTGCATAGTATTCCATTGTGTGAATGTACCATAATCTCTCAATCCATTCGTTTGTGGTTAGACATTTGGGCTGTTTCCATGTTCTTAGAAATAATTCTTGTTCTAGAATAATTCTGCTATGAACATTGGTGTGCAAATCTCCATTTGTGCCTTAGTTCCCATTTTCTCAGGGTATATTCCAAGTAGTGGAATAGCTGGGTCATATGGAATCTTGGCAGCATTTTAGTTCAGTCAATGTTCATGATGTTTCAGTCTTGGAAATCTATACTTGCTAATTCCTTTTCCTAGAAGAAGACCGTCATGGGGTGGATTTACTCAGTAACTGGGATAGTAATGGGGTAGGTGTGTCAGAGACAATGAAACTGGCTCAAGATAGAGCAGCGTGCAGTGCTGTTGTACAAAGGGTCAGCATAAATTGCAAGAGACTCAACAGAACGTAAAAACAACAAGAATACTCTTCTGATACCTGGCTAACAGCTAGTTATTCTTCTGGTTGCATTTTATATATGATTCCTGAGGGAAGTTCCTTGATGAGCTCTAGATATATTTGAACCACTTTGTTAATTGTTCATACAGCATATTGTCTTTTTCTTTTTTAATGGCCTATATCAGAGTGGGTTTTCCCCCCCAATTATTGTTACTCTTATGTGCTGTCAAGTCATCTGAAACTCATAGTTACCATACGCACAATAGTTCTGAAGTCTGTTCTGTCCTGGGCTTCTCACTGCTTCTGGCAAACCTATATTATCCCCTTTGCTGTGTCAATCCATCTCCTCCTAATTCTTCCTATCTTGGCCTATCCCTCCATTCTTCCAAGCTAAATGTCCTTCTCCAAGTATTGGTTAGTCCTGGAAACATGTTCAAATCATGTCAGATGGAGCTTCAAAATCTTTGCATTTAAGGACAAATTTGGTTTCACCTTCTCCAGGGAAAATACTTGTTTGCTGTTTGTTCTCTTGGCAGTCCATAGCATATGCTCAATACTTTTCTTTACCATCACAACCAAAAAGCACTGATTCTTCTATCATCCTTAGTCATTGTCCAACTCCGAGTTTTACAAAGATCATGATTTGGATCAGTCATACTTTAGACTGTCATCATTGCTCTTAGCATTCTGGAGAAGTACCTGATGGCAGATTTTCCTAATACAATTTGTCTTTTGATTTTCTGATTTCTTGTGCAAAGAATGCTGATTGTGGAGCTGAACAAGCTGAAATGATGAATGATCTCAATCTCTCCATCTATCATAGTGCTGCCAGTTGACCCAGTGGTGAGACTATTTGTCTGTTTGATAATGAGTTTCAATCCGTATTGAAGATTGCAGTTCTCGATCTTCTGTAGCAAACATTTCATGCCCTCCTCAGTTTTGGCAAGCAAGGTCGTGTTGTCTGCATAATGTAAGTTAATGATAAGTCTTTCTCTAATTCTGATGCAGTATTCTTTCTCATACAGTCCAGCCTCCTGAATGATTTGTTCTGTCTATATATTGATAAGGCATAGAGAGAGGACACATCCCTGATACACTCCTTTCTTTATTTTGAACCATTCAGTGTTTTCTTGCTCTGTTCTGATAACTGCTTCTTGATCCATGTCTAGATTTTACATGAGTGAAATTAAGTGTTCTGAGATTCTTATTCTGTTTAACAATAGCCACAATTTATTATGATCCACACAGTCAAATGTGTTTGCATAGTCAATTAACACAGACATTTCTTTTTTACTCTGCTTTTAGCCAAGATCCATAAAACTTTAGCTATAATGGCCCTAGTGTCATGGCTTTTTCTAAAGCCAGATTGTATTTCTAGTAATTCTCTATCCATATAGTGTTCCGTATAGATTTGGGTAATCTTCAACAGAATTTTACTTGTATACGATATTGTTTAGTAATTTTTACATTTTGTTGGATCACCTTGTGTGGGAATGGAAATAAATATGAATTTCTTCCAATCATTTAGCCAGGTAGTTGTCCTGTAGATTTATTGGCACAACCTGTTAAGCATGTTCAGGGCAGCATCTGGTTGCTGAAATATATCAATTGATACTCCACCAATTCCTGGGGTCTTGTTTTTTTTTTTTAAAATTTAGGTTGTTTATTTTTCATTTCAATGAACATCTACAGAGATTTTGGGATTCCATTCATTCATTGTTGCACCCTTCT
>NW_006399770.1:16664279-16666673 GCF_000299155.1 Elephantulus edwardii
AGACTTCAATGCCGTAAACATATTTCATCCAGTTTTAGAGCAGCTTGAACTTCTTCCTTCATCACCATTGCCACTTGATCATATTGTTTCATGAAATCCTTCTGTGTTAGCCAATTTTTTATGGTACAGTGACTCTGTCTAATCATTTCCTCTTCTTATTATGTTTTCTGGATCATTCAGTATTCTGCCATATCATTCTTAAGTACTGCAACTCGAGGCTTCTGTTGCTTCAGCTTAAGAAATGCCAAGCAAATCCATCCTTTCTGATTTTCTGACTCCAGCTCCTTTCTCACTTCATCATAATACTTTGCTTTGTCTTCAGAAGTTGCTTTCTGAAATCTGTTCAGCTCCTTAAATTACAGATATTTAGGTATTTAAGAGTCTCATCTGATACCTAGCTTGTTCTTTTTCTCCCCTCATATGTCTTTGTCATAATCTTGCATTCTTCATAGGTGACATCCTCCCACAGCTCATTAGTACTCAAGATCTCAAACCTATTTCTTTGATGATTATTAAACTCAGGTGAGATAAACTCAATGACAAATTTTAGTTCTTGTGGATTTGTAGTAATTTTCTTTGGCTTCAACTTGAATATGCAAATGAGAAGTTGGTGATCACTTTCCTGAGCTGATATTGAGATTCTCCAACTATTTTTCCACAGATGCAATTAATCTGATTCCTATGTAGAATATCAACTGAGGTCCAGGTGTATAGTCACTGTGATTCTTATAAAAGATTTTTTCAATAAATAAATCATTGAACAAAATTCTATCATTCTGTGACCATGTCCATATTTTCCAACAGCTGATCTTTCTTCCTTGTTCCCAACTTTTGCATTCCAGTCAACCATAATTATTAATAAATCTTGGTTGCAAGTTCAGTTTTTATTTTCCTTGTATCTTTAGCCCATACTAGAATATTGTAAAACAAAACTGATTGTCATCAGAAGATGATATAAAAAATCACCAAAAATTGCTCTAAATGTTCAACTATCACTCGTTTTTGTATCTATTTGAATTCAAGTTTTCTTTATTGTTTGCACTCTGATGTGACTCTGCTTCACAAAAAGTGGGTTCACAATGATTATTTGATCAAATAAATTAATATCATATATGAAAGATCTAGAGTTCGACTGTTGTTGTTGTTGCTGTTTAATGTTGTCGAGTTGTAGATGACTCATAGTGACCCTATGAACAAACAGCCTGAGCACTGTTAGTACATAAGAGTTTCCGGAGGCAAGCCATTTCGGAAGTGGATGCCGCTCCTGCTTCTAGGCTTGATTTAGTCAGGAAGCTCCAGCCAACACTGTCCACTATGGGTGCCCATTACCACAATTGGCACATCACTGTCACAGGCTTCAGCATCACAACAACCACGAGTTACCTCTGTACAGCAATGCACAGACCATTGCTATACCACCTAGAAGAATGTTTGACAGGAAGACAATTTGAACTTAGCCGAGGGCCACAGATGGCAATCACCCACCTTCGGCTTGGTAGCACAGCTTCCTTCCACTAGGCCAACGTAGCTCTCTCTTGGTCGTCAACATTGTTATTGTTGTTTAATGTCATGGAGTCGGAGACGACTCATAGCAACCCTATGAATAAACAGCCTGAGCACTGTTCGTACATAGAGTTTCCAGAGGCAAGCCAGCCCATAATGTAGGTTTTATTATTAAATGAATGAAAATTATCATTTCTCTTCTGAATCTAGGCCTTCTCTAGACACTCATGGTATGATTTCCCTCACCCCTTTAAAATGTTCACCACTGGAGCAATAGGCAGTATCATGACAGATGGAGAAAAGATTGAAGTTGCCAATGTTTTTTGGGTTGGTTTTTTTTTTAATTTTACTTAAATCCACAATCAGAAACATTCATGGTAGCAACAGTAAATAAATAAATCAAATGGTGTTTGCACTGAGGAAATCTGCTGTCAGAGACCTCTCTTCAAAGTTGTATAGAGCAAGTATGTCAGATTAAAGAATAAAGTATGCCAATTTTAAGCTTGTATTTTTAATTGCTTCATGTGCATATTAAAGGTGGACAGTGAATAACGAAAATAAAAAAAAAAACCAATGCCTTTTGTCATTGTGGTATTGGTATTATGGTACTAGTACTGGTACTGGTAAAAAGTACTGAATCCCATGGACTGCAAAAAGAGCAAAGAAATCTGCCTTGAAAGAATTGCAACAAAAGTGCTTCTTAATGGTAAGGATGGTGAAACTTCATCTCACTTCCATTGGATTGGGCATATTCTCAGAAGGAACCAATCATATATGAAAATGTTGGAATCACAAGTTGCATTCTTTTTTTTTCTATAATTATATTTTATTAATTTTCATAAACATTTACAGAGATTTTGGGCTTCCACTCATTCATTGTTGCACTATTCT
>NW_006399770.1:16667988-16673206 GCF_000299155.1 Elephantulus edwardii
TAAGAGAGATGCAAATTAAAACAACTATGAGATATCATTTCACCCCCGTCAAAATAGCAAAATTTAACAGAACAGCAAGCAACAAATGCTGGCAAGGTTGTGGAGAAACTGGAACCCTGATTCACAAGTTGCATTCTTGAATCTCTGTGTGAAATATAGACACTATTGCACTAGGAAACTCATGTAAGTAGACAGTGTGTTTGTATCTGTATTGAAGCTCCTGCAATTTTAGGCCCAGTTTTCTAGCAGTTTACCTACACAATCAAGATAGATTTAGAAGCTAAAGTTACTCTGTCAGACCACCAGATTACACCAATGTCAGAATGCCTGGAATAAAGGTCATCTATCTCCTTCAATGGTTTCTCCACAGTGGAGAGAATTTGGAAATGTCTCTTTCATCTGTGCATTTGTCTAACTCTCATCATCTATCCTAGTCCTTATATTGGGTTTTGGTGTGTTTTTTTTTTTTATTCCTTCATGCCTGTTATTTATTTGGCTTGCTTAGATTCACTTCTCTCCACATTTTGTACAACATTTGATTTTGATAACATAGACTGGAATGACTTCTTGAATATTCTATTTAGAGGTGCAACATCACATTAAGCTATCACAATATGCAAACCCTGTAGACAAATATTTTCTTTCCTTAAGCAGAACAATGCTGCACCCACTATGCTACTACACACATTCATTGTTGTGGATTGAGAACTGTTAGCTAGAAAGAGAGTTGAGAGAAAGAGAAGAAGCTGGTCCCAAGTATGAATATGCCTTCATTAAGTGGACCTGAAAGGCTTCCAGGTGACTGCATGCAGAGAAGATCAAATTGTCATGGAAGTCTTTGCGTTATTTTTATACATTGTATTATTTTTTTTTGTACATAGGGTTTTCGAAGGCCTGTTGCTTCTGAAGTGGATGGGCAATCCCTCTTCCTAGTCTGTCTTAATTTGAATGCTCAGATTTAGAACAATATCTGACAGACATGCATTTTATGGAAAAGAGCAGATGAAAGATATTTCCTCAATTATAGAAATAACCAATAGATTCAGTGTTGTCTCTGTCCTTGACATGGTCTTGACCCACCCCTTTCCCTGCTTCACCAACATTTCCTTGTATATCCATCTACTCCATTCAACACCCATCTCACCCTACCCAGCCCCTGATATGACAGCTTATATCTCAAGCCTTCTGGACTTCTATGATTCCAAACATCTCAAGCTGTTGCCAGTTTCTTATACTGTGACCAGTATCTCTTGAGTTCAGAAGTCTCCAAGTTCAAATACCAGATACTAGTATTAGGGAAGGCTACCTATCTCTGAGCTGAAGTAAAAAAAAAATAAATAAAAAATAAAAGGTGCGGAACTTGCTCAGCATTCCTTATGCTAAAGAAACTGAAGGACAAGTTTAAGCCTTGACTTGCAGTACTTAAAGATGCTTTGAGCGGAACATGAAATGATCCAATAAACATTAAAAGAAGATGGAAAGAGTATACAAAGTCATTGTACCAAAAGGAATAGGCTGTCAAAGAAAAATTTCATGAAACAATGTATGAGCAATAGCCTGTGGTGATCAAGGAAGAAGTTCAAGCTGCTATGAAAGAATTGTCAAAAAGAAAGGCCACAAGAATTGATGGTATACCAATTGACATATTTAAACAGACTCTGTCCTGGATGTGCTCA
Organism: Elephantulus edwardii; assembly: GCF_000299155.1. Taxonomy (NCBI): domain Eukaryota; kingdom Metazoa; phylum Chordata; class Mammalia; order Macroscelidea; family Macroscelididae; genus Elephantulus; species Elephantulus edwardii. The sequence continues at coordinate 16,669,665 of NW_006399770.1, forward strand.
GTAAGCTGTGGCAAAAAATTCTGGAAGACAATTACCTGGCCAACTGACTGGAAGAGATCTTTATTTGTTCCCATTCCAGAGAAATGTGATCTGACAGTGCAGAAATTATCAAACAATATCATTGATATCACATGCAAGCAAGATTCTGCTGAAAATTATATCCAGAAATGTTGTTGTTGTTGTTGTTATGTGCCGTCGAGTCATTTGCGACTCATAGCGACCTATGTACAACAGCCCTAAACCCTGCTCTATACTGTGCCAATCGCACTGCCTCTGACACACCCATCCCGATTACGCCAGTCACTGAATCAATCCACCTCATAGAGGGTCTTCCGCTCCTGCACTGTCCCTCTACCCTACCAAGCATGATGTCCCTCTCCAAGGATCTGTCTCTCCTTACAACATGTCCAAAGTATGTCAGACGAAGCCCCAGAATCCTTGCCTCCAAGGAGTAGCCTGGTTTAACCCTCTCTAGGATGGATCTGTTTGTTTTCTTGGCAGTCCATGGAACATTCAATACTGTTCTCCAGCACCACAGCTCAAAGGCGTCAATTCTCCTTCTATCCTCCCTAGTCATTGTCCAACTCTCTGATGCATAATAAGTGATTGCAAAAAGAACTGCCTGAAGTGCAGGCTGGCTTTAGAAGAGGCCATGGTACTAGGAATATTATAGCTAATATTATTAGATGGATCTTGTCTGTAAGTAGGGAGTACCAGAAGAATGTCTATCTGTGTTTCATTGATTATGCAAAGGCATTTTACTCTATGGATTACACTAAACTGGCTAACTCTGAGAAGAATGGTAATCCAGAACACATGATTGTGCTTTTGAGAAATCTGTACTTGGACCAGGAGGCAGTCATCAGAACAGAGCAAACAGACACTCCTTGTTTCAAAATTGGCAAGGGTGTGCACCAGGGTTGTGTCCTATCTTCATACCTTCTCATTCTATGTGCATAAAAGATTGTCTAGGAGGCTAGACTGTATGAGGAGAAGTGCAGTATCAGGATAGGAGGAAGACTAATCAACAATCTGTGTTATGCAGATGACACAACCCTGCTTGCTGAAACTGAGGAGGATCTAGAGTGCTTGCTGCAAAAGGTCAAGGACTACAGCCTTCAATCTGAATTTAAACTTAATATCAAGAAAGCAAAGATTCTCATCACTATGCCAATTGGCAGCAACAGGATAAATGGTGAAGAGATTAAGATTATTAACAGATGTAGTTTCCTTGGCTCCACAGTCAACACACTTGATAACATCAGCCAGGAAATTAAAAGATGAATTGCACTGGGAAAGTCTTCTTTCAGAGACCTCTCCAAAGTACTGAAGAGCAATAATGTCAGTCTGAAGACTAAGGTGCACTTGATAGATGCCGTAGTCTTTGCAATTGCTTGCTATGCATCAGAAAGCTGGACAATAACTAGAGATGATAGAAGAGTTGATGCCTATGAGCTGTAGTGCTGGAGAAGAGTATTGAATATACCATGGACTGTTAGAAGAACAAAAAGTTTCATCTTACATAGGGTGAGACCAAACTTCTCCTTGAAGGCAAGACTTCTAAAGCTTCATCTGACATACTTTGGCCATGTTACAAGGTGGGACCTGTCCTTGGAGAGGGACGTCATTCTTGGGAGGGTGGAGGGACAGTACAAGAGAGGAAGACACTTAATGAGGTAGACTAATTCCATGACTTGGGTAATGAGGGTAGGTGTGTCAGAGACAGTAAGAGTGACACAGAATAAAGCAGGGTTTAGGGCTGTTGTACTTAAGGTTGCTTTGAGTCAGAAGTGACTTGAAGGCATATAACAACAACAATACTTTTTGGTAATTAGCACATTTCAATGATGCATTCAGTCCTTTCCTCTAGTAACACTTAGTAATTGTCTTCAGTTTAAGTAATGCAAGGAACAGTTTCTACTCTCTTGGTACTAACAGGTTGCTAATGCCTAGGAAGTGTGATAAAGACTTAAATAACTGACAAGATCACATAATAGTTGTATATGTAGGAGAAATGTGAATACAAGGTTTGGATGTTATAATACGAAAGTGACTGACATCTATCCATTAATATCAACTGAAGATTAATTAGCCAATATCTTGCTTCATTTATTTCCTGCTGAATGTCTTAGTAAGGTCAGAGTACATCTGACATGTCTATTTGGACTAAAGTAGACACTGGTTTGGAAAAGGAGCTTCTTATGAGATTCTAAGCCTCTGTCTCCTTGTAACAACCTTATACATTGAGCTGTGCTGTCCACTAATGAGCTCTAAATTGTGTCATTAGGCAGGTAGTTTGGCTTCATTATCACCAATTCTTTCAATGTGGCACTGCTAATTCTTCCAATTATCCAAGGAAATCACTGCCAACCAATCAGTTAACTGAACTGAAGAAAGTGGTTACTTGAATATGTTTGGTTTAAAATAAAGCAGCTTGTTCCAGTGGAAACTGCTATTCAAAGAGACATAAATGGATGTGGACAATTTGCTTTTTTAGATAAATGTTTTACTTAATAATAAAGCTTAACATACTTCAACATAAAGAGGGCATGGCCTATCACAGCATCAGCAGGGATGGATTGGCGACCTTAGGGAAGATAAGGAAGGTAATCATTTCTAACAGTCTCCAGGATTGCTATGAGTTGTACTCTACTAGATAGCAACTGGAGACTAAGGTGCGTCTGATACAGGCCATGGTCTCCACAATCACTTGTTATGCATCAGATAGTTGGACAATGACCAAGGAGGATAGAAGAAGAATTGATGCCTTTGATCTGTGGTGCTGGAAAAGAGTATTGAGAATACCATGGACTGCCAAGAAAACAAACAGATTCATCCTGGAAAGGGTTAAACCGGGTGGCTCCTTGGAAACAAGGATTCTGAGGCTTCGTCTAACATACTTTGGACATGTTGTGAGGAGAGACCGGTCCTTGGAGAAGGACATCATGCTTGGGAGGGTAGAGGGACAGTGCAGGAGGAGAAGGCCCTCTATGAGGTGAATAAATTCAGTGACTGGGATAATCGGGATGGGAGTGTCAGAGACAGTGCGACTGACACAGGACAGAGCAGAGTTTAGGGATGTTGTACATAGGGTTGCTATGAGTCGCAAGCGACTCGACGACACATAACAACAACAACAGTTAGCAACTAATAACAACAACAGTGCTGTGATGGTATGGTCTATAGAGAGTTGTATTGCTATACAAAGGCCACAGGTCCTGGCAGGTAGTTCAAATCTACCTGAGACTCAGAAGGTGAAATATAGACAATCATACGCAGTCTCAGAAATCCGATGGAAGGTAGCTATAGTTGGAAAGAACTGGATGGCAATGTATTTGAGTTTTCGAAGTGAGTTCTTTAGACGGGGGAAAAACCAGAGGAGCTGCTGTTAAGATATGGGTTCCTGGTACAACCACTGTGGAAAGCATTGTGGCGCTTTCTCAAAAGGTTGCAAATAAAGATACCATTTGACCCAGCAATTCCACTAGTGGGAATATACCCTAAAGAGACCATAAATGACATCCAAGTAGATATATGTATAC
>NW_006399770.1:16676091-16685626 GCF_000299155.1 Elephantulus edwardii
TACCATTGTGACTGGGGTGAGATGATATCTCATAGTTGTTTTGATTTGCATCTCTCTTAGAGCTAGGGATTTTGAACATTTCTTCATGTGCTTTTTGGCCATCTGAATGTCTTCTTTGATGAAGTATCTGTTCATATCCTGTGCCCATTTTTCAATTGGATTATTTACCTTTATCTTGTTGTGGTGAGACAATCCTTTTTTATATGTTCTATTATTGCACTTGCAGACCAATCATAAAAGTAAACTAAATCACAACTGTTTTTCTACTTCGAATTTAAAATACAAATGAAAACATAAAAAACAATCCCACACCAAAACCCCCTCAATATTTAAAAATTGTCTGTTACATACTTTAGTTTCAATGTCAGGAAGGGTGTACACCAGGGATGTGTCCTATCTCCATACCTTTTGAATCTATATGCAGAACAGATTATCTGGGGTTCTAAGAGGAGAAATACCATATCAGGATTGGAGCAAGACTCATTAACGATCTGCATTGTACAGATGATACAACCTTGCTTGCTGATACTGAGGAGGACCTGAATCTCTTGCTGAAAAAGGTCACAGACTACAACCTTCAATATAATTTGAAGCTCAACATCAAGAAAACAAAAATTCTCATGATTGAGTTGATTGGCAACATCATGATAGATGGCGAAGAGATTGAGATTGTTAATAACTTTAGTTTGTTTGGCTCCATAACACTGTTGGTGCCAGCAGCTAGGTAATAAAAAGACTTAACTGCATCAGGAAAATCTGCTGTTAGAGACCACTCCAGAATACTGAAGAACAGTGACGTCAGTCTGGAGACTAAAGTACACTTGATCCATAGCAATTACTTGCTATGCATCAGAAAGCTGGAAAATGACTAGGGATGATAGAAAGAGATTTGATGTCTTTCAGCTGTGGTGCCAAAGAATATTACTGAATATATTATGGACTGCTGCCAGCAAAACAAACAGGTGTATTTTGGAAAGGGTGAAACCAGGTCTCTGCTCCTTGGAGGCTATGAATCACAAGTGGCTTGAGAGCACATAACAAACAACAGCAACAGGTTCATTCTGAGACTAGGCAAAACGTTTTTATGTTACCTCAAAATATCCAAGGGGCCCTAATTATTTACTTTCACAAGTACAATCCTGATTTATTTGTATTTTTAGAGGTTTAAAGGAACCCTGGTGAGACAGTAGATTCAATATTAGGCTGTGAACAAGAAGATCAATGCTTCAAATCCACTGGCTTATTCATGGAAGGAAGATGAGCCAGTATGCTTTTGTATAGATTTAAAACCTTGGAATTCATATGAATTAGTTCTACAATGTCCTAGAGAGTTGCTATGAGTTGTAATGGCCATGCAGATAGTAAATTTTTGGTTTTTGTTACGCATGGACTGTATATCTGTCCCATCTGCCTATACAGATAATTAGAGATGGTTGAAATAAAATAGAATAAAATGGTATTAGGTGATAATTTATGTCATGGTAATGGTATTAAGAAAATCTGGAACAAATAATGCTGATTGACACAAATAGACACAAAGGACAATTTTTGTATGAGAACTTACTATAAAAAGCTATGGAAAAGTTTACACACAGAATCAGTCTTGAGAAGGGAGAGAGAGTAGAGCAAAAATTAATAAACAAATTGAGGGATGATAATATTCAATAAGAGTTTGATTAGATATTATAATTAATTAATTGTACTAATTGATTATAATTAATGTTATAAAACAAAATATCTGTGAATGACAAATTGATATGGTCTATAAACTTTCCCTCAAATACATTAAATATTTAATAAATGAAAATTCGAAGATGAAGCCTGAGGTCAGATCAAGTAACTTGCTAAAAATGAGTTCTTATATACTTAATTATAATTTGAACGTATGTTAAAAGTTGAAATGAATAATGGTTTTAGGAAAATATATCTAACAAATAAAACCATTAATTGTATTGTGATGCTGACCCTTAAAATGACATGCCTAAGCAAACGCATATTGTCAGAGCAGCCTTCCTGTCTGGATGTAAGGTATTTAAAATGTTTCATTCCTCTCAGTTTATCGACTTTGGTTAATATATTCTGCAGATTTACATCTGACATATTTAGGAGAGTAGAATATAATTAACCACTACTTAGGTTACTGTCAAGAATGATGAAGCAATAAAGATCTATGAGGCTTTCATGGACTGTTGGCCTCAGTGTTTTCAATCTTTGGGTTCTCATTACTAATTCAGTGGGTTTCTTTTTGTAGTTTTTACAAGGAAGACCTGTTAACACCACTATCATTCAAATATATGCTCCGAAATCTAAAACCAAAAAGGAGAAAATTGATTACTTCTGCCAACTTTCACAGTCAGAAACCTAACTGAACATGTAACCAAGATACTTTGATAATAAAAGATAATTGGAATGCAAAAGTTGAGAACAGGAAGAAATATTAGTAGTTGGAAAACATGGACTTGGTGACAGAAATGAGGCTGAAAATAGAACGATGGTATTTTGTACAATCAATGACCTATTAATTGCAAAAACCTTTTATAAGAAACAAAAACATCAATATACACATGGATTTCACCTAATGGTCTATACAGAAATCAGGTTGACTACACCTGTAGAATAAATTGCTGGAGAAGCTCAATATCATCTGAGAAAACTAGGCTAGGTGCTGATTGTGGAACAGACTACCAACTATTAATATGTAAGTACAAACTCAAGCTAAAGAAAGTCCAATCCAATCCACAAAACCCAAAACTTGACCTTGATTCTATGCTACCAAAATTTAGAGATTATCTAAGGAACAGGTTTGTGGGCTTGAACACTAATAAGTGAAGGTGAGATGAACTGTGGCAGAATATCAAGTATATAATCCAGGAAGGATGCAAAAAGTTATTATAAAGACAGAGAAGAAAGAAAAGACCAACGGATTCCAGAAGAGACCCTGAATATTGTACTAGAGCACTGAGAAGCCAAAGCAAAGGGAAGAAATAAAAAAGTTAAGGAACTGAATAGAAGATTTCAAAGGGGAGCTTGGGAAGACAAGACAAGGTATTATAAAGAAAAGTGTAAAGAGCATGACATGGGAAAATCAAAAGAAATGAAATCTTATCAGCATTTCTTAAGCTAAAGAAACTGAAGAACAAATTCAAGCCTCAAGTCCCAATATTTAAGGATGCTGAGGGCAGATTGTTGAATGATCCAGGAAGCATCAAAAGAAGATGGAAGGAGTAGACAGAGCCACTATACTAAAAATAATTGACACAAAATAATTTCATGCAATTACATATGATCAAGAGGCAATCGTGATGAAAGAGGAAGTTTAAGCCACTCTGAAAGAATTTGGCAAAAAGTAAGACCCCAGGAATTGCTGATATACCAATTGACATTTCAGCAAACAGATGCTATCCTGAATGGGCTTACCAGGTTGTGTCAGGAAATCTTGAAGATTACTACTTTGCCAACTAACTGACAGGAATATGTTTATAAATATTCCCATTCCAAGAAAAAGAGCCCCAAAAGAGTGTGGAAATTATCAAACAATATCATATGCACACATAATCCTGATGAAGATTACCCTAAAATGACTGGAACAGTACATCAGCAAGGAATTGTCAAATGTACAAGCTAGGTTTTGAAGAGGGTATGGTACTGAGGACATCATAGCCACCGTTAGATGGATCTTACCTGACAGTAGAGAGTTCAGAGGAATGTCTATCTCTGTTTCATTGATGAGACAAAGGCCTATGTAGATCACAACAAATTGTGGTTAACCTTGAAAAGAATGTGAATCCCAGAACACTTAATTATGCTCTTGAGAAACCTATACTTAGACCAGGAAGCATTAGTCAGATCAGAATAAGATCAGGAAAGGTGTGTGTCAGGGATGCATTATATCTCCATACATTTTCAATCTAAATGAGGAACATATCATTTAGGAAGTTGGACTTTATGAGGAGGAATGTGGCATCAAGATTAGAGTAAAACTCATCAACAATCTGCGTTATGCAAATGGCATAAACCTTGCTTGCTGAAACTGAAGAGGAGGACATGATGCATTTGCTGCAGAAGGTCAAGGACTCTAGTTTTCAATATGAATTGAAGGTCAACATCAAGAAGACAAAGATTTTCACTCCTGAGCCAAATGATAATTGATATACAGTCGCTATGAGTCACAGCGACTCAAAGGCACGTAACAACAACATGCATCAGAGAGCTGGACAATGACTAAGGATGACAGAGGAAGAATTGGTGCCTTTGTGTTGTAATGCTATAGAAGAGTATTGATCATACAATGGACTGTCAGAACAAACAGGTCTGTCCTGGAGAGGGTGCAACCAAGCTGCTCCATGGAGGCCAGGATTTTGAAGCTCCATCTCACATATTTAAGCATGTGGCCAGGAGGTACAAGAACTTGGAGAAAGATACCCTGTTTGGAAGGGTGGAAGGGCAGTATATGAGAGGAAGATGTAGGATGAGAATGATTGACTGAACGGCTGGAGAATGGGGATTAGGTGTGTCGGAGACAATGAGATTAGTGTAGGATAGAGCAGGGTTCAGAGCTAATGCATATAGAGCACTATGAGTCACAGGAGACTCAATGACACATAGCATAGTAATAACATTCATTTGCATAGAAAATTTGCATACATTTTGTTTCACACTTATCCCTCATTCGTTTTGTTTCATACAATTATTCCCATTCATTATATTTTATAAAATTGATCACCATTGAACTATGTCCGCCATCACCTCGTCTTTCCAGATCCCCACCAGATCTTTCCATTTCCTTTAACGTCTCCTTCCACCCACAAAATTGTGCAACTCTATGATTTCCCCTCTGCACATCCTCATCCCTCTATTCTCACACCTTCCCTCCTTGGATCCCATACATGTTTTACTAATTATCCATCTTTTTTTACGATAATGGTCTTATGAAACTGAGTTAAGTTTTCTCCGCATAATGTTCTCCAGTCTCTCCCAAGTTATATAGCAGTTGTTTTTTTAATTGTTGCTTCTGAGTGCTCCATAGTAAGCAGTGATTTTGAACATGTGTCTTAATTTCACAGTATGAAAATATACATAGTTATTTTTTTAAAATTTAACATTAACAATAACAAATTTTTACAAAAATATAATTTGATTGACAGAAACCAGTCAGACTCTTAAGAAATGTCAGCAACTCTGTGATTTATCCCCCTTCCCACTCTCATCTTTCTGCCTCTATCCTTTCCCCCTTTGGACTTTACCTTACTATTAGTTATTGTGTGTGTGTGTGTGTGTGTGTGTGTGTGCATGTGTGCGTATTTTGGTTTAAATACAAAGTGCACAAACTCTGTATACACAGTGGATCTTTCCCCTTTCCTTTACCTATTCTTACTCCACCCATCAAATTATGTTACCCTATGATTAAGCTCCCCATTCTTCTCCTTAGATCTTCTTACTCATTCTACAATAATGGTCTCATAAAGTATTTGTCTTTATGAGACTGAATTAGTTCACTTAGCATAAACTCTCTAGTCCCTCCCAGGGTAGGTATTAATTTACACAAACATTGCTCCTGCATGCTGCATGGTATTCCATTGTGTAAATGTACCACTATTTCTCATTCTATTGTGGTTAGATATTTGGGCTGTTTCCATGTTCTTGCTATGGAGGGAAGGGATAAAAGAATTAGAAAAGATCAAGTGGAGGCCTGAAAAAGATGGGGTAAATGTGTGCAGAGGTCAATGGTGATTAGTTTTATAAAGCACAATTTATGAGGATGAACATATGAAACACAATGTCAATGAAGGAAAGTGTTAAACCTAGTGTGTATGTTTTTGTATGCAAACAAATATTAAATTAAAATATAATAACAAATAATAAAAGAAAGGTCAAGTGATGAACTCCACAGATTAGAAGATTAAAGATTGTTGATTTTATAGTTGTTATGTGTTGTTGAGTCAAGTAGGATTCATAGGGACACTATGAACAAGAAAGCTGAACCCTGTCCTATTCTATACTACCCTCATCATCTCTGATGTCCTTGGACCCATTGCTACTTCAATTTTTTGGAAAATCAATGGGCGTGGAAAGGAAGAATGAGCTCTCATTATTCTTCTTTGGGAGGTGAGTTAACTGATGATGTTTGTAATAACAGGTTATGTAGCAGGGATATACATTTAGCAAATAGAATTATCACAACTCTATTGGAGAGCAGCTGTTATTATTCACAGTAGACAAATGTAAAAACCCTAACTTTGTGAGTTGAAATAACTTCTCCAAAGTCACGATTTTGGGGATCAAATCAAGGTCTGTGTAACTCCCATTTGGTACCGTTAAAGATTGTTTGATAAAATTAGACAATATATTTTACTGAGTGCAGAAACATAGGCTGTCACTTGAAGAACAAAAAGGATGAATATAGAAAATCAAGAAAATGAAAATTAACTTCCTCAAGGGTGATTTGAAGCAGGAAAATATTATCATGTGAAATGAAGGCTAAGCTAGACACCTATTTTCTGAAGACTAGAGACACATCTTCAGGGTGTTTTTTTTAAAGCTAAACCTAATTTTAAAACTATAATGGTGAAAATGACATTGATTAGAAAAATGTCTATATTTTCAGCTTAATATTGTAGTATGTGGCACATTTAGAATTAAGTCAGGTCAAACTTGTAGTTGTTTCACATATATTTCTTAGCTAATGCTCATTAAATCATTACCTACAAAATGAGTTTGCATCATTCCTGTTTATAGAGTTAAAACAGGATTGACTATGGAGCCCATGAAACTACTAATTTCACTATTGATTAAGGACTCATTAGAGTGAGAAAGGGATGATGTTGATGCTGAGTTTTTTCTCATATTTTAAAACTCATTAAAATGACCCACAAACAAACAGGGACCTGTTTCAAGTGAGTTGCACAGGGTAGCGGTTGGAATATTATGACAACTTGGCTTTTCAGCTCAAAGTAACCCAATATAAACAGAGAAAACCATCTGCAATGTATCTGAGAGCTGAACAATAAATAAGGATCACAAAAGAAGAATTGATGCCTTTGAGCTGTTGTGTTGAAGAAGAGTGTTGAACATCTCATGGACAGCTAAAAAAAGCAAACAAATATGTCTCAGAAAGGATATAGCCACAGTGCTCTTTGGAGCTAAAAGATGATGAGACTTCACCTCACATACTTCTGACTTGTTGCTATGAGGGGCTATTCTTTGGACAGGGACGTGAACTCAGAAAATTGGAGTTAGCGAAAGAGAGAAAGACCCTAAATGAGGTGGATTGACATGGTGACTGCTGGAATGTACTTTAATGTGTCAGGAATTGTGAGGATGGCTTATGGTAGTACAGGGATCAAATCTGTTGTTCACAGGGTCACTATGGGTCTTGCTTGACACAACAGCATGTAACAACAAGACTGGTGTTGAGATGAGTAGAAAGAAGTGTGGGAGCATATCGGACATGTCTGACCTCATGGAAATTAGTTTTGTGTTATTGTTACTGTTCATGGGGACAGTTCCCTTTTGTGAGGTTGATAAAGGTCAGATATGGCCGTCTCCACATTAAACTTGGTTTTTTTACTGCCTAAAAGGTAATTTCCCCCCCCAAATATTGCTTTCTATCTCATCTCATCTCTACTCATACAGCAATTAAATATATGGATGTGATTGTTTTACTTGTGAATTGCAGTTTTTGACCCCTAATTTGCTAACAAGGATTTCTGATGATGTAAAGTATAGTGAATTATGATGTTAACTAAAAGGTTAGCTGTTTAATCTTCTAGTTATTCCATTGGAGAAAACTGAGCAATCTACTCTCATTAAGGTTTGTTGTTGTTGTTGTTGTTACGTGCCATCGAGTCGCTTGCAACTCATAGTGACCCTACGTACAAGAGCCCTAAACGCCATTCTATCCTGTGCCAACCTTGTCATCTCAAACACACTCATTCCCACCACTCCACTCACAGAACTGATCCATCTCATAGAGGGTCTACCTCTCCGGCGCTGTCCCTCCACTCTCCCAAACATGATGTCCTTCTCCAAGGACCAGTCCCTCCTTGCAATATGCCCAAAGTATGTCAGACGAAGCTTTAGAATCCTTGACTCCAAGGAGCATTCTGGCTTCACTCTATCCAGGACAAACCTGTTTGTTCTCCTAGCAGTCCATGGTATATTCAACACTCTTCTCCAGCACCACAGCGCAAAGGCATCAATTCTCTTTCTAGCATCCCTATTCACTGTCCAACTCTCTGATGCATAGTACGTAATTACAAAGACTGTAGCCTGAATCAGGCGCACCTTAGTTTCCGGCTTGATGTCGTTGCTCTTCAGTACTCTTAAGAGGTCCCTCACAGCTGACTTTCCCAATACAATTTGTCTCCTGATTTCCTGGCTGCTGTTAGTTACCAAGAGTGTTAACTGTGGAACCAAGTAAACTAAAACTGTTAACTATCTCAAACTTTTCACCATCCATACTGATGCTGCCAATTGGCCCAGTTGTGAGAATATTTGTTTTCTTGATGTTGAGCTTCAATCCATATTGAAGACTGCAGTCCTTGACCTTCTGCCGCAAGCGCTTCAGGTCCTCCTCAGTTTCAGTAAGCAGGGTTGAGTCATCCACATAACATAGGTTGTTGATGATTCTTCCACCAATCCTGATGTCACATTCCTCCTCGTACAGCCCATCATCTCAGATGTTCTGTTCTGCATACAGATTGAAAAGGCATGGAGACAAAATATCCCTGACAGACCGCTTTCTTGATTTTGAACCATCCAGTGTCTCCCTGTTCTGTTCTGACGACTGCCTCTTAGTCCAAGTATAGGTTTCGTGCTCAAATGTTCTGGGATTCCCATTCTTCTCAGAGTCAACCATAGCTTGTTGTGATTCACACAGTCAAAAGCCTTTGCAAAGTCAATGAAGCACAGATAGACACTCTTCTGATACTCTCTGCTTTCTGCCAAAATCCATCTTACGTTAGCTATAATATCCCTATTACTACGACCTCTTCTAAATCCAGTCTGCACATCTGGCAGTTCTCTGTTGACATATTATACCAAAAGTTTTGGGATAATTTTCAGCAGAATCTTGCTTGCATGTGATATCAATGATATTGTTTGAAAATGTCCACACTCTGTTGAGTCACCTTTCTTTGTAATGGGAACAAATATCTATCTCTTCCAGTCAGTTGGCCAGCTGGCTGTCTTCCAGATTTCCTGGCACAACTTAGTGAGCACATCCAGGGCAGCATGTGTTTGTTGAAATAAATCAATTGGTATGCAGTCAACTCCTGGAGCCTTGTTTTTGCCAATTCCTTCAGAGCAACTTCCTCCTTCATCACCATAGGCTCTTGCTCATATGTTATTTCATGGAATTCCTCTGTGTCAGCCAATTCCTTCTGATACAGTGACTGTGTATTCCTTCCATCTTCTATTGATACTTCCTGGATCAGTCAACAGTCTACCCAAACTATATTTAAGTATTGCCACCAGTGGCTTGAATTTGTTTTTCAACTCCTTCAGCTTAAGAAACTCTGAGCGAGTCCGGCCCTTT
>NW_006399770.1:16686427-16691100 GCF_000299155.1 Elephantulus edwardii
ATGATAGTGGTATTCAGTGGACTTCCTTGTATGTGTATGGACATTATCCTGTCTCTCACCACATTGTATTTCAGGATGGATCTAGAAATGACTTTTTAAACTATGAAACCAACCCCATTTTTCCTCACCTATTCATCCCCAGCATAGTAAATCATATGATCGTCTAATTCAAAATGTCCCATGCCAAGCCATCTCATTTTGCCAATACCTTGTATGTCAATATTTATGCATTCCAGTCCAATTTTACTACATTCATGCTTCTCACATTCCATGTTCCAATCATTAGTGTCTCCTTACAGCTGTTCTTCTTTCTCTGTGTTTCCGTTTCTAAGATCTCTGTTTCAATTGCCATGTCTATTAGTCCAAATGATAGTCTAAGTGTGTTCTCTTGTACGTAGGGTTTTTGAAGGCCTGTAATTTCAGAAAGGGATGGCTAATTCTTCTTCCTAGTCCAGCCTTGAAAATCCAGTGAAGAGCCTATATCAGTTGAACTTGATTTCATTGCACTGAGCTTAGTTTTCATTGCTATTAATGTGATAACATCCTACTCACTATTAATACTACTGCTGTTGCTAGCTCCTGCTGAGTTGGCCCTGACTCTTGTTTATTCCATGTACACTACCTGGTCTTCCACTTAAGTGTGATGTGTAAGATGGGTTTTTATTTGCTAAGCAGAAGATCAGTAGATCTTTCTTCCTATGCATCTTAGTTAGAAGCTTTTTTGAAACCTGTCCTAATCTGAAATTATCATAGCAACACACAGGTATCTACTAATGGACCGGTGGTGGCTGCATATAAGATACATTAACTGGGGATTGAAACTGATCTTATGCATTTAAGATGTGAATAAGGTGGAATGTTAGTGCTAGAAGAAGCTTTAAATTTTATCTGTCATCTCTCATTGATTTACAAATAAGACAAGCAAACCCTGTAAAGAAAACATAAAGTGACTGGAATATTAGACTACACAGTAAAAAATATAGAGAATCCTGGTCCTCTGGCTTGTTGGAAAAATATGCCATTGAGGACCTCTTTAAAGTAGTAAAAAATAATAATGTCAAGTTAAAGACAGGTGAACCTGATCCAAGCCATGATCTTTTCAATCACTTCCTATGCATCTGAAAGTTGCTCAGTGAATAAGGATGACAGACAGTGTATTTGAATTATGGTGTTGGAGCATTGTACTGAATATTCCATGACCTGTCCAAAGAGCAGTCAATTCTGTCTTGGAGGAAATTAAACCAGGGTGCTCCTGAGAGGCAAAGATAGTGAAACATAATCTTACAAACTTTGGGCTTATTTTAGGAGTCAATGAGAAAAATACATCATTCTAGGAAATGGGGAGGATTAGAGAAAGAGGGGAAGACCATCAAAAAGAGATACTGATATAGTGACTGTAATAATGGATTCAATCATGAAGATAGTGCCTAACAGGGCAAGATTTGTGTCTAATGTTTATATGGTCATGATGATTACTTTTGAACTAGATTGCACCTAATATCAACAGTTTATTATTCCTGTATAATTACTTCTTCAATGGCACAAACACGTTCTTTGGAAAACAACCTACCAAGAGTACGCATAGAAAACTTTTGGTAATCTGAGAGTACATTTTTCAATATGGGCAAATATATGCTAATTCAAATAGGATATTTGGACACAAGAAGAATCAATGCCCTTGAGTTGCGGTGCTGGAGAAAAGTATTGAAGAGACTATGGACTGCCAAGAGATCTAACAGGTCTGTCTTGGAGAGGGTAAAACTAAGTTGCTTCTTGGAGGCAAAGATTTTAAAGCTTCATCTCACGTACTCTAGGGAAATTGCCAGGAGGGATCAGTCCTTGGAGAAGGACATCATGCTTGAAAGGATGGAAGAACAACACAAGAGAAGAAGACAGCGGAGGAGAGGGGTTGACACAGTAACTGGGATAGAAGTTTCAGAGACAGCGAGACTGGCTCAAAATGGGACACGGTTCAGAGCTATTGTGCATAGGGTTGCGATGAGTCATAAGCTACTTGTCAACACATAACAACAACAACAATACCAATAATCCCCACTCAGTTGCTATTAAGAAAGTTATTTCTATGGAATATAAACTAAACTAAAATTACTTCAAAACCTGATTAATTTTTTTTCAGTCTTCATAGAGCTGCCTGCTCATTTATCCAATTCCACATACTGATCTCTTCTGTGTGTATCTCTTCATTTTTGCAAAGATCACTCATCAAGCACACTCAGTCTCATCTCTTTCATTCAAGCATGCAGCCATATGACTTATTCTGGCTTTGTGGTCCCTGGATGCAACCGCTGATGTTGGAGCTCCTTTCAAGCTAGAACTTTTCATGTTTGGTAATAGACTGGAGTTGAATTATTTTTTTTTAACTTGTAGTAAGTTCTGAGGATTAAAGCAAATGGTTAACTTTGGAACTAGCCTTCTTTTAGAGTAAGGAACTCAAAGTGAGAGTGTCTTTCCTGCAATCCATTTTTTGCAAAGAAAATGTCTTGAAAATACTGATAGGAAACTCAAGATTTTGTAGATTTGACTATGACATAAACAACAATAAATCCTGGTAATACTAAATATATATTCATTGTGGTTGTTGTTATTATTATTAGTTACTATCCAGTCTATTCTAACTAATGGTAACTCTAGGAGTTGCAAAGTTAAAATGCTTCATCAGCCTTTCTTGGTTGTAGTTTTAATGGAAGCTTTCACCAGGCTTTCTTTGCTTTGTAGATTTCCAATGATGTGATCTTTAAGGAAGCAGACTGCCACCTCTTTCTCCTATGGAATAACTTGTTGTGAGGTGCCATCAAATCAAGTGTGACTTATAACGACCTTGTAAATAACCAATCTGAACCCTATCATATCCCATGCCGTCCTCACAATCCCTGATACTCAAGCCCATTGATGAAGTCACTGTGTTAATCCAACAGGTTGAAGATATTTTTCTGTTTCACCACCCCTACACATTTCCAAACATGATATATCACTCCAGAGAATAACCTCCCCTAGCAAGCTGCCCAAAATATGTGAGATGAACCTTCATCATCTTTGCCTCTAAGGAGCAAACTTTTTTTGGCTGAACTTTCTTCAAGACATATCTGTTCTTTTTTGATGACCATGAGATCTTTAGCACTCTTCTCCAATACCTGAGTTCCAAAGCATTGATTCTTCTTCTGTTATCTTTAATCTCAAATGCATAGCAAGTGACTGAAAAGACCATGGACTAAATCAGGTGTACCTTTGTCCTCAAACTGACATAATTACTCCTCAATAGTTTGGATAGGTCCCCAACTGAAGACTTTCCCAGCCCAACATGCCTCCAAATCTCCTGACTCCTTGGACCAAGTATATTAACTGAGGATTCAAGTAAAATGAAGTGATTGACAATCTCAATCCTATCTCCATCCATTAGGAAGTTTCCCATTGATCAGTAGAAATGATTTTTGCTTGGTTTTCTTTTTCTTGTTTTCTGTATTTTTGTGGGGTTTTGTTTTTTGTTTTTTGTTGTTATTGTTTTTTTTTAAGTTTGACATGCAATCCATATTGAAGGCTGCAGTGTTTAACATTCCACAGCAAATGATTCAAGTCCTCCTAATATTTAGCAAGGAAGGTTGTGTCATCTGCATAATGACTGATGAGTCTTCCACCAATAATGATGCCACATTTTTCTTCATAGAATCCAGCTTCTTTAGTAATTTGCTTGACATACAGATTAAATAGATATGGAAAAAGGATACAACCTTCATATACATCTTTCCTAAAATTAAACCATGTTCTATTCCCTTGCTCTGTTCACACTATGTAGATTTAGAATAAGCACCATCAAATGTTCTAGAGTTCCCATTTTTCTCAATGTTAGCCATAGTTTGTTATGATTCACATAGTTAATAATGTA
Organism: Elephantulus edwardii; assembly: GCF_000299155.1. Classification (NCBI taxonomy): domain Eukaryota; kingdom Metazoa; phylum Chordata; class Mammalia; order Macroscelidea; family Macroscelididae; genus Elephantulus; species Elephantulus edwardii. The sequence goes on from NW_006399770.1 coordinate 16,690,329, forward strand.
AAAATAGACATTATTTCAGTATTTCTACTTTCAGTCAGGATCCATCTGACATCAGCAAATATATCTTTGGAGTCATGGTCTCTTTTGAATCCAGGCTGAATGTCAGGTAATTCTCTGTGTACTGTTGTAACCGTTTTTGGATGATCCCCAGCAGTATTTTGCTTGCATAAGATAGTAATATTATTGTTCCATAATTTCTATAATTTTCTGTATGTTCTGTTGCATCATATTTCTTGAGAGTGGAAACAAACATTGATCCTTTCCAGACAATGAGCCAGGCGGCTTTTATACAATTTACTTGGCATACATTGGTGAGCAGGTCCAGCTACCTTTGCCATTTCAAACATTTTAGTTGGTATCCCATCTATTCACTGGGCCTTAATTTTCGCCAGTTATGTGTCATAAAGTTGCCTGTGATTATAGCAACCCTAGTCCTAGCTCTGAAACTTGTTCTATCCTGAGCCAATCTTATTGTCTCTGACACACCTAATCTCATTACCCTAATCACTGAATAAATCTATCTCATCCAGTCTTCCTATCCTGTGCTATCCCTCCATCATTCCAAGCACGTTGTGCGTCATCAAGGACTTGTCCCTCAGGGCCATGTGTCCAAAGTATATAAGAGTGAACTTCAACATCCTTGCCTCCAAGGAGCTGATTGCTTTCAATATCTCCAGGATAGGTCTAAAAGTTCTCTTGACAGTCCATTGCATATTCAACACTCTTCTCCCAAAATACAACTCAAAGACATCAAGCCTTCTTCTATCATTCT
>NW_006399770.1:16693255-16694790 GCF_000299155.1 Elephantulus edwardii
AAGTAGTCCATCTGGTGAGGTCCATTTGTAAAGTCAGTTTTGTGTTTTGTTGTTCTGGGGGTTTTGTTTTGGTTTTTTTTTTTAAGATATTTACAACCTCTTTTGTCTCACCAAACCCATACTTACTAATTACCCTTCCTTTTTCATTGTTTCCAACTTTTGTCTTCCAGTCACAAAATATCATTAATACATTTTTTTTTAAATTACTTAGGATTTTAATGAAGGTTTACAGAAAAGTTAGGGATTTTTCTTTCATCCATTCATTGTTGCACATTTTACCTCTCTTCCCCCTTCCCAGTTCACTTTTTTTAAAACATATTCATTCATTTTTACACAATTACCCCACTCCTAGTCCTCTTTGCAATGTACCTCTTATTCTAGGCTGTCGTATATATAATGCCTAATCATATATTCCTTTAAAACAGTTTTTTCCTTCATCTGTTCCAATGGAGTGTTCATTATCTATCCCCTCTTATTCTATTCTTCTCCCATCTTGATTCATATTTGGTCAGTTTCAGACTGTAAAATTTTATAAAAATGCTTAATTTTCTCCTCGGTTTTTAGGTGTAGAAGTGTGTATTTTAATATTAGTTGTATTAACAGGTCTTCCCTGTAAGCAAATAGAGAATACTCCATCACTCACAACATTGTACTTTAGGATAGAACTTGACGTTGTCTTTTTAACTACAAATGAAACACCATTCTTATTTTGATTTTTTATTCTGTGCATAGTATATTAGGTGATTGTCTGATTAAAAGTGGCAAAACCTGTCCATGTTGATATTCATGCGTTCTACTTAATTTTTTACAACTTCTAGGTTTTCACCATTCATACTCTTTACTTTCCACTCTCTGACTATTAAAAGATGTTTGCAGCTGTTTATCCTCATTTGACTGCAAATCTGGGCTTTACCCCTAATGTATCTATTGGTGTTCCTCAATAGTTCTAGGCTGTTTTCTGTTTGTTTGATTCTTGTTTTTTTGTTTTACTTTCACTGAGTCAGGTACATTTTTTTTCATTGCAAATATCTTCTATTTTTTTAAATTTTTTAATTGATTTCTTTGCAAAGTTTGAATACATTTTTTTCACAAGATCCTTCCAATTTCCTTCACCCCACCCATTCCTCGTTTTGTGCAACCCTATGATTAACACCTACCCCCTCACCCATCCTCACCCCTCTATTTTCACCCTCCCCCCATTGGATCCTCATATTCATTCTATAATAATGTTTTTATATAGTAGTTTTTTTGTGGGACTGACTGAGTTAGTTTACTCAGCATAATACTCTCCAGTCCCTCCCAAGTTAGGTTATCATTTACTGTTATTTCAGAAGTGGATCACCAATCTTTCTTCTCAGTCTGTTTCGATCTTGGAGCGCTATTAAATCTTGTCCACCATATATGACCCCTCTGATATTTGAAGTACCAGTGGCACAGCTTTCAGGATCACAGCAACCCAGAGGTACAAAACTGGCAGACAAGTGTTGCACTAATGAGAACACTGATAAACAAGCAAGAATACAAATATCCAGTCT
>NW_006399770.1:16695526-16696764 GCF_000299155.1 Elephantulus edwardii
CTAGGAGAACAAACAAGTTCATCCTGGAGAGGGTGAAGCCAGGCTGCTCCATGGAGGCAAGGATTCTAAAGTTCCATCTGACATACTTTGGCCATGTTACAAGGCAGGATCAGTCCTTGGAGAGGGAAGTCATGCTTGAGAAGGTGGAGAGACAGGGCAGGAGGGGAAGACCTTCAATGAGATGGATTGATTCTGTCACTGGGGTAATGGGGATAGGCATGTCAGAGACAATAAGATTGGCAAGCGATAGAGCAGGGTTTAGGGCTGTTGTACACAGGGTCCCTATGAGTCTCAAGTGACTTGTCGGCACATAACAACAACAACAACAACAACATACTTAATCAACTATAAAAGATGTAACTGGTTCTTTAGGGTTTTTTTTTACATTTACAGAAAGGTTACAGACAAGATGGGTTTTCATTCATTCATTAATAGATAATTTTCTCTCTTCACTTTCCCCAATTAATTTTGTAATGTGTGTCTAATTTTTTATTTTTAATTATCATACATATAATATCTAATTATTCCTTTCATATAGTCCTATCTATTTTATTTTCCTACTCTCCCCATCATGTTTATCCTATGTTTATAACAGTTACCTTACACATTATTTGTACTTTTGTGACTGAAATAATTTCATTCAGCATGTCTTTCAGATTCATACATGTTCCATAGGGTTTTAATAGTTTATTGATTTTCAGTGTTCCATACTATTTCTACCATTATGTGAATTTACCACAGTTTTTTTTATCCATTTGTTGTTGTTGTTGTTGAAGGGAACTTGGGCTGCTTTCATCTCTTCACTCTTGTTAGTGATGCTGCAGTAACATGGGTGTGTATACATCCATTTTGGTAATGAGCTTAGTTTCTTTAGGGCATAGTACCAATAGTGGGATCTCTGAGTCAAATGGTATTTGCCTTTCCAACATTTTGAGGAAGTTTCAGTCTTATCAAGTGTAAAGTAGTTTTACCATTTTACATTCCTTCCATCAGTTTATGAGAGTTCCAATCTCTCCACATCCTCACCAGCATTTGTTGTTTTCTGTCCAATTGAACTTAGGCTATTGTTGCTTGGGTGAAAGTAGATCTCATTGTTGTTTTTATTTTCATCTCTTTAATAGCTAAGGCTAGGAAAACAAACAGATTTGTCCTGGAAAGGGTTAAACCGGGTGGCTCCTTGGAGGCAAGGATTCTGAGGTTCCGTCTAACATACTTTGGACATGTTGTGAGGAGAGACC
>NW_006399770.1:16696864-16704071 GCF_000299155.1 Elephantulus edwardii
GACTGAGTTAGTTTACTCAGCATAATACTCTCCAGTCCCTCCCAAGTTAGGTTATCATTTACTGTTATTTCAGAAGTGGATCACCAATCTTTCTTTTCAGCCTGTTTCGATCTTGGAGCGCTATTAAATCTTGTCCACCATATATGACCCCTCTGATATTTGAAGTACCAGTGGCACAGCTTTCAGGATCACAGCAACCCAGAGGTACAAAACTGGCAGACAAGTGTTGCACTAATGAGAACACTGATAAACAAGCAAGAATACAAATATCCAGTCTACAAATAATTAGCTATATAAAGGTCAATTTTCCAATACAACAAACTGACATAACTCTCACAATTTAGAAGGCTTCACATATGAGTCCCAATTACCAGCACTAAGGGAATGCTTTCTCTCTCTGAAGGTTTTGGAGGAAGATCCTTCTCTCTGAACTTCTCCTCCAGGACCATATTCCTGTCGCTTCTGGGTGCTGGAGACTTCCAGCTGAGGTGCATGGATGGTAGAGGATAATGTCGTAAATGAGGGCACTGTCTTGGCAAGATATGTAATTGCTGATCCTTCAACTAGTAGACATATGGTTTTAACCACTGTCTCTACTATCTAGCGAGTGAATAACATACTAGGCTCCTAACCAAGAGGTTGACAGTCCTAGGTCATCAGTTACAACTCAGGAGAAAGATGGACAATCTCATCTCATAAACTTATACAGCCTCAGAATCCCAATATGAGTTGCTGACTAGTTGAAAAGCACTATATGGCAGCAAGCTAGATTTTGGTTTCTCAGTTAAGCGTAAATCATTTCCACTACTTGAAAATCTTATTTATACCTATAAATGTGGCATTGGTAAGAAATATTGAATATACTATGGACTTAGAAAAGAACAAACAGAGCTGCTTTGGATGAAGTGCCATCAGTGTGTTTATTAAAAGCAAGCATGTTGAGATTTTGTTTACATACTTTAGACATGTTATCGGGAGGGGCTAGACTTTCGAGAAGAACGTCGTGCTTAGAAAAGTAGAAAATCTTTTGCTTTTCAAAGAGAGGAGCGAACTGGGGGATGGTGGGTAAAGAAAAAAGTGCAACAGGAATGAATGAAAACGCAAAATCTCTGTAAATGTTAATTAAAATTAATAAAATAAATTTTTAAAAAAGTAGAGAATCAGTGCAAGGGAGGAAGACCCTCGAGTTTGCAGATTGCCGCAGTTACTGCAACAATGGATTTAACCGCAGCAGAGTGTGAAGATTACAGGAGGGAGGATTTAATTCTGTTGTGCATTGTTGTTGTTAGGTGTTATTGAGTCAACTATAACTCAGAGCTGAGCCTATGAAAACAGATCGTTTTTGTTGTTGTTGTTATATATCGTCAAGTCAGAAGCCAGTCATGCTGATTCTCCAATGGGGTTTTAGAGACAGTGAATCACATGGGAGAAGATTACCTATTTTTCTCCCATGAAACTGCATGCCTTTGGGAAGACAGCATAAATCCTTGCCACTAAACCACCAAAAGCTTCCTAGGGCAACTAGTATTTGCAATCAAGTAGACAGTGCCTCACAACAACAAAGGAACTTGTATATGGATCTGTAGCCATCACTCTGATTAAGACAATAACATAATAATAATAGCAAGCAATAATAAATCCCTTACAGTATGATAAGTATAATTCTAAATACTCACACATGTGTTAAATAATTTATATTACACTAAGTTCTGTACAAGACACTTCAGGTGTCCTTTATTACATATAGAATAAATCTAAAATACTTATTATTCTGATTGAATATATTTTTCATATAATTTTCTTACTTTGATCATTCTCTTATAGATACCATATGCCCTGGACATTTGTTGCTATTTGCGGCTTTTTTTTTTAATATTTGCTACTATCTCTTCTGTGCTAGACATTGCTTAGGAGTTATAAATTAAAAAAAGAGAGAGAGAAAAAGGAAAAGAAAAACAGGATTCACTTTTTATTTTTAAGAAGGTTACTGCCTAACTGGAGAAGCCGCTCTCACCTAGTTCTAAATTCTGTAAACTCAGCTGAGAGCAATAGAGGTGGATAAGGCTCTTTTGATGGTCTACATAGTTAATCAGCACGTCTGTTTGCATTGCATGTTTTGATTGTTCCATTTAGATTTTAGATTCTATTTATTACTTGGGTACATTCCAAGGCAATCTTGAACAGAACCATAGATATTAAATAGGAAAAAAAATACGCAAAACACTTCTTTAAGCTCATACACATTTAGGGGAAAGGGAGAAAAAACCATTTAAGTTAAAAGAAAACAAAAATTGAGTATTTGCATTGGATAAAGAAGAGCTGATAAAATCACAGCTTTAAAAAAGCAGATAAGGATGACAACAGAAAAAAGACTTTTGTAAACAAGGCATCATCTTTACTGACTTTTGTCAACAAGGCATCAAGACTATCTGTCAACAAGCATACATCTTGAGTATAGCTGCCTTAGTAAGAGTCCAATTTATAGTAATTACAGAATAAATGAGTTATCAGGGTCCAAGAAATAGTGATTTAAGCAGTTTCTGTTGTATTTAATTAGCTGAATAGTCACCTTAAAAACAGAGGGTTTGGTTATTTAACAATTTATTTTGCCGGTAATTATAGTGCTCATAAGAAGAAAATATTTAGTCCTATAATATTTGTATATAAACATTTATATTCTTAAAAATATTTTAATTTTTATATTATAAAAAAGTCATGGTGAACCATTTTCCATTTTTATTGAATTCATTTTGTTTCATAATGATTGAGGCATAGCAGCATAAAACAATATACCATGGTGATTTTAATCACTGTTTCTTTTTGCAAATAGATTGTCAAGTCTTTCTTTCTATTGACCTCTGGATACACTTGAATCTCTAATTTTTTGGTGACCAGTCAACTGCACTAAACTTTGGTACACATTAAGTATATTTTTAATAAAATGAAAACTTACTGAAGTTTTTAAAGTATTATTTTATGTTTTGGTTGATATTTAAAAATCAGGGGCCATTAGGGATAAAAAAAGCAGTTGAAGTAACTTACAGAAAATGTAGGGGAAAAGATGGGATTATTCTGAAAGTTGAAACTGGCTCTCTCTTCTAAGCGAGCTAGTAATAAATTTCTTGGACTAAATTTTACTTTAGAATAACATTTTTAAAGTATATTCTTGCTCTATTTTCAAAAACATCAAATACTTTTATATTTGTCAAACAACATGCAATGTCTGATTAAAGCCTTTTTTTATCTTCTCCTTGTTTTTAATTCTGATTTTAACAAAAGTTTACAGAAAAGTTGGATTTTATTTCTTGATTGTTGTACATTTTCCTCCCTACCTGCTCAGTTTCCTTTAAAAAAAACAAATGCATTTTCTAAGAGAACTACCTGATATGTTATAGAGAGGGTGCAGCCGGAGTGCTCTTTGGAGACAAGAATGATGAGGCTTTGCCTCACATATTTTGGACATATTGCTAGGAGGTGTTATTCCATAAAGAGGGGAATGATGTTGGGAAAGATTCAGTGTCGGTGAAGGAGAGGAAGACCCTCAACCAGGCGGATTGACACGATGACTGCTGCAATGGGTTCTTGTGTGTCAGAAAGTGTGAGGATGGCACAGGATAGGAATGGGTTCAAATCTTTTGTTCATAGTCGACTCGATGACTCCTAACAACAACAATAACATTTTTGAACAATTTCCTACCTACTCCACCCCTCCCAAGTCCACTTTGCAATTCTCATCTTACTCTGGACTGTTGTCATACAAATTATGTCTAATCACACATTCCTTTTAAATAATTCTTCATCTGTTCTAATGCAGTGTTCATTAACTATCCTCTCTTTTCCAAGTTTCCCCCAACCTTCTATCGGTCCTATTTTATAACAGTGGTTGTTCAGTATTTGTCCTTTTGTGGCTAAAATGTTTCACTCAACATAATGTCCTCCAGGGTCACTCATGTTGTGTAATGTTTTACAAGTTTATTGTTTTTCAGTGCTGTGTAGTATTCCATTGTAAAAAAAAATCATCATTTTTATGTTCATTCTTTTTTTTTTATGGGAACTTGGGTTGCTTCCATCTCTTTGCCATTGTGAATAATGCAGCAATAAACATGGGTATGCGTGTTTCTGTTTGGGTAGAAACTCTGGTTTCTTTAGGGTATATTCCTAGTGGAGTTTCTGGGACCAATTTAAGCATAATTTCAGTTGGAAGCAGAGCTTGCTAGATAATTTAATACTTATTATACTTTTGTAACTACAATTTTTATGAGAATAAAATAGATTTGACCCTAAGAAGTAAGGTCCAGTTTCCTGTTTATGAAAAGGTCTTGTGAAAATAAACCTGTGAAAATTCTATTAAATACAATAGACAAAACTATCTTAAAGAAGAAAAATAAAGTGGGATTTGTGATTTGAAAACATACTATAAACTCACAGAAATTCAAATATCCTGGTTTGGGCATCATAATAATAAACACTTAGAACAATTGAATGGAATTTTCTATTCAACAGATTTTTAACACGTGTACTAAGTTTCCATTCGATAGGGAAAGACAACTTTCTTCAATAAGTGATACTAGAAACTGAACTTCTAAATAAGGAAGGGTTATTAAAAACCCTGACCTAATGCTGTACCAGAAACCAATACAAAATGAGTCTAAAACCTAAATATGAAATGAAAAAAATCATAAAATTCTCAAGAAAATTATAAGGGCAGAACTTTGGACCTAGTGTTAATGAGACACTCTCATGATCTTGTATATTCTTTCATTTGTGAGGATTTCTGGGTTTGGTTTTTTTTTTTCATGTTTAGGTTCAATTTACAACAAACACTGTCAAGTCCTCATTTTCAGCAAACAAGGCTATGCCATCGAAGATTGTTAATGAAACTTTCTCCAATCATTTGTATTTAGTTTCATTATAGTCCAGCTTCTCATAGTATTTACTCAGCATATTAATTGAATAAGAACAGTGAAAAGCTATAACCCTAATGCACATCTTTTCTTATTATATTATGTTTCAATAATAACTGTTTGGTCTATATATAGAACCCATATGAGCATAACTAAATATAATGGAATTTCTGTCCTCTACAATGGTATCCATAATTTGCTATGACCCATACTTTCAAATGCCTTTGCATAGTCAATAAAACACAGGTAAACAACTTTCGTATTCTCCACTTTTGAACAAAATTCATCTTCTAACCCTCTCAATAATAATCCTCTTGCCATGTCCTCTTCTGAATCCAACTTCAATTTCTGACAGTTCCCTTCAATTATTTTCAAATTATCTTGTGTGAAATATTACTTGTGTATACAATTAACAACATTGTTTGATAATTTCCTCATGCTGTTGAGTTATCTTTCTTTGGGATGGACTAAAAACTATCAAGGTTTACTGGCATGATATGAAGAAGAAGAGGGAATTTTTGCTCAGTGTGTGTTTAGTGTACATGTTAAAGATGATGGTATAATTGGAATAATAAGAATGGGTGCACAACTTGAAGAATATAGTTAATGCAGAACTAGTTGAAATGATGTGTGTTTTGTTGGAAATATTTTCACCATAATTTAAACACAATAGTACAAAAATGAAACAGATTTGTAACAATGAGATTTTAAACTGGTCATGAGGATGGCACATGCCTGGACAGCTTTTGGTTCCCTTGTGTACAGGACATGAATAGTAGCTGACTGTTCTGTAGTTGATAATACAACAGTTAACTTGTAGGTAGCATCTTTTTCCCAACCCCCAACATTGATTTTCTTTGTATTTCAAAATTTAGCAGAGAGTTAAATTGACATATTTGACTGTAGGTGAAGAAAAGTTGAACTTTGAAATTTAAATAGAGAAAGGAGGTAAACAAAACATAAAATAAACACACAACTTTTCTTGGTGTATTGTGCCATTTGCCAATTAAACGTCCAGAGGTTCCCAACAACTATTTAGTAGATGCCCTAAAAGGTCACTGTTTATTAGAGTATGTACTAACAAAGTATTCAAACACAGTGATAATTTGTGCATTATCTATAGGACTTTCAAGGAACTGTAACAGTTTTAAGTTAGAAAATGGATATTTCCAATGTACTGGTTTGGCAATACTGACAAAGTTGTGGTATTTTTGTCTAACTAAAAATCATTCACTTACAATATCTCTCCTTTCTCATGATTAATCTGTGTTACTCATGGAAATCTAACTTCACCTCAGAACTTCTTGCTAGGTCCCACTGAGAAGGCTACTTCTCATAGCAACCTTTGTACAACCAAATTAAAACCTGTCATATTCACAAGCTCTGTTACACTTAGGCTCATCATACAGTCAATGTGTAAACCCATCTTGACAAGAGGCTTCCCCCCTTTTCCAAGCATGATGTTCTTTTACAGTGACTGGACCCATCTGTTAACATTCCCAGAAAAATATGTGAAATGAAGAATGGACAAACAGACAATTATATAATCTTGCTAAATGTTATTTGCATGAGGAAGAGGGGTAGTATCCTCCTATGTGATTTACAGCCTCTGAAAACCCACTAGAGTGTCATGTTATTGTTCTTCTGGGCCATCAAGTCAGAACTGACCCATGGAAGACGATTTAGAGGGTTCTCAGAGACAGTTAATTGCGTGGTACAAGAATGCCCACCCTTTTCCTGTGGATCAGCTGGTGGATTTGAATCATGTGCCTTTGAGACTGCAACATAATTTCTTACCAATAGGCTGACAGAGCTGCATCTGATATGAGTCATATATGAGTCAATTCCAACTCAACAGTAAGTACCTAACAACAAGTACTTGCTATTGTTTGGTGATACAGATTAGAAGTGATTGAATAAAAGTCTAGTGGTTCAAATCTGCTCAGAGGCACCTTGGTTATCTGCTTCTGAGTAGTAACAACTTTATGTGCAAGTTTACTTTTCAATATAGAGTGTCCTGAGTTGACCTCAATAGCAAATTAATTCTTTGTGTTTTAGTCTCTTTGTAACCATAATTGATTTAGAGTTAATCATGTCAGGTAACTGTATTTTCCAAAACAGTATTTTTCCAAATAAATACTGTCATTTGGGAACATATGAGGAAAAGATACTTACTTTCTAATAATACAGATAAAAATAGAAGTAAGGATGAAGTAAGCTTGGATCCTCTGAGACAATTAAAGAAAATCCAAGAATGAAGTCTTTAAAACATAACTCAATAAAAGAGATGCAAAACAAAACGA
>NW_006399770.1:16709553-16715677 GCF_000299155.1 Elephantulus edwardii
TATTAAGTGTGTGTGTGTGTGTGTGTGTGTGTGTGTGTGTGTGTGTGTGTGTGTGTATACACACATATATAGTGTTGTTGTGTACTGTAGAGTCAGATCCGACTAATAGCTGACACTCCAGCAGGTTTTCAGTGGCAGTTAATTGCACGGGAGGAGATTTCCCATTCTTCTCCCATGGAGCAGCTGGTGGCCTCAAACCTTGTGCCTTTGGTATGTAGTGCAGCTTCTTGACACTAGGACATTAGATAGATAGATAGATGATGATGATGATAGATAGATAGATAGATAGATAGATAGATAGATAGACAGATAGACACATTCTATGTAACAGTTTTTATTATAACAGAAAACCATAAAGACAATCAGATATTCAAATATTAAGGTAGAATACAGCCTTCTTTGACCCCAGCTGAGGCCATTGATAGAACAGCGGGATGGGTTTCCAAATGGCTGTATTACGGCTCAAGTTTGGCTCAGTTAGATCCTCAGTGCTAGTGCTTCATCCATAGCCCAAGGGTCCAAAACTTAACGGGTGAAACTTCAACAGTAAACCCCATGCCTTGTCTGAGAAGTCCACTTGTCACTGTAGGATATTGGGAAAACATTCTCAGCACTCTACCTACAGGCAACATCATGATAAATGGAGAGAAGATTGAAACTGTCTATGACTTCATCTTACTTGGATCCACAATCAATATACTTGGTACCAATAGTTAGGAGATCAAGAAATATATTATACAAAGGAAAGTCTGAGATCTTTCCCAGTCTTAATTTAGAGGGACCACTCCAAATTATAGAGGAATAGTGATAGTTTGAGGACTAAGGTATGCCTTTTTAAACCACCTGCTATGCATATGAGAGCAGAGGAATAAATAAGGATAACTGAAGGAGAATTGATGCCTTTGAACTGTGGTGTTGGAGAAAAGTATTGAATATCCCATGGACTTTCAAACAAACACATATCTTGGAGAAGGTGAAGCCAGAGTGCTTCTTGAAAGCAAGGATGATGAAGGTTTCTCTTAGTTTAAACACATTGCGAGGAGAGGCTATACCTCCAAGAAGGTCATCATGCTTGGAAGGACAAATAGTTGACAAAATAGAGGAGGACCCTCAATTAAGTGGATTAACACAGTGACTGAAGCAATGAGCTCATGGGCTCATTTGTGGTAGAGATAGTGAGGATGGCACAATATAGGACAGATTTTTTTTTTATCTTTTATTCACAGGGTCGCTATGACTTGTACTGAACTCAATGGCATCTAATAAAAATAACTACAGATTGTGTACAGTTCATTAAATGTTTCCACTTATGTTCAGTGCTCTTCTCCAACATCGCAGCTCAAAAGCATCAGTTCTTCTGTTGTCATCCTTATTCATTGTCCAGATCTCAAATGCAAAGGAGGTGATCAAAAAGACCATGGCCTGAATCAGATGCACTTTACACTTCTTTGGTGAAGTACATACTTATATCTTCTGCCCATTTTGTAATTGGTTTGTTTGCCTTTCACCTTAAATTCCCAGCATGTGTGGCTTCTCATATTTTAACTGTAACAAATGATTCCTCCATTGCTACCCTAGATGATAGCTAAGAGGGAAAAGGATAAGCAGTTTATATAAAAGTATTTGAAAATATTTGAGATCATCACACATTTGATAATTTCTTAACCATAATATGAGTGCTGGACAGCTTTTAACTTAATTGCTGAATGATTTTAGCACATTAAGCTGTGTCTTTTCACTCATGTAGAATTTTTCAAATTTTAAAACATTTGTAGCAGTCACTCCTGCCACTCACCTGTATTTGTCATTCTGTGGTGGATAAGTGTTGCTGATTCTGGAAGCTACTCCATCAATATTTCAACTACCAGCAAGGTCATGCATAGTGATGGGTTTCAGAGCAGCTTCCAGACTAACTGATTTTAGGAAGAAGAGACTGGCCACCTATGTCGGAAAAATTAGTCTGTGAAAACCCTCTGGATCACAAAATAATAGCATAGACTTGACTCCTTACTTTTGATGCATTATTATAAAGAACCAGCAACTGGGAAAGGGCATCATATTTGGAAAACATGAAGGCTGTAAAAAAGGAAGGAACTCTTTAATGTGAGGCACTGGAACAATGCACAAAACAATAAAAACAAGAGTACCAAGGATTAGAGCATGGTGCATCATGGTACAATGTTTCGGTCTGTTGTGCATGAGAGTTATATTAGTCAGAGTTAGTATCACAGGAACCAACAATAACCAGCCACTACAATGTGTAGTTTCTCTTTGCTAAAATTAACATTTCAGGTTTTTTATGTTATAAAATGAATTTCAGTCTGTGACTGTCAAATGAAAGAAAATATATTTTTTAAAAAAATATTTACATTGTGTGAATAAATGAACATCTGTTTTATAGACTGATTATGCAGTATATAGAGGCTGTTGCTGAGGGTTGTTCACTGTTATGTTTTGAAGGATTAGTCAACGAGCCATATCATAAACATTAAGTGTGTTTTTTAAGTGCATAAAGACAACTGAATTCTTTGCACTCAGAGATTTTTTAAAGTAGCTATAGCTTGCTTTTAAATGACTATTACATCCATAGTGAAGCAACTGACTTTTAACTCATACTAACAGATAAAAAAATTAAAAAGTCCACATTTCATCATGTTTGATGTTTGATTCCTAGGAGGATATTCTCTTTGGTTCTGTCATTTTCAGAGTTCTGGACTTATGATTGGGTCTGTAATTTGGAGCCAAGGGAGAAGAATACTTCTCCCCGTTGCTATGAAAGAGAGCTTGCTTCATAGAGAAGGCTACCCATGGCAGTCAGTCATATTTGGCAGAAGAAAAAGGGAAACCAGGAAACAGAGAAAGCGATGTTCTCAGATTGCTCTTCAGACCACACAGCATCCTTCCCTAATCTCCTGCTTTAAATTGTCTGCTCTCTGGCAGTGTGCCATTCAAATGAGTGTTTCTCCTTCTCTTAGTTTGCCTTTGAAGTATCCTCTTGCAGGGACAAAAGGCAATGGACCATTTTGCACAATTTATGGCAGCAAACTGAAAACAGTAATTTCTCCTTCAGAAAGTTACTGAAATGTCACCAACTGGGAACATATGTTTGACAATAACAAGGTCATGCATGCACCATTTAAACAGTGAGATCAAAACCAAAGGACCTCAGCTTTTTCTTCAAGTGCTATATACAGCTTCAGTAGGGCACATTGTGATATGACCCAAATATATCCCAACCTCTTTTTTTTTTATCTTAAGGCTGGCAACTGTCAATCAGGCTGACACTATTTCCTGGATTGAGCCGATCTATTCATTCTCCTTGTTCTAGAGGGCTTTCATGCTGTGGTTTTGTCAGATCCAACTGAGATTTACCACTGAATGCTAGTACTGGTGGTGCAGTCTGTAACATGTCTTGATGCTAACCAGAAGGCCACGGAGAATCTGAAGTTTTAATTCAACAGAGGCTCCACAACCTCATCCCATTAAGATTTAAAGCTTGGAAAATCTAATAAAGGGTAGACTCCATATCAGTGAACTAAGTGAAACTTTAAAAATGTGGTAGATAAAGTTTACAGACATTGAAGCTAGACTATTTTGAGGTTCAAATCCCAGGTCTGTCAGTAAATAACTCGACAACACTGAGAAATTCATATACAAAATCCCTCTGTGTCTGTTTCTTTGTATATAAAATGGTAGTTACTCTTATTACTATTCATACCAGATACCTGAAAGTGTTTCCTAAGTGGAAAAAATAGGTAAGCTAAGTGAATTGTTAGAAGATTGAGTTTATCCAGATGAGCCTTGGAAGAAAGGCAAGGTGATCTTTTTCTAACTTATCAACTATTGAAAATGCTATAGAGCACAGTTCTATTATTTTTTAAAAAAATACTGCTATTTTTTAAAATTACTGTGATTTTAATGCAAGTTTACAGAAATGTTGGTTTTTCATTCATTTATTGTTGCACATTTTTCTCCCTACTCTTTTCTTTCCCCTCCCCCAGTCCACTTTATAATGCACCTCTTGTTCCTGATTGTTTTCATACATGTGATGACTAATCAATCATATATTCCTTTCAGACAGTCCTTCCCCTCATCTGTTCAATGCCGTGTTCATTGTGTATCCTCCCTGTTCCTACACTCCCCCTCTTCCCCTACATCAGTCCTATTTTATAGCAGTGGCATTGTGCAGTATTTATCCTTTTGAAACTGAGATATTTCACTCAGCATAATGTCTTCCAGTCTTATCCATGTTGTTTAGTGTTTTACAGGATAGTTGTGTTTCAATGCTGCTTAATATTCCATTGTGTGAATGTATTATGGTTGTTTTATCCATTCAATTATTGATAGGCAGTTGGGTTGCTCCTCTCTTTTGCTATTGAACATAATATAGGAATAAACATGGGTGTGAGTACATCTGTTTGAACCATAACTCTGATTTCTTTAGGGTATAGTCCCAGTAGCAGAATTGTTAAGTCAAATGGTATTTCTATTTTCAACTTATTGAGAAAGCACCAGACTGTCTTCTATAGAGGTTGACACCATTTTACATTCCCACTATCAGTGAACAAGAGTTCCAATCTCTCCACAACCTTACCAGCATTTGATGTTTGCTGCCTTGTTTAATTTCACTGTTGTTGCTGGAGTGAGATGATGTCTCCTATTTGTCTGGATTTGCCTCTCTCTGATAACTACGGGTTTTGGCATTTTTAAAAATGTGTTTGTTTGCCTTCTGAATTTCTTCTTTAGAGGAGAAATTCTGCTTTGTGCCCATTTTGTGATTGGGTCTTTTAAATCTTTTTTCTTTTTGAGATGCTGTGGTATTCTATAAATTTTAGATATGATTCCATTATCAGATGTATCACTGCCAAATATTTTTTCCTTGTCTGTAGGTTTCATTTTAACCCTGTTGGAAAAGATTTTTCAATATGCATAGAAATTTGATTCTTAGAAGTTCCCATTTATCTATTGTTTTTCTCTCTGATTGTAGGTTTTCCATTATGCTTTGAAGTCTGTTCATGCTCTAGTTAAGGACCTCTAGAGTTGTTCCTATCTTTTCTCTAATTAATTTTATCATCTTTGGTTTTACTTTTAGGCTCCTGATACACCTTTAGTTGTTTTTTGTATATGGTGGTAGGTGTGGGGTTCTTGTTTAAGTTTTCTGCAGTTTAGTTTTCCAATTTTGCCAACACCATCTGTTAATGAGGTTCTGATTTCCCCACTTAACTGATTTCATCTCCTTGTAAAATATCAGTTGATCATAGGTCGGTGAGTTGATTTCTATAAATTCTATTCCATTGAGCTATGTGTCTGTCACTGTACAAGAATCATGTTATCTTGACCACCACAGCTATGATTTCAGGGTTTGAGATCAAGGACTCTGATGTCTCCTAGCTTGTTTCTCTTTTTCATTAGTGCTTTGCTTATTCAGGCCTCTTTTCATTCTAGACAAAACTGGAAATTACCCTTTCCATTTCATTGAAGAATTGGTATCTGTATTGGAATTGCATTGAACTTGTACATTTTCTTTGGTAAAATTGTCATTTTCATTATATTGAGTCTTCATATTCATGAGCATAGTATATTCCTTCATTTCTGTCAGTCTTTTTGTATCTTGCAGGAATGTTTTGTTATTTTTTTTTGTTGGTCTTTTGTGCCTCTAGTTAGATTTATTCCTAAGTATTTCATCTTGTGATTACCTATTGTGATTAGTATTATTTTTCTTAACTACATTTCTATATTATCTTTGTTACTGTTGAGGAATACAACTGATATTTGCAGGCTGAGTTTATATCCTACTACTTTGTCTAATCATTTTCTTGCTGAATCTTTAGGGTTTTCTAAGTATACTGTCATATCATCTGAATATAAAGATGGTTTAATCAACTCCTTGACAGTTAGGATGTTTTTTTAACTTCCTTCTATTACTTATTGCTCTTGCTAAGGCATCTAATACAAAATTGAATAGGAGTTGTGTTAGTGGATGTCCTTGCCTATTTCCTGTTCACAAAGGGAATTCCTTTAATGTTTCTCCACTGAGAACAATTGTACAAGGAGCAAGAGCCACTACACAAAGCGGAACTGTTACCATCCACAGACTCAATAAAACCAAACAAATTGCCTTGAG
>NW_006399770.1:16715853-16717829 GCF_000299155.1 Elephantulus edwardii
AGCTCCTAAAATGTTCACACAGACACCTCAATCTTAAGCCTCAAGGCTTTTGACCAGTGTTCCCAAGTTCTCAGTTCTACCAGTACTGGTTTCCCACCCTCAGTTGTCCAACAAAGTTCTACATCAGGCAAATGTTGGCTTTCTCCCCAAGGCCCCATATAATGTCAGATCACCATTTCAGCCAGAGGTGATGCTGCCATAGATATTGTTAGTGCAGGGCAGCTGGAGCAGGAAGGGCATCTTACACCTTCTTGCTTTTCCTTCAATGGTGCTGAAAGATCGGTCTTTCTTTCACTGCTGGCTTGTTCAATTCAATTGCAAGATTAACCACTCCCCTAGTAGATTATTGAGAATGGCCAATCTCCTTGGGGAATGGTAGATAATAAATTCCCTTGTGGATAGACTAACATGCCACATTCACATACACCCACCCATCTACACGGCAAAGTCAAATAATGGCTAGAAAAACTAATTTTGAAAGATTAACTACACAATGATGTTGGCTTTCAGGTCTGTGTATACACAGTTCATTATAGTGAGCAAACTCCCCTCTATTCCTAGTATGTTGAGTGTTTTAATCAGGAAGGGGTGTTGAATTTTGTCAAAGGCCCTCTCTTGCCTCAACTGATAGGATCATGTGGCTCTTGTTCTTGGTTCTGTTAATATGATGAATTATATTGATATTCAGATTATGCACCAATAGCTAGAGACAAAGAGGAGAAAATATATTATTTCTGCCAATGTTGCAGTTTGAAAACAATTGAACATGTAGCCAACAATAATGAGTGACTGATATGCAAAATTTTGGAACAGAGAAGAAGAATCAATAGTCAGAAAGCATAGATTTGGTGACAGAAATGAAGCTGGAGATAGAATGACAACATTTTGTATAGCATAAATGACAACTCTTCATAGGGACTTCTGTTGGTACACACATGAATCAGATTGACATCTATGGGAAAAAAATCACTGAAGAAAACTCAATACCACCTGCGAAAACTAGTCCAGATGCTGACTGTAGAGCAGACCATCAAATACTCACATGTGAATTCAAACTAAAGCTAAAGAAAATGAAACCAAATCCACAAAACCAAAAATTTGGATTTTAATCTTTTCCATTTAAATTTAAAAATCACCTTAGGAATAGGTTAGAAGCCTTTAGCACAAATTAATTAAGACACAATAAGCTGTGAGATGATATCAAGAATATAATTCATGAAGAAAGCAATAGGTCATTGCAAAGACAGAGAAGGAAGAAAAAAACTGAGAAGGATGTCAATAGTGATTCTAAATATTGCTCTAGAGCACCAAGAAGCCAAAAGCTAGTAAAAAAGAATCAGGAAGTTAAGGAGATAAGCAAGAGTCAAAGAGTACCTCAGGAAGACAAAGCAAAGTATTATAATGAAATGTGCAGAGAGATGAAGTTGGAAAACCAAAAGGACCAAGCCCACTCATCATTTCTTAATAACTGAAGAACAAGTATAAGCTTCAAGTTGCAATACTTAAGGATGCTATTGGTAGAATACTGAATGATCTAGAAAGCATTAATAGAAGATGAAAGGAGTACACAGAGTCACTGTAACAAAAAGAATTGGTTGACATAGAAGAATTTCATAAAACAACATATGATCAAGTGGCAATGGTGATGAAGGATAAAATTGGAGCTGTTCTGAAGGAACTGCAAAAAAAGAAAACAAACCAAAATAAGAAGTCACAAACAATTGATGAAATACCAATTGACATATTTCAACAAACAGATGTTGCCTTGAACATGCTAATCAGGATATATCAAGAAATCTGGAGGACAACTTCCCAGCCAAAAGACTGGGAGAGATCCATACTTATCCCTGTCCCCCCCAAAATGGTGACCCTACAGAGTATGTAAATTAGCAAACAATAGCACTAAAGTCATACACATACAAAATCCTGCTGAAGATTATCCAAAAACAACTAGAACAGTACATTGAAAGAGAACT
>NW_006399770.1:16718719-16737039 GCF_000299155.1 Elephantulus edwardii
AAAAAAAATTAATTACTCTGGGGAAAGCTGCCGTCAGGGACTTCACAAAGGTGTAGAAGAGCAGTGACATCAATCTGGAGACTAAGGTATACTTGATTTAGGCCATAGTCTTTGGAATTACTTGCTATGCACCAGAGAGCTGGACAGTGACTATGGGTGACAGAATAATTTATGCCTTTGAGTTGTGGTTCTGGAGAAGATTATTGAACATACCATGGACTGTCAAGAGAACATACAGGTTTGTCCCGGAGAAAGTGATACCAGGCTGCCCCTTGGATGCAAGATTTTGAACTCCATTTCACATTCTTTGGGCACGTGGCTAGGATGAACCAGTCCCTGAAGAAAGACATCATGCTTGGAAGGATGAACAACAGCACAGGAGAGTCAGACCCCACATGAAAGAGATAGTAACTATCTTTTTGACTATTTGATTATTGATTTATTGACAGAGTAACTAGAGTGATAGAAGGGGGTGTGCCAGAGAGACTTTGAGAACCAGTCAGACTGGCTCTCAATCAATTGAGTAGAGGATGGAGCAGAGTTCAGAGGTATTGTACATATGGTTTCCTATGAGCCATAGGTAACTCAATGGTACATAACAACAACAATTCTCAGAAAATATATACACACACACACACATAATACATTCATATCTCTATGTTAAAGTACTGTTGATGATAGAAAACAATATTTACTATTGAATGAGTGTAGCAATAATTGGAAGATTTTTGACAGAGAATAACAATTCATAGCTTTTTATAAAATCTTTTATTATTTTTTAAAAAATCAATCAAGCATGTGAGAAAAATCATGAGCTATATATACTTCATGCTGTAGTAAAGATATTAGAATGCAAAAGAAATTCAGTAGAAATTCTTTCTTTGTGAGAACAGTGCTAAAACTTACTGTCTCTTCTCTGTGTATTTGATTTAAAATGAGAATATCATTGTGTTTCTAAAACAGTTCTGACACAGAGTGAAAATCTGGAGAATTGTAATTTTAATTTACTAATCAGTACATCACATTCAGGATTTTCAAACAGTTCACTATTGACATTGTGAGCCATATCAGTATTTGTTGTAGGAATTTGTCAAGCATTTGTAGGGTGTTTAGCAGTGTTTTTGCTTGATCTCTACTCATTACATTCCAGGAATAATGTTCACCAGTTATAACAAATAAAATGTAAGTGAAAAACAAGCCCATTGCCATTAAATCTATGACAACCTATGATATCTGTGTATTTGGTTTCTAAGGCTGTAAATCATATGTGTAAACTTCAGTTTATTAAATAGAAAAGCTGTTCATTCAAACAGGAGAGAAGCTAATTTATTTTTAAAAAAATAGAATCTGTAAGAAAACTACCAAAAGACCCTGATTCCCACCAAGCCCCTACCATGGAAGGCACTGGAAAGATGGCCTAATAAGGCTATAGATTTTAATGAGAACAAGTTATCTCCCTTTTCTCCTGAGCAGCAGAAGGCAGATTCAAATAGACAGTCATTTAGTTAGCACCCCAACTTGTAACCCACTATGCCATCATTCTTGTTGTTGATTGCTGTCGAGTCAAGCATGACTCAGCGATTCTATGAACAAAGACCTAATGCCTTTCCATAACTATTGTCATTTCTACAAATTCATAGTTTCCAGAGGCAAGTGGTTTAGGAAGTGGATGTCACTCCTATTAAGGCTCCTAAAAGATCTGTAGACATGTCTTAAGGTCTTTGGAGGTCAAAATTATCTTCAATTTGGAGCCACTCATTTTCATTGTCTCTTATAATACTCTTGTATGGAAGAATGATAGCTTCATAATTAACAGTTTAAAGCCAGAGAGAGTTAAATTTCAGAGAATGTAAACAGCTTGACCAATATCATTAGGCCAGTGACTAGTAGAGCAGCACTTGAACTCAACAGGGCTTTAATCTCTGAATCCTGTGCTATCTGATTTGCACGACTGCACATGACATAAAGGTAAGCATAAAGGAAAGGAACACATTGTGTGTAATAGATTACTGCACAAGGGTAATCAGCCCGGTTTCCTGCTGTCCTGACTACACAAGAGCTCTCTAGTTGTATTTTTATTCTTGGAGTATCTTCAAGAAAAGAAGCAATGGACACAGTGTTAGTGTCTGGGATAAGTAATACTCCCAAAGGGGCAATGCTGTCTGCTTTACCATGTATCTGTATTATTTAGGAAGATGGGAGAGGATTTGCTTGTTTTCCTGCTGATTGACACACCTTCCTGATATGGGAAGACACTCTGATTTTGTTTCTATTTGTGAAGTCTAATTTAATTCCCTTTCCCTCCTTTTAGAGAACAAAATATTCAAATACTTCCTGGGGCCGGGAGGAAGATAAGGAGAAAAGCACCTGCTGTCTAGAATCTGCTTTAAATCATTCCTGCGGACCAGCCTGTGAAATACAATTGCCGTTGCTTCCAGGAGGTTTTGCAGGCACAAGAGATCTAAATTTTACATAACTGTGAAAATAAATTAAGGGCTTCACCAGATGATGCTCCCCAAGCTATAAATCTCCTTTGCTGTTTCAAATTCTATCTAAACAACTTGGCATTAAAATTCATTCAATAAGATAAGCTGGGCTAGAGCAGGTGTAAACAATAATCACGATTAATATAAAGAAGGCAGCAAGAAAAAGATAAAACTGAAGGAACAGGAATGGACTGAGGGAGCTGGAGAGACTGACTAAAGGACAACATGAAAACCAACGCAGGAGAATCTCTTCTATAAAGAATTTAGTAAACTACAGTGATATATTGATGTTATGTACTGTCGACGTAATAGATCCATAGCTGACCCTCCAGTGAGCTTTCTGACAGTAAATCATACAGGAGGAGGTTGCCCTTATTTCTCCAACGAAGCAGCTGGTGTATTTGAAACTCTTCCCTTCACTTGAGCAATACAGCTCCTTAGAACTCTCAATTTTACACCAGAACTCTTTATATGTACCATTTTGAATCTGAGGGCATAGAGAGCAAGTTTTAGCCAAGATAATCAGCATTGTTAAACGAGTTTAGTATCTTTACTTTTGTTTTAATATCTTTAATCATTGTTGTTGTTGTTGTTGTTGTTGTTTTCTTAACATCAGGAGTAAAATCAGAATTTATATTGAACTAAAATGGCAACTCAGACATCAGAACCATTGTTTCAGTCTCAAATAACTCCTTCGCCAGGGGATGTCAAACTTGAGGCTAACTAAATGTCCTGGAGAAATTATAAAGAGACTTACAATAGGACCATATCAGTATCAGGAGAGGGGAAAGGGACCAATAGTTCCTCAGTGCTCAAGTCAATGTTTTGTAAACTGTTAGTTCACCCCATCTTTAGAACTATGTGAAATACATTTTTCTCAGGTGTAGAATGTGATTTAATACTACCCATCACCAAAGCTCTGATTCTAATGCCGTATTCTTCTTCATAGAATGCATTTTCTTGAATGATTTGCTCAGTCAGCATACCTATGGAGTCGGTATGGAGAGAGGATACAGCGCTGAGGAACACCTTTCCTGATTTTAAACCATGTAGTGCTCCTTTGCTCTGTTTTGACAACAGCCTCTTGGTTTAGGAATAGTTTTTGCCTGAGTATAGTGTTCTGGGATTCCCATTCTTCTCAATATTAGCCATATTTTGTGATGATTCACATAGTCAAAGGTCTTTGGATAGTCAGTAAAGCACAAACAGGCATTCTTCTGGTAGTCTCTGCTTTAAGCCAAGATCCATATGGCATCAGCAATGATATCCTTGTGTCCAATGATATCCTTGGTGTCTTGTTCTCTTCTAAACCCAGTCTGAACTATGGTGCTTCTCCGTCAGTGTACTGTTCTGTTTTTAGATGATCTTCAGAAATATTTTGCTTACATGTGACATTGTTTGAGAATTTAAACATTCTGTTGTATCACCATTATTGAGACTAGGAATAAATATAATTGGCCAAGTGGTTGTCTCTAAGACTCCCTTCCAATACTAAAGTCAGTCAGTTGGCCAGGTAGCTGTCTTCCAAACATCCTGGCACAGACTGGTAAGTTCATTCAGGGCTGCATTTGCCATTTGAAACATGTTGCTTGGTATCTCATTGAATCCTGGGGCCTTATTTTTTTTTACCTATACCTTCAGTGCAGCTTGAACTTCTTCCTTCATCATTAGTGGCTCTTGATCACCCAAATTAGTGAAAAGGTGCACCTGATTCATGCATGTTTCTTTCAAACTCTTCCCAGGCATCTGAGAGCTAGACAATGGATAAAGATGACAGAAAAATTGATTCCTTTGAGCTGTGGTATTGGATACATAGACTGTCAAAAAAGCAAGTAGATATGTCTTGGAGAAAGTACAGCCAGAGTGCTCCTTGGAGAGAAAGATGACAAAGCTTTGCCTCACATGCTTTGAGCATGTTGTTAGGATAGGATATCTCTGGGAGGCGGACGTTATGCTTTGCAAAGGTGGAGGGTTGCCAAAAAATAGGAAGACCCTCAACCAGATGGATTGACACAGCGACTGCTGCAATGATCTTGAGTATGTCAGAAATGGCACTGAATGGCATGAAGATGGCACTGGATAGTACAAGTTTCAGATCTGTTGTTTACAGGATTGCTATAATACATACTTGACAGCATAGAACAACAATGATGTCCGTTAATAGTTCTACAAGTCAGTTATAGTCTTTTTCTCAATTTTTAGTATCTAAATGCATATTACCCTTGTATATTATCATGTTTTATATTTTTAGACTATTTTATGAACTCAAATACTTTACACATGATTTGTTAAGCCTTGAAGCTATTTTTTTTCTATATAGATAGTTTTAATGGATCTAGATAGATTACTTTATGAAAAATTCAGAAGTCATGTTTGTGTGAGGGTGGGGAGGGAATTTAAGTAGTAGAGTTGTCTTCTGACAAAGATGGGATGAGTTTATGTAGCAATTTAGTGTAACTATGAGTCTTATTCTTTTCCTAGAGAATGCCTAAATATGTGTTCATTGGATAATGAATATTTCCTGGGATATTCTACTTTATTAGCTCAATGCTCTTCTCATATTCATGTACAGTGTGTGTACCATGACTACTACAAACAGCAACTATCAGAGCCATTTCATTAAGAAAAGACTAGGTGGAGATTCTAAATATTTCCCCTGGAACTTTGACATAAAATTCATTCTGTAATTAAAAGTAAACAGTCTTGATTTCAAGAATTAGACTACTTATTTATTAGAGAGAGAGAGATAGCATGGAGGGATTAAACTATCATTCAGATATGGCCCAAATGAATAGTTGAATAAAGGAAGTGAAATATAAAAATGAATGCATGAAGCCTTTTAAGGTAATCTATGTTTTTAGTTCTTCCAATTAATGAAGAATGAAAACTCCAATATTCCAACCATCAGAGCAAAGCTGAGATTTTGGGAAAATGTTTAGATACTAAGAAATGGGTGATATCGATTGTAGAGGATGATTGTATGATTATTTCAAGGCTTATTTTTGCCTCCTTCACAGAATCCTTTTGTAACCACAGGCCAGCAAGTTAATCTTTCTGTGACTTTATGTAGGTTTTCATTAAATGGAAATAATAACACCTACTTCAGAGGAGCTTTTGGAGGCTTAATTAAATTAGTGCTTTTAGCTTCTTCGATGAAAGTCGCTATAGAAATGCAAAGTGCAATAGTTGAAGTCATTTTTCCTTTTCACATATAGACTGCAATGATTGAAACACATTTATTTTAATTGGAAAAGTGACAAATTGCCTAAAAAGACATTTCCCAGTGGCATGTTGATACATGGGACAATAGGCCAAGCCACTTTATAGTAAATTGGATCATGAGCTAATTTTTTATTCAACAAAAATCAATTTGTGGCAAAATGCTTCGTTATTTCAAGTGTTGTTAAATATGTAAATTTCTAATACTTTGACGTGTATTAACAATGGGACTTACCCAATAATCTGGTCCAGAGATGTATACCTTTTACATCATCATTTATACTGTTGACTCAATTCCTCAGCTTGTTTTTGTTGAGTTGATTACATTTTTATAATTTATTTAAAAAAAATAAAAATAGAAAAACAAACCACCAACCAAAAATACCAAACAGAAACCCCCAATATTATTTGAGTAGAGGAGGGTGACAGCTTTCTGAAAAGAGAAAGTTTTCACCAGAAAAGTAATTTTTAAAATATATTTATTTTTCTGGACTAGATCATATGAGCAAGTGCCCAAGAGATGAGTTAGTATCAGACAAAAGGTGGGGAAAAATGTCAATGAATCAGGAAGCTATAGTACACCAGGGAAGAGCTCTCTCTGGTAGTGTAGTGCCTGAATGTTCAGCTATTAGATAGCATCTTCCTGATTTCCATCAAGTTTATATCCTTGGAAGTCCTAGGCGCTGTCCCACTCTTCCCTATGCCCTATAGGGTCACTATAAGCTGGAAATCAATTGCCCGGCAATGGGTGTAGTATTGGTATTGAAAGGATATTCCTTAGTGGTACAATAGTTGAAGCACTTCTAATCACTGATTTAATGGTTTGAACCCATCAGTTGCTTTGTGGAAAAAAGGTGGGACAATTCTGTTCTATCCTCTAGGGTTGCTGTGAGTTGGAATTCTCTCACAGTAATGAGTTTCTTTTCTTTCAGTACTGAAAGGGAGTCCTTCTTTGGGTAGTCTCTTGTGGTTAATTGAGTAACAAGTAACACATGTGGCTACTAGCCAAAATATTTGAGCTTCAAACTATCCAGAAGCAATTTGGAAAAATGTCTTAACAGTCTACTTCCAAAAACTATTGAGCGCAGTTCTACTTTGATGCATACAATGTCACCATAAATTGGAATAAACTAATGCATTATGCAGGTGACACAACCTTGCTTGCTGAAAGTGAGGATCACTTGAAGTACTTGTTGCAGAAGATCAAAGAATACAACCTTTTAATATGGATTATATTTCAACATCAAGAAAATGAAAACCATTACCACTGGATTGATAGACAATATCATGAAAGATGGGGAAATGATTAAAGTTGTTCATTATGTCATCTTAAGTCCACAATTAACACCTTTGGTACTAGCAGTCAGGAAATTTGGGGACATATTTCCCTGGGATAGTCTGTATTGAAGGACCGCTTCAAATTATTTAGTAACAATGATGTTAGTTTGAGGACTAGAGCGCATCTGATTCAGGCCATAGTCTTTCCGAACACTTGCTATGTATTTGAAATCTGGACAGTGAATAAGGATGACAGAAGAAGAACTGATGCCTTTGAGCTGTGGTGTGGAAACAAGAGTTTGGAATTTTCCATGGACTTCAAAAAGAACAAATAAATACGTCTTGGAGGAAGTATAGCCAGAGTGCTCCTTAGAAACAAAGATGATTAAAAAAAATAAAAAAATAAAGTAAAAATAAAAAAAGAAACATAGATGATAACACTTCACTTCATATATCTCAGGTGTGTTTCTAGGAGAGATGAGTCCTTGGAAAGACGGAGGGTTGAAAAAAAAGAAGACCCTGAATCAGGTATATTTGCACAGTGAGTGCTGTTAGTGAGTGTGTTAGAAGTAAGAGCATGGGATGCGATAGGCATAGTTCTGATTGGTTGTTCATAGGCTTGCTATGAGTCATACTAGACAGTATCTAACAATATCAATGATGCTGTAGGTGACTCAATGAAGAGATGTAATGAACATTAAACCTGATGACAAGAGATTAAAATCTGAGTAAGGGTGATGTTAGGACAAAGAGTGATACAATTGCCAGGAAAGGGCCCTAAAGAGCAGTAAGGGCCTGAACTCACGTCTAAGCTTATGTGTGTAGGTTATGGTATTGTATACATTTTATTAGGAGGAGAAATAATACTTTTTTGAAATAGAAAGTTGCGTCTTTGTAGGTCAGTCTATTCACTACTTAGACTCAGCAGAGCTTCTGTACACTAGAATCTTTTCAGAAACTTTAAAAACAATACTAATGCTGGGTTCCATCCCAAACCAAGTTAGGATCCATGAAGAGAGAGCCCAAAGACCAAAATTAAGAAACAAACAAACAAAAAAACCAACATTCTACCTCCGCAACATTATTCTGGAATGAGAAACTATGATTGTAGCATGTTTTGGTCATACCACTAAAGTGATACAGAGGTTAGAAAAGTAGAAGACACTGCTTATGACTAACTTTGAATTCCAGAGGACATTCTGAGTGGAAATCAAAAGCCTGAAAGCAGTTATGTGGTGTCATAGAAACTTTAAGTTACATTTATGGTCTTGGGCTTCTTGGACCTTAATCAGGTTAAGACATGATGACCTCATGCTATGATTGTTGGGTAGTGAAAGTGTGTGATCAAGAGGACAGAATCCTGGGGCTTACTTATCACTCCTTAATAATGGATGCAAAGAAGATGGGAAAGGGTGAAATCTATTTTCAGCAATGTTACCTTTTGAACCCTGTCAATAAGAAGCAGAGATGGATATAAATTATAATCCAGATTACTTTATTTCAGTTTTGGCTTTTTTTTCTATTCTCTCTCTCTCTCTCTCTCTCACACACACACACACACGCACACACTAACTTTGGTAGATAGAATATCTAATTTGCACATCTCTATTTTTATTATGACATTGATTAATATATCTTATAAAAGCAGAATTTTTTATTTCATGGTCACTTCTGATGTTCAGAAAACATGTTTACTATGTAGATGTGCCCCTTGGGCTTTGATGATGGCTTACAGAAGAGGTTTACAGATTCAATTAAACGAAATCATCTTAACCTTGCTTTCCTAGTAATGACAACAAAGGTAGAAGCAGTTCTTACTATTGAGAATTAAACCAAATCATGATTCTTTTGTAAGGATTATATTCTACAACATGGCTACTTGAATATGTGAAAGTTTCTGGTAAAATGAAACTTTACAACTCCTGTGACCCTGAAGGTCTACCTTATCAAATAGAAAAAATGTACAGTGGTGCCAACTTGAGTGGAAGACTTTCTGTGGTTTGGCTGAAGAATTTAGGTAACCAATAAAGTGGATATAGCATTTAGAGGTAGAAGATAGCCCTTTTTTCAACTTAACCGTTCTTTTCTTACCCACATTTTACACTATGGTACTTCTATGACATTCAAGGAAAGCACAATGTACATTGAATGGAAACATGGGCAAATGGCCCAAAGTACCTAGACAGAATCAATGCCTACACTACACTATTTTGCAAACTTTCTGCTTACTTTTTCAAGTGTTTCCCTAGACCATTACATCACTCCTGCAAGACAGTAATTTTCCTGGTTGAAGCAGCAGGCGTAGGCAAAGCTCTGCAGGATGTGCTAGGGAGACTCTGAAGGCAAGTTACTTATGGCTGCAACAGATGTTGATGATTTTTAGAGAAATGCTGACTTTATATTGTGAATCTCTAACTCTCTTAGGGAGAATGGAATTTCCAATTGCCTGCTAGCTATAGGAACAGAAGGGCTAGACACTCGCTATAACAGGGTAACATTAAAATTCTGACAAGGAAAAAAATAACAGTGAAGACACATCTCTGTTCCCACCAGACTGGATGCAAATGTCTATCTCAACTATTCATCCTTTGGTTGTGGTTGCACAGATTGGATTAAGGCACAAAGGAAAAAAACAAAACTATTTTGCAAAATACTTGTTTCTGTTTCAAGATAAGAAGAGAAAGAACAAATGAAAGAAAAACTGTCTTTAATCTGACATCAGAAGCACAGACAGTTATTATTAATTAATCTTCCCTACTGTAATTGGTTTATCATTGTTATTAGTTCTTAAAGTAGTTACAAGAGCAGTATTGCAGAATATCTTAAAATAAGCAAATTGTTCCATTGTTACCAAGCATCTCATGCAATCATGACTTGGGATTTCTTTTAAGCTGCATCAGATACTGAAATGCACTGCTGGGAAGTCTTAGACAGTGTTTATATTTTTGTTGTTGTTAAAATGATTGCTTCACTCATTCGTTCAGCAGTGCTCTATTAAATATCTACTAAATTCAAGGAACTAGTTTAGGCACAACATATAAATATAGGAGGAAGGAAACAGTAGTTTCAACAAAACCCTGTTTCCTGTTTGAAAGTGGATGAAAATGAGAGGAAATGGGTAGATTTACTTATAGGAAATTAAAACTTGCATTTTAGACTTATCAGGAAGTATTTAACAATGTATTTTGTTGTGTACCGTCCATAGCTTACCCTCTAGTGGATTTTAAGAGGCAGTTAATCGTAACGGGAGGAGCCTGCGCATCCACCCTTGGAGTGTGTGGTGGCCTCAAATTGAGTGCCTTTGGGATTTCCGCGCACCTGCTTGCCACTAGGCCACCAGAGCTATTTAACAATACACCAGTAGAAATAGTAAGCCTACAGGGAATGTAGAAATGCAGAGATGTTCTGATCTGTTATCGCTACCTAACAGCAATGTCAAGTGGTCTAATAGATGGAGAAATGCACTGCTAACGAAAAGGTGGTGCCTCTCTAGAGGTTCAAATCCTCCGGTTGTTATTCAGGGGAAAAGATGGACAATATCCTCCTGAGAAGTTTATAGGCTACCCCAAACCTGCTGGCCCTTTATTTAAGAGTCAGTACCAACTCGACAACAACGAGTGTGATATTTAAGTTTAAAGTCTGGTTTGTGTCAATTTTTTTATCTACCCTATATTTAGGGAGCTCTGGTGGCCTAGTGGCAAGAAGGTGCGCTGCAATCCTGAAGGCGCCAAGTTTGAGGGTACCAGTTGCTCTGTGGGGAGAAGGATGGGCAATCTCCTCCCATGCGATTAACTGGGTCTGAAATCCAGCCAGCAGGTCAGCTTTGAGTTGGTTCTGACTCCACGGTACACGACACCATCACACTATGTTTAGCCCTTTCAGAGCTCTGGTAATCTAGTCTGTAGTGAGATGTGCTGCTAAATCAAAAAAGCAGCTTCTCTCTAGTAATGGGTGCAGGTGTGTGGAGACACAGTGAGTTTGGTTTTGGATAGGGCAGGGTTCTGAGCTACTGTGCATAGGCTTGCCATGAGTCACAAGCAGCCCCACGGCGCATTACAACGGTGTAATGTTTTACACGTTGGGCTGCCAACGGAAAAGGTCAACAATTAGAACCCACCTGCTCTGTGGCTGAAGGACGGCAGTTTGCTTCTCTATAGATTGACCTTGAAAATTGTAGCAAAAGTATGTATGAGTCAAAATTGACTCCACAGTGGTAGATTTTTGTTTCTGTAATAAGTTACACCCATAAAATGGATTGATGCAGTGACTGCAACAATGAGATTAAGCATTTTTGGAGATTGTGAGATGGCACGAGACCGGTGGGGTTTCTTTCTTATGCACGGAGGCTTGTTATTTATCAGAGATAACTTGGCAGTATCAAAAAACCAAGAATTAGATTACAGATACAATATATGTATGTACTTACTAGCATTACCTCTTTCCTTATTGCCTTTCCTTTATATACGTTTTGACCTGCACAGACCTCTGTTGTGGTGGTGGAAACAGAACATTAGGATTTCAGGAAGCTTCCATTGAACAGAAGAACTTTCAAGAATCTGCCAAATCTGCCAAAAGGAAGCCCCAGGGAGGTAATGGACTCTGAGAACGTATTTTATCACAGTCTCAACTTGTTTATACTGCAATAAATATCCTTGTTCTCTTTAGAGATTTTGTGGAGACTTTCCCTCTATTTCTTTGATTCACCGGCTATTATATCATTTCTCCACAGCAGCGCCAGCAGTTTAAGTTGATGTGGTGGAATAATAGCCTAAATATGGGAAATTTTTGAGGAAAATTTATATTATTATTGGTTGGTTTCTGATAGAAGTTGATTTAACAAAATACCTCACATATTTGAGAAAGTAATTGATTGGATCACAAGGTCAAGGAAGACATTTTTGCCTCTTTGTCTATGCACATAAGATCAAATCTTCCTATGAAAATCATTTCACCAAAACTACTATCTATTTCTGTGCAGACCAGAAGACACACACTTTCTAGTTTATATGCCATCTTTCTAAATTTTTTTAAAATATTGACTCTTCAAGTAGTATTATTTGGACTCAATGGATCGAACACCAATCCAAAAGCATAAACTATTGATAAAAAGAACAGAAAGAGTGTTTCTTTAATATGGACACTATTCAAGTTACAAGAAAAAAGGGTTTGTTTATATGGTGCAAATACACAAGGACAGGGACTTTCTTACCAGACTAGAGGAAGTGTATTTGGGAATTATGAAGCCAGAAAATACTGAAATAGATGTAACGGAAAATAGATATCAATGACTTGTTAATTATGGGCATGCTGTACTACTTTAATCATGATTAGTCTAACAGGGGAGTGCACATCTTATCTTCTTGTGGTGAGAAACTGAAGGAAGTCATCTCTCCTGGCAGGTTTTACAGAAAATAGTTAATGCACTTCCATGCAGAGTGGACTTCCCAGATGAACTGGGAGTCTTTGGCTCAGAGTTTACGGGCATTTGGGCATGCCAGAATGATAAAATACTGAAAGGTCAGGCCACACCTAATGTCTACGGAGACTTAGTGTCAGCTGCACGTGGCCTCTAGATTCTTGAGGAGAGGCAGGTATGGAAAGTTCCAGCACTTGTGGCTTTCTTTTTGCCCCAAGTGGGGGTTGGCAGAGCTGACTTGAAAGATGTGGCATGCCAGAATGGTAAAATACTGAAGGGCCCCCGAGGGCTGTTTTCTCATTGTTTTTGTTCAAACATTCTTCTAGGTCATATAGCCCTGGTGTGTCCACTTGCCATACAGCAGTAACTTGTGATTGCTGTGAAGCTGAACACTGTGACACTGACGTGTCAAATGCAATAACGGTTATGCCTGACACACAGAGTTTGGTGGCGCTCCCTGATTAAAACAAGCTTGAAAGGAGGAGTGGCATTCACTTCCATAATAGCTTGTCTCCGGAAACCCTATGAACCTGGAGAGAGGATGAAGTCACACAAGTGTTGAGGACTTTCCTTCATAGGGTTGCTGTGAGTCGCCTACGACTCTATGACACTTAACAAATTAACAACATCAAGTTAACACACATAGCTGCTGACCAAAGGAGAAGTTAGCACATTCAAATCTCTCACAAAGAAAGGCTTGGTGATTGGCTTAAAGTTTAGAGAGAATTTGTATCCAGAACTTCTATGAGTTGAGACTGACTTAAAAGAATTACAACAAATACTTTAGATTGCAAAGCATTCTAAATTTGGAGATGTGGAAAGGACTTGAAAGTCACTTATAGAGTTAAAAACAGATGACATTGTACATTGTGCAAAGGAATGTAAAAAGAAGAGAATCATGCACTCAGAAAGGAATCGTTGTTGTCATTGTTATGTGTCATCCAGTCAAGTACTACTCAGAACAATCTATGAAGAACAGATTTGACCTCTGTACTATCCTAAGCCATCGTTATCATCTCTGATATGCTTGAGCCCAGTATATTACTGTCTCAATTCATTTTATTGTCTTCCTCTCTTTTTCTGACCCTCCACTTTTCTAAGCATGGTGCCCTTTTCCAAGGAGTATATATTTCTAAAATGTCCAAAGCATATGAGGTGAAGCTTCAGCATTCTTTCCTCCAAGGAACATTCTGGCTGCATTTTCTTTAAATTTCACCATTTGTTTATTTTTTGACAGTCCATGGAATATTCAGTACTCTTCTCCAAAATCTCAGCCCCAAAACATCAATTTTTTTTTCTGCCATCCTTATTCATTGTCCAGCTCTCAGACACATAGCAAGTGATTGAAAAGATCATGGCCTGGATC
Source organism: Elephantulus edwardii (assembly GCF_000299155.1). Taxonomy (NCBI): domain Eukaryota; kingdom Metazoa; phylum Chordata; class Mammalia; order Macroscelidea; family Macroscelididae; genus Elephantulus; species Elephantulus edwardii. Next base: position 16,732,485 of record NW_006399770.1, read on the forward strand.
AAGCACATCTTAGTCTTTGAATTGACGTCATTGCTCTTCAGTACTGTAGAGAGGTCCCTGGTAGTAGAATTTCCCTGTGCAACACATCTTTTGATTTCTTAAATGCTAGTGCCAATGGTGTTGATTGTAGATCCCAGTAAGACAAAATTGTTGACAATTTAAAATTCCTCCATCTGTCATTACATTGACGAGTAATTTTTACTTTTTGATGTTGATATTTAAACCATGTTGAAAGCTATAATATATATAGATATATATAGATATATAGATATTTTTTTTCTGCATAAAGCATTTCAAATCTTCCTCACTTTCAACAAGCAAAGTTGTATCACCTGCATAGCAAAGGTTATTGATGAATCCTCCTCCTATCTTAATGTCACATTCTTCTTCATGGATTCGAGCTTCTTGAATTTGCATAGCATAGAGAATAAACTGTCTAAAGATTAAATTATGCAGAGAGATATCCATTGTTGAGGAATTAAGCTGCTGACTTAGCTTTATGCAGTTTGAATGTACCAGCTTCTTTGCTGGATAAAGACGAGTAATCTCCTACCTTGAAATGTATTGCCTCTGAAAACCTGTTGGAGGGTTACTACGATTTTTTTTCCAACTTGCTGGTACTCAAACAACAATATATTCATAATTTATTTTAGTGGGGGGGAAAAGGCACTTGAAATGTTAGTAATTCTTTTTACATGAAGCAGCTCAGCTGACCTATCGGTAAGGAGTTGTGTTGCCAGTGCAAATGCACATGGTTCAATTCCACCAGCTGCTTAGTGAAGAATGATGGACAATCTTCTCTAATGCAAATTACAACCCCTCTGGGGGTAAACTATAAACTGTTTCCAACATGAAGGCACATAATAACAATGACTTTGAAATGATGTGAAACATTTAGAAACTGGATTAGTAAACCTATCATTTTCTCTCTCCTTTCCCACTAATGTTTTTCCTTTTAATTTGAACTGTCCATGCATCTCAGCTCCAGCCTTTATTGATCATTTAGAATCACAGATTAGTAGAAGGTTAAACAGAGAGAAACCTTGGGAATCACGTAGTTGAGTAGTTTTCATATTTCTTTTTTTAAAAAAAATGAAAAATGTTTTCTGACAAAGCTTAACAGGAGAATTCTCAATAAATAGATCAAAGAGAAACTACTTTTATTGGAGGTGGTTGGAGAGTATTTATGTTGTATTGTCTCATTTCAATTAAGTTCCTCTATCTTTTCATGGTAGACTCTGTGGGATCCCTATAGAAACATCAAGCTCTCAAGGGCAGCTTTTGAAAACTATTGATAGAGCCCAGTGCTTTCATTTTATAAAAAACTGAGAAACTTCCTCAAAGACATTATACTTCATTTTAGAACAAAGTTTCAGCTTCCTGGAAAATTGCTTGCATTGTGTGAAGAATTATTTTCCCACTGGTAGTATACAGAAGATGTCATCAGATGTATTTATTTGGAATTACCAAATGATTAATTATCATCAAGTTTCTTTTTTGGTGCACTCTTAAAAATACAGCATTAATACGAAGAGGTAAAGCATGAGGAGGAAAGAATCATCCCTCCAAGAATGTAATCAGTGTCACTGTTGTTGTTTTGTGCCATCAAGTTGCTTGAAACTCATAGTTACACTATGTAAAAGAACCCTAAACCCTCCTCTATCCTGTGCTAACCTCATTGTCTTGGACACACCTACTTCCACTACCCCAATTACTGAATCAATCCATCTCATCGAATGTCTTCTTCTCCTGCACTGTCCCTCCACTCTCCCAAGCATGATGTCCCTGTCCAGGACTGACTCCTCCTTGCAACATGCCCAAAGTATGTCAGATGAAGCTTCAGAATCCTTGTCTCCATGGAGGAGCCCAGTATCACCCTCTCCAGGACAAACCTGTTTGTTCTCCTAATAGTCCATGGTATGTTCAATACTCTTCTCCAGCTCCACAACTCAAAGGCATCAATTCTTTTTCTATCATCCCTATTCACTGTCCAGTTATCTGATGCATAATACGCAATTGTGAGCATAGTGTATTTAGAAATATTGAATTAGTGCATATTGATATGTATATTCCGAACAATAACGTTAAAACCAAATTACGTATTAAAAAAATTAATGTGAGAAATACAACAGATAATTATAGCAATCTATTTGTACTAATTTGTTCTAGGTTAAAACTAACTGTAGCATGGAGAATGAACAATTTATCCACATGAGTAAGATGATGTTGTTGTTGTTGTTATGTGCTGTCGAGTTGCTTGCGACTCATAGCGACACTATGTACAACAGCCCTAAACCCTGCTCTATCCTATGCCAATCACACTTCCGCTGATAAACCAACCCATCCCTATTACCCCAGTCACTGAATCAATCTACCTCATAGAGGGTCTTCCCCTCTTGCGCTGTCCCTCCACCCTCCCAAGCACGATGTCCCTCCCCAAGGACTTGTCCCTCCTTACAACATGTCCAAAGTATGTCAGACAAAGCCCCAGAATCCCTGGCTCCAAGGAGCAGCCTAGTTTTACCCTCTCCAGGATGAATCTGCTTTCTTGGCAGTCCATGGTACATTCAATACTCTTCTCCAGCACCACAGCTTAAAGGCATCAATTCTCCCTCTATCCTCCCTAGTCATTGTCGATCTCTCTAATGCATAACAAGTGATTGCAAAAGCCCATAGCCTGTATCAGATGCACCTTAGTCTCCAGAGTGACTCCATTGCTCTTCAGTACCCTGGAGAGGTCCCTAACAACAGACTTTCCCATTGCAATACTTTTTTTTTATTTCCTGATTACTGGTGCTAAGAGTGTTGACCGTGGAGCCAAGCAGACTAAAGTTGTTAACAATCTCAATCTCTTCACCATCCATCCTGATGCTGCAGTGTTTCCTTGCTCTGTTCTGATGACTGCCTCTTGGTCCGAGTACAGGTTTTGCATTAAAACGATCAAGTGTTCTGGGATTCCCATTTTTCTCAGAGTCAGCCACAGTTTGTTATGATCCACACAGTCAAACGCCTTTTCATAATCAATTAAACACAGATAGACAATCTTCTGGTATTCCCTGCTTTCAGCCAAGATCCATCTAACATTGTTGCTGTTATGTGCCGTTGAGTCGCTTGCGACTCATAGTGACCCTATGTACAACAGCCCTAAACTCTGCTCTGTCCTGTGCCAATCGCACTGTCTCTGACACTCCCATCCCGATTATCCTAGTCACTGAATCAATCTACCTCATAGAGGGCCTTCCCCTCCTTTGCTGTCCCTCCATCCTCCCAAGCATGATGTCCTTCTCCAAGGACCGGTCTCTCCTCACAACATGCCCAAAGTATGTTAGACGGAGCCTCAGAATCCTTGCCTCCAAGGAGCCACCCGGTTGAACCCTTTCCAGGACAAATCTGTCTGTTTTCCTAGCAGTCCATGGTATTCTCAATACTCTTCTCCAGCACCACAGCTCAAAGGCATCAATTTTCCTTCTACCCTCCTTGGTCATTGTCCAACTCTCTGATGCATAATAAGTGATTGCAAAGACTATGGTCTGTACCAGACGCACCTTGGTCTCCAGAGAGACACCATATTTCTAGTACCACGACCCCTTCTAAACCCAGCCTGGACTTCTGGAAGTTCTCTCCTGGTGTGCTGTTCCAGTCATTTTTGGATAATTTTCAGTAGAATTTTGCTTGCATGTGAAACCAATGATATTCTTCTGTAGTTTCCACACTCTGTTGGGTCACCCTTCTTTGGGACGGGAACAAATATAGATCTCTCCAGTCAGTTGGCCAAATGGTTGTTCTCCAGATTTCTTGGCACAGCTTGGTGAGCACATCCAGGGCAGCATCTGTTAGCTGAAATACAGCTCTTGGTATACCATCTATTCTTGGGGCCTTATTTTTTGCTATTTCCTTCAAAGCATCTTGAACTTCTTCCTTCATCACCATAGGCTCTAATATTTACAGTCTTATCATCACATTGTTATGTGTCATCGAGTCTTCTGCGACTCATAGTGACCCTATTTACAGTAATTTTGAACCCTACCCTAGCCTGAGCCAATCACTGTTTCTACCCCATTGTGGCAGTCACTGTGACAATCCATCTCATTAAGCGTCTTCATGTCTTGCACTGCCCCTCCAGCCTTCCAAACATGATATCTTTCTTCGTGGACTGGTCTCTCATGGCTATATGTCCGAAGTATGTGAGTGAAAGCTTCAAAATCTTTGCCTCCAAAAAGTAACTTGGCTTCACTTTCTCCAGGACAGACCTATTTATCCTCATGGCAGTCCATGGTATGTTTAATGCTCTTCTTCAGTACCACAACACAAAGGTACCAATTCATCTTCTGTCATCCTTAGTCATTGTCCAGCTTTCTGATGTATAGCAAGTAATTGAAAGACTGTGTCTAGAATCAGGCACACCTTAGTCTCTAGACTGACATCATTGCTCCTGAACACTCTAGAGAGGTTCCTGGCAGAAGATTTGCCTAATGCAATTTTTCTTTTGATTTTTTGACTGCTGGTGGTGCCATGAGTGTTCATTATGACATTGAACAAGCTAAAATTGTTAACA